>NC_135921.1:7195087-7795087 GCF_964058835.1 Carex rostrata
AATACGAATGTATATCCTTGGTCCACCTCTTTTATAGCAAGATCGACTGGTGTTGCACCATCCTTATTCATGATGCTCGAGTACACCATCTTCATTGATATTAGAAATCTCACAATGCGGTATTCTCCTCTTTGACTAGCTAAATGAAGTGGCGTGTTTCCTTCATAATCCCTGGCATTGAGCATTCTCAAAAAGGTGTGACTATGACGAATACTACCAATTATGTTTCCTTTTCCACTTAAAATGGCAAGCTGAAGAAAGTTTCTTCCTTCTTTATCAAGTAATTCATCTGAGTCGGGAAACTGCTCTATCAGCTCCTTAATTAATAATGTTCTGCCATACTTTGCAGCTATGTGTATTGGAAATAACCCATCCTTGTCTGCCATATAAACTGCTAAAGTCTCATGCTGCAATAAGAGCTTCACGGTAGCTAGATTTCCTACTGATGCTGCATAGTGAAGGGGAGTGCTTTCCAAGTCGTCTACCTTAGTTGCAAGTGATTTGTTCCATTCCAAAAGTGTGTGCGTAATTCCTGTGTTGTTAAGGTAGCAATCAAGGAAAGGTGCTAGAATATGTAAATCACTCCAGAATAAATGAATTTTGTTACGAATTACATGTTACATGATTAAGGCTTGCATAAATATTGGCCAATTTGGGTCAGATCGGTTAGTTTTGGTCAAAATCTGTGGGACAAGAGCTGATTTTTACCCGAGAATTCATTTGAGAGATCCTTTCCGCAATAATCCATCAAGGCAGTGGCTTCATCCTCGATACTTTCCAGCATTGACCACAGTGGAACACAACTGCAACGATCGTAGAGCAAGAACAAGAAATAAAAAAGGGGGCGTGCTTTAGTTTAAGTGAAGTTTTCAGTTTTTAATAATTTCTATGAGAAAAATCGACACGGTGTGGGGTATAATTTTTTATCCTCAAAGGCTAGTAAGCGAACAATGGTATCAATTTAGCAGTTATATATCGTATTATTTCCGATTTAGATAGGAAAAGTTGCTTTTTTTCTGATCAAAACCGTCTGATTTAAAACAAACATGTCAGATTAAGCTGCAGCTGTCATCAACATATGAGTTATTGACGCTTTCAGTAAATAAATCTAGTGCATTTGCTCTAGACCGAATGATCCTGACAAAAAAAAAACAGGGTCCTCTCCTCTTATTCGGATAAGGAAGAGAGGAATGAAAAACAAAGGCATCCATCTAGGACGGAAACAGGACAAAATAGCTATATTATTATTTTAGCAAGGCTATGTTCATAGACCATTCTTTTTCTGGACAATATGATATAAGTGTTTTATCATAAAAAGGGATGGTTCAGATTAGATTGTTTAATTACTTCTATAGCTACTTGATCTTTTAACATTGTATAAATGTCGCAGGTCAATTAATTGTTAAACTTTGTTTTTGTTCAGGGGATTTAATAATGCCAATGCATTTTAATGTTAGTCAAATTCTTTGACAAACATACATATTCGTTTAATACTAATTTTTGAATATTTTTTATGCATTTAAAGTCTTAAACAATTAAAAACTTTTATGGTTTTGGTCAAATAAACCTAATAAAATCATGACAGAAAATTGGCCTAATAAAATCATGACAGACAGCAACACGTACCGGCATTTTCTAGCACAGCAGCGTGTAGTGCAGTTTGTCATTTTGGCCCTGCAAAGGATACCATGGATGGCTCCTCTTGTGAAGATTTTGACTATGTTAAGCATGTTCATCATAGTTGCCAGGTACAGAGGAGATACCCCTTCAGTGTCAACAATACCAGTTAAGCTAGGTTCAGAAAGTATAAGCTTACCCACTATATCCCTGTTACCAACTCGCACCGCCTCATGCAGTGCAGTCTCACCGTACATATTTGTTGCTGTTGGAAGGGTCTCCTCTCCAACATGATGCTCATGTTCAGCAAAAGATATCAAGAGGGAAACCATTGTATAGTTTCCGGCCTTTGCAGCACAGTGGAGAGGCGTCTCCTTCAACCTATTGCGTAACATCAGCAAGGATCTGTTTCTGATGTAGACTTCCTTTGTGAAGTCTACATATTCTCCTTTGGGGTGCCACGTGAGGCCACGGCTTGAAGTAGCAGCAATATGTAATACTGTGTTATCTCCAATTGTTACTCTTTGTAGTGGATTAGGTCCATCCAATTGTTGCAAATCTAGCACAATCAAATTTGCGGTTAAAGATATACATAATTAAGTACATGAATTTAGATCTTGAACTCATTCCAATAAATCCCTATGTTGGTCAAAGCCTCAAAGGCAAAGAGTCTCGAGCATTATTTTGACTCAAACACAGTTTAAAACAAAGAATTATATGCTAAATTTCTAACAAGCAAAGAATAAAAATTGCACCTTTTGACACCAGCAAAGAACAATATCAGAAGTATATTATCTACTTTTCAAGTAAGATATTTCAAAAGCTCAATTTACTTTATAGTTTATTATTGTAAAATATTACGAGTACGTCATTAAGAAAATTACCACTATAGATTAAACTTGTTCACTTATCAGTTATAATGACAATGGAGGTTAGTTAAGGCAAAAGGGACATCCTACCAACTTCCCCAATGATCCAGGATCTGTTTACATTAATCATATAATAATCTGTTTTGTTATTTGGATGATGAAAACATGCTCTGGTTATTTTATTGTATATATGCTGACTTTCTCTACGTATTGCCTCATGGGCGGCATATTTTTTTAATTTATAGACCGTTTAAAGGAGCTTGATGCTCTTAGCTTTCGTTTGTCAACTTATAGGCTCTTTTCTGGTGATATATTATTTAAATGCCAACTTAACTGTGTTGCTCCAGACTAGTGTGAAGTTAGATTCCAAATTAGGTATAGATATAATGAGGACCTTTTATATTTGTTGGATTGAATATATCTGTGATATCTGAACCTCCTTTTATCACATCAATTTAGGAATGAAGCTAGTTAAAATTGAGGTTGCTAAGTTTAGTTTGCTTCCTATTCTATTGCTGTGAGTCTGTGACAAAATTATAAGCTCAAATCGTGATGTTTTGTTTGGAAGGATTAGATGAGTTGACAAAATTGCAACACCGATATGTTTTGGTTATGCATACATTCAAAAGAATTAAAAAAAAAAAAACAATCTTTATAAAAGAAAACAAGTTATCTTATCAAAATTGTGTTGTTGAATTTCACCCTGAGATTGTAGAAATTCTTTCAGAAGCTTGACATCTCCTTCGACTGCAGCTTTGTACAACTTGGGATGTATTGGGATTCGTCAAGGTCGACTCCCTTCTGGGGCATCTCCTGCACGAGGGCTTTGTGCTTCTGCCACTGCACCTTTTATTTCCTCCAATGGATGTGCAGTTGGTGCTTGAGACCCAACTGCAGTTAATCCGTTAGATGTGGTATGGGGAATGTTTTGCACAACATCTCCTAATGCTTGTACCAGAGTGTCAGATGTGGTATGGGGATTAGTTTGTACCACTCTGTCATCAACAGCTGATGAATTTCTGATGAATAATGGCAAAGTCTGATAAGAGTTATCATTTGAATTAGTTATTGACACGGGGGAAGTCATTTCAGAGCTTGCTGTGTACAGAAGAATTGGTAAATGAGGTTCTAATTTTGCAATTGAAAGTTTGGTTGTATAAAGAAATAAGGCCAATTCTGGAGCATATAGTTGGTACAAATGTGACTTGAATTGAAAATAAAATATGCGCCAATTGAAATATAATATGACCATCCCATACATCAAAAAGCAACTAGGCGCAAAAGAAAAAAAATATAGCTGGTCCAACATGCCACCTTGGCACTCAATTTTTTAATGGCAAGAATTTTGATTATATGCTAATTTTAATGGGGAATCACCCATTTGATATATATTTGAACTTTTCCAGGACTGTCAATACTGATTTCTTATCGTTTATCCATAGAAGAGTGCATTATCTCACGTACCTGACTCAGGTGGACAATATTGGTCCGGTCCGTGCTTTCCAGCATTATCTGACGTACCTGTCAAACATGCTGTGCCTTGATGGCACACAAAACAGGTTAGGCGTGCCATGCCGTGCCATCAGACTGGCGGATCCTTTCCTGATTCCCCTCCCCTCCTCCCGTGTCCCGTTCCCACCCAGACTCCTCCGGGTGATAAAGACGATCCCCGCCTCTCTCTCCACCTCCAGGTGATGACAACAGCGAAGCCTCCATCCCTCTCTCACTCCACAACTCAGCCACCTCATATCAGGCATTTCATCAAACACTAGGCGTGCAAAGCAATTTACACCAATAACTCACTCAGGTGTTTCATCAAATACTTGACGTGCAGAGAATTTTACTCCAGCCCCGGCCTCGCCGACTCCAGCTCTGCCCCAGCTACGTGTCCATTCGTCCAGATGTCTACAAAACTGCCCGTACTTGTTCCTGTGGCGTGCCCGAATTACCTAGCCCCGCACAGCCGCACTCGACACGGATCAGTTTAGACCGAGCACATGCAATGATCGCGCGCCTTGCCATGTTGTGCTGTGCCGTGGGGTTGCATGTCGTGTCTGTCAGACGCATGCCGTGTTTTATTTAGCAAAGCACCGTTAATTCCCATTTCTCTTGACTCTCATTTTAAATTGGATTTTAATTTTTTACAATTCTCTGGTTTAGTCAGGAACAAAGACAGTATCTATCTTATGCATGAAACATAACAGTTCGAAATATGAATAGAATTTTTTTTAATATTAAATATGTAAGAGCATCTACATCCCTGAAACTCTTTGAGTTTCTAATCTGATGTGGCAGTTTCTAAACCAGTTTCAGAGATGCAGATGAGTTTCTTATTTAGCAACTTTGCTCCAAAGTTTCTTAATAAGAAACCGTTTATAAACTCTGACGTGGCCAAATAATTCGCTGAAATTCTTTTCTCTTGTAATTTATTTGCTGATGTGGCAATTAAGAAACTCTAATTTTGAGTTTCAGGGATGTGAGGGTTTATAAACTTTCAGAGATAAAGTTTCTAAAAATTAGTTAACAGTTATTTAGAAACTCCAAGAGTTTCAGGGATGTAGATGCTCTTAGATAACTTGATTTTTAATTTTTATTTAAACTTTTCCATAAGGCAACAATATTTATTTATTTTTGTAAAGAATGATTTAAATGTCTTTATTTTTTTATGCTTTCATTATATTCTAATTTTTAAAAATTTATTAACTTAAAATTCAAATTTCAGATTGCAAAATAAAACCATGATCGTGCCATGCACCTTCGAATTTTTTTTTATTTAAATGTAAAAAATTCGGCCGTTCGGCCCGTTCCTCATTCCCACAAAATAACATTTGAAAAAAAATATTAAGTCAAAGCACGATTTCCTAAGTCAAACAAATGGCACTGTTGACTCCAGGAATCTTTCAAATTTGTTTTAAGATGCTTTAAAATAGAATTCTGAACTTCTTCCAAGTGAAGTTCAATCATTATATTGCTAATTTTTAAAAATTATTTAATTTTAGTATTTCACTTGTTAATATAGCATATTATGATATATAATTTAATCATTTAAAAAAAGTACATCTATTTCAAAAATTCATCATTTAATATCCTCACTGTTTTACTATTTCACTGCTCATATAGTACAAGATGTATCAGATGAACAAAGAAACATGTAAATAAAAAAAATGTTCAAGAGCTATCACATGTCTCCTCTCATCTACAATTTACCTCTCACTCCACATACAAATAAATTTATAATATCAGTATTATATCCACCAAAATTTCAAATTAACGGTGCCCAATTTTTTGTTGAAATGTTATTTACATTTTTTTTTTCAAAGTAGTGATTGAGAAAAGAGAATAAATAACGCAGCATCAATTCAATCCGGATTAAATTGTCTATAATTTGTTGTTGTGGGATGAAATCCCCGGTGTATATATACCTTCAATTGAATGAAGTCTAATATCTATAATGAAATTGATTGTTATTAAGGAATTGGAAACTTTTTTATATGTATATTCATATTATTTGACAGTAAATACTTTTCAATCTAATTAGAAACTAGATTTCTTTGACAACAAACATATATCGTAGATATTTTTGAAAAATTCCTTGGCAGGAGCTGCCATATATAGTAGATATTAAACTGTGTATGTTACCGATCTAATTCAAGACAAACAAATTTGTGGTATCGTGAGAAAGTTCTACAAAAATGCCCCCAAATTGAATCTGTCATATATAGGTAACAATTGTAATCCTTCAATGTATATATACCATTAAATATAGATTTCGGAGCTTCCAATAATTTGTTACAACGGATTTTCAATTGCATTGATTTTCTCCCTGAGCATCTTCTCCACATTGACTATAATACGAAATTTGAACCGGAAACCGGTACATTGTGAAAAAAAAAAATCCCATAAAATTTGGAATCAACTCTTGTAGTGTTTGCGATTGGTTGCATATTTAATTTCCAAGTGGAGCCAGGTAATATATTTGCATGGGAGATAGTGTCTGACAGTCAGTTTATATATTGAAGTCTAACGGAACATATTGTATATATGTGCATTTTGCACCAGCTAGCTAGCTAGCTATATAATACTGGCAAACCATCCATCAACAACAAAACTAAAAAACCTCCCTAATTTACCAGTTTAGTTTTGTTTCGGCCGCGCGCAAGGTCTCAACAAATGAGTTCTTTGCAGTCACAAACCAATTTATCTGATAACTTACTTCATGTGGAAGTACGTATTGATCAGGATTCTAGTAATGAAACAAGTGGAGAAGATCCTGTAGGAGGTGAGGAAGAAAGCCCGCCTCACCGGATGACAATAGATCCACAGCTGTACAAAGCTCTCGTTGAAGGGGATGTCGGATATGTCACTTCTCTAAAACCTCAAGGTCAGATCGGAGATCAATCCCCACCAAAACAGATCGTTATATAATTAGGATAGAGGATTTTTTTTTTCCATTAATGTTTTATAATTAATACAAGTGCAAAAATTTATATTAACACTTATATATTCTTGAGTTGATTCAGTCATTGATATGGTAAAATCGATCGAGATTGTAAATCCTGCCATACAAACTTGTTGGTATTAGTCCAATCGAGACTAAATTTTATTTGCTTATTAATTATTCTAGATATATCTTTATAAACAGTAATTAATTTGATTGTGCTAGATTTGCATCAATTGGATGGAGTAACACTTGGAGATAACACAGTGTTACACATTGCTGCTTCTTCAAGCCGTGATCTCACAGACTTTGCAAAAGCAGTGTACGATAAAAACAGATCCTTGCTGATAAAACCCAATAGATTAAAGGAAACACCTCTCCACTGTGCTGCTAAGGCCGGGAACTATACAATGGTGGAGAAGCTTATACAACTTCCCCAACCTGCACGTGCGCAAAATGGAGAGAGGTCTTCTTTTGAACTTGATGCTCACGAGCAAAGTAGAGAGGGATTTACCCTGAAAACCCTTCTAACAGTAAGAAATATGCATGGTGAGACCGCACTGCATGAGGCAGTGCAAATTGGTCACAAGGATATGGTGCAGAAGCTTATAAATTCTGAACCTAGCTTAACTGGTATTGTTGACGCACAAGGTGTATCTCCTCTGTACCTGGCATCTATGACAAATGCGCTTAACATAGTCAAAATCATCACAAGAAAAGACCAATCCATGGTATCCTTTGCGGGACCAAAAGAACAAACCGCACTACACGCTGCTGTGCTAGAACATACCGGTACGTATTGTTCTGTCATGATTTTATTAGGTCAATTTTTCTTTCATGATTATATATTAGGTTTCATTAGACCAAAACCATAAATGCTTTTAATTGCTTAAAACTTTAAATGGTGAAAAATATTCAAAATTTAAATTAATCCCCAGAAGTAAAACAATGTATATCACCCGCAAAATTTAAACAATGCTAAAAGATCAAGTAACTGGAGGAATAATGAAACAATCCAAGTTTGAACGATCCTTGCTTATGTTAAATCAGTTATATTAGAAAAAGAATGGTTTACGAACACAGCCTTGCTAAAATAACAACAAAAATATTTTATCCTGTTTCCTTCCTAGATGGATGCCTTTGTTTTTCACTACTCTTCCTGATCCAAATCAGAGGACCCTGCTTTTTTTGTCAGGATCGTTCCTGATCCTAGAGCAAATGCATCAGATTTCTTTACTGATTACATCAATGACCCATATGTAGATGACATCTGCAGCTTAATCTGCACAGTTCGATTTTACAATCTAAATAGGAAAAATAGAAGATACAGACTGCTAAATTTACCCTTCCCTGCACTGTGTCGACCTTTCTTCTAGAAATCTTGAAAAAACTGAAAACTTCTCTTAAATAAAGCATTTCATCTCTTTTATTTCTTCTTCTTACACTAAAAATCAGGGCAGTTGTGTCCACCTATTCCGACCCAAACTAACAGATCAAACCAAGATCGGTCGATCATTAAATTTGAAAAAAGATTCGATTTATTTTGGATTCATTTATACATTCTAGTCCCTTTTGTTATGCAAAATCCTTAATAACAGGCATTACGCTCACACTTTTGGAATGGAACAACTTACTTGCAACTAAGGTAGACAACTGGAAAAGCACTCCCCTTCACTATGCAGCATCAGTAGGAAATCTAGAGACTGTAAAGCTCTTATTGCAGCATGAGAAATCAGCAGCTTACATGGCAGACAAGGATGGGTTGTTTCCTGTACACATAGCTGCAAAGTGTGGCAGAGCACTGATAATTAAGGAGCTGATAGAGCAATTTCCCTACTCGGATCAATTACTTGATAACAAAGGAAGAAACTTTCTTCACCTTGCCATTGTAAGTGGAAAAGGAAACATAATTCGTAGTATAAGTGATAATTGCACCTTTTTGAGAATGCTCAATGCCAGGGATTATCAAGGAAACACACCACTTCATTTAGCAAGTGAAGTTGGAGATCTATACTTTGTGCGATTCCTGATATTATTCAAGGAGATGTGCCCAAGCATCATGAACAACCAGGGCCTTACACCAGTTGATCTTGCTATGAAAAACACAGAACAAGGACTTATGCACAGATTGGTACGATTTATGGACTTTTTTTCATTTTAATTTTTCTTCCTCTTGTCAAGATTTTTTTCTTGTTTCCTCACTAAATAACACGCACAATACTTGGTCGAGAAGATAACATAACAAAAAAATTCAAAATACTGCAATCTTTCATCTGGCATGATGATGTTGTTGTGCACAACAAGTCTCCGATAGTATGCTTCTCATGTATTAAAATTTGATATATAATTTGAAGATCAAATATTTCATTGATTGATCATTCTCATTAATTTCTGACAAGGATTTATATAGGATAATTAGTTCTTAAAATATCTCCTAATTATTCTACTAGCCGTTAGGCTTTCCTATTACACCAATATCTAATCCAGCTGATCAGGCTTTCCTATTATACAAAAAATCTAATCCAACAATTTGATCCTTATTGATTGGATATTAATGTGAATGATATTGTAATCTTGGAGGGACTAAATGATAAATTTCCTATGATACTGCTATGTCTCTCCAACAACACTCCAAGTCTTACATATCCAATGATGTGGATTTTGTTATTAATCTGTAAACATTATGTAACAAATTGAATTAACGTTTTACAACCTTCAAGTTTTTAAACAATCAATTGTTTTGTATAAAAATAGTATATTATTTTTTTATTGGCAAATAAATTTAAAAGTAAATTCTGGTTTGTCATTTTTTATGTTAATTAGTTTACATTTTGTTCCATCTTCAGAACGTACATTACAATCTACTTCGTCTATTGATGTGGGCTGAGGGACTTCCCAGTGCCCATCGACTAGACCGTGTGACAGTTGATTTAGGGCTTCCCGAATATGACAAAGACAAAGAGATAAAGAATGCTGAAAGTGTTACCCGTAACTTGGCCATTATCTCAGTGCTTACTGCAACAGTCACTTTTGCTGCTAGTTTCACAATGCCAGGCGGATATAGAGCTGATGAAGATCAACACATAGGCACACCTGTTCTATCTCAGCATTATCTTTTCAAGGCTTTTACTGTTGCAAATGCGATGGCGTTTGTGTTATCTATCTTAGCCACATCATGGCTGATCTACGCTGGGTCAAGTAATGTAGATTTCAAGCTTCGGATGAAATGCCTCATCTTTTCAGTACAGATGGTGAAAATTGCTACTAAAGCCACAGTCTGTGCATTTGCTTTAGCAATAAGTTCAGTGCTATATCAAGTAAATATGACACTAACCATACTGATATGTGTTGTGACATTCGTTATACTTCTATTCAGCAATCCGTCTTTCGGAGTGTTTTCACTAGCAGGACCAATAAGGAAGCGTCGAGGGTGGAGAGCATTTTTAAAATCCGTTAATCCTCTGACAAGGGAGAGCGTTGATGTGGGACTTGGGCACAAGTTCTCTTATATGCTCTTCGAAGTTAATGTTGGAGTAGGCCAGAAGTTCTCAGTCATGATCTTGTGTCGTATATTGCTGAATAGTGTCTTGTTCGCCATTATCTTTTTATTTGCTTTAATTTGAAAATTAACATACCAATGTAACTAGTGTCATGGTTTGGTAGTTAGATGTAATTGTATTTTGTGTCTTTTTTCCAAAACCTTGTACCATCTACTCTGTTTTTGTTTATACTTTACGACATTTTTCCTGTAACAATTATGCGAGCCTATAAGATGGATTACATTTCCTTAGGCTTATATCTTCACTTCTAATGGTCTCTCGAATGTGCCCCCATCCTTCAAAATTTATTCAATCAACAAAACATAATGGGTTCTCGACCTCATATAATAATAACCTACACAATTAGTTTATGGGATCTATTGAAGATATTAAAAATATTGATCAATAGGATCTGAGCCCATTAGAAGAGGCCCATATCTAGTCTATAGTGAGATTACCAGTAACAAAACAATTTTATATATGCTCAATCTCATGAATCATGATTCAACGCAAAGCAAGCTACTTATAACGTGAGGGCACATGGCTTCCTAAATCAAGTCAACTCCCTTGATTAAGCATGAATCAAATTTCTCAACTTAATCATGTTAATGCATTGCTAAATGTACTCCGTGAGCATATATGAATGTGTAAAGATGTGTTAGATAGAATGTGGAAATTTTTCGTCTGATTTCTGGTTTATGTATTTTTCTCTATGGTCCATACTCCTTTTTTTTCCTATTAATCTATGTTTTCACAGACAAAAGAATGTATTTTTTATTATTTTGGTATTATTTGACATTTTATATAGCACAAGTTGCATAATGGAAATCCAATATTGTTCATTAGATCTTTATAAACTAATTAATACTAGAAAAGAGAACAAAAACGCACAGCATTGCATCTTCATTTAGTTGTGCAAATTTTTTTATCCCTGTGCTGATAGTGATAGATATATTATTTTCTTGTCAACTGCATAAAGTCCCATATGATTGAATTAATTAATTGTTTCTTGTTGTGGACTTGGACCTTAAGAGGTTGGTTCACTATGGGCAACATGAAACGCGGCATCAGCATCATTATATTTAATTATCAAATTAAAAAGGACTGCTTTAATTAATTACTATGTGGATCAATCAAGATCAGAGTTTTTATTAGCTCTGGTGTTAAAACTATGACAGGAAGTTTACTTGCCACCAAAGAAATTTTCAAGGAAAGCAACATAATGATTTTTCTCTGTGAGAACTGAGATTTTTTTTTTTGTAAGCACATGTTGAACAAGGTGTATGGATCTAAGTTTCATTTTTTTTTTAATTTATCTATTTGTACTTGGTGAAATTTCAAATCCTGTTATTTTATATATGAGAAAATTATTCTTATTTGTTGACAAACTGATGGCGCTAAGCCAAGCATAACCCTAGATTAATTAGTAGTTAAATACAATGACAATTGACAAATGAAGTCTCAATTCATATATTCGTATCTTTGATTTAATTTATAGTGGACTTCTAGGAAAATTTGCTGTGCAGCAGCCAGCAGAGAATACAATATGTTTTCATGAATTAATTCATCAAGAAATGTGATCTAACTTTTCTGGGTCATTAAACTATATGTCCCAAAATTATTCCACTTGTGTTTGTTTTATCTTATTTAAGTAAAAGTCAAACTAATATCTTCTGTCTTACAGCATAGCACAGCATGCATTTTATATTTTTTTAATTCTATATTATTATCACTCTGCCTTTGTACCTATGCCAAGATTTACAACCTCCAATTCAAGCTGATTGGAGGGCTTTTAAGGAAGTGTATGAAATTTGGAGGAGTTTTAAGGAAAATAGTGGTTTTGTTTGCCAAAATGACATCGCTGATAGACTCGTCAAAAAATACAGCAAGGAACAATGGAATCACACTGGTTACACATATCCAGTTCTGAATTTTTTATGATTTTCATATTTTTTTTTTTGTAAGGGGGGCTGATACTGT
Organism: Carex rostrata; assembly: GCF_964058835.1. Classification (NCBI taxonomy): domain Eukaryota; kingdom Viridiplantae; phylum Streptophyta; class Magnoliopsida; order Poales; family Cyperaceae; genus Carex; species Carex rostrata. The sequence continues at coordinate 7,207,531 of NC_135921.1, forward strand.
CATACTGATTAGATAGAACTGATGTCTTTGAAGTTTTGAAGGGTATACAGAAATTAGAAAAGTCTTGGAGGGTATATAAAAAAATTAACCCTTTTTCGTATACTTTTTGTAAGAGGACTGATACAGGTTTAGATAGAGCTGAGATGTTTCAATTTCTATTTTACCAGTATCCTGTATCTGTAACTGCCTACGGGCGTTAAAAAAAGAAAAAAGGAGGTAGGACAAGTGGCTGAAAGAAAGAAATTATTATAATTGAGAAATTAAAAAATAAATCTTATTGGGTTCGTGTATTGATTGAAAAAGAGACAAATTAGACTGGGAACTCACCGATAACCAATCAAAATAAATTTACTTAGTTCGATTTATGTTGAATAAAAAAAGTATATTGTTCGATTTACTTAGTTCAATACTTCAATTTGATTTAAGGATGACGGTTACATTTTTAATTAAAAAATATATCAGATAAACTGAGTAAATCAAATGATGGTTCCATTTTTAATTAAAAATATATATTAGATAAACTGAACAAATCAAATGATGGTTCCATTTTTATTCTATTTAATAATTAAAAATAAATAAACTGAACAAATCGAATGAATCAAAATATTAGCATAGTATTATAGTCTTAATACCTACATTATTATCTTAGTACATCCAATATTGTTTTAAATTGAATATTTTATACTGATGAGTTGGTTAAACCGAATTCCATTGGTTTGGTTTATGTATTTGTGCCTTAAAAATTTAGTTGAACAAATTTTAGTTCGATTTGAAGTTTTGAACTGAGCCAAATGAATGGTCCTACTTAATTCCCCTTCCAATTGGTTAAAAAAAACTTAATTTATTTGTTTTCTATTTTGCATCCTGAAACTTTGGATTTCATCTGCATACAAGTGAAAATGTACACATAAGAAGTAGGGGTGAAAACGGATCGGATATGGAACGGATAGTGGTAAAATTATATCCATATCTCTTTTTAATTTTTCAGATACAAATGCGGATTGGATATTAGATGGATACAAATACTAATTGAATCGGATATTTACTAAAAAAATATAAAAAAATTATTAAAAAAATACTAAAGTTGCTAATATATATCTATCTAATTATAGTGGTGAATAACATAATATTTTTATTATATATATTAAATTATATCATATATATATTTTTTATTCGGATACAGACAATTGAAACATAAAATCATATATGTATTCATATCCACACTGATATTTGAATATTGAATATCCACATCTAATTTTTCAAATACAAATCAGATATTATCCATATCATTTTCACCCGTAGTAAGAAGTCACGGCATTAAACTTTTTTTTCTGTAGATATATTAGAAGTGACAGCATTAAATTAATTTTTTTTCTCTAAATGAGGAGATATATTTCTGTAACTGTGGTGTTCTTATTTTTATTTTTTTTTAAACCTTCGCAAAAGCTGCAAAATTATGAGGAGTCGAACTCTCGATTTTTGGGTAACCAACAATCTTAGGACAAAAATCGAATTCTGGATCTTTGGATAACCAAGTTTTAAGACTTTTTTTTTCTAACCAACTAGTGTGTTCTTGAATGCTACAAAATCGCTAGCTTTTTCTTTATTTTTAGGTTTTCCTTTTTCTTCTCTGATCAGTTGTACTATATAAGTTTGTTTACATAATGAAATTTTTTATTTTAAATAATTAAATTGTCAATTGGTAATCGCTAACTAACATTAAAAAAAATTATTGTTTTCTCTTTTTTGCCAATTTTCAGTTGTAAAATATATAATCTTCTATTAATTTCTTTTTTTTAATTAAGAATAAGTACCGGTACTTCTAAAATGATAACAAAAAAAAATGCCTGAAATCTCGCAATTATATATCCCTTATCTTTCAAGCAACAAATTTTTATAAAGAAGCCATCATGCATGTGATATTCCACTGGCAGGGTTCTGCCTTCACCTTATGTATGGTTCAATCAATCTATAAACTCGTTGAAAAATATTTTAACCCTCAAATTTGACCAAGACAACCTTCGGTAGGTATATATTTTGCATTAAGAAACACGCCTTATTTTCTAACCATGTAAAACATTGTAGTTCCAGTAAAAGTGTCGCCAAAGAGGAAATAAATCTGCTGCGATCCAATAGAATTTCAGGGTCCTGCTATTTCAAATCAAACCGTTAATCTTTTGGAATGCACGAATCCCCAAACTAGTTAGTTTTTATGCACGAATCCCAAAACCAATTAACAGTTTAATTTGAAATAGCAGGAACCTGTGATTCTATAGAATAGAATTGCAGTAGATTTATTTCCCGTCAAAGAGACACCATTACCTGCCTAAGATATATCATATATATTTTGATGAAAAAAGAACAGTATAATAATATATGTGCATTTGAACAAATTATTTCAAATATCAACCAAGAAAACACACACACTCAAATATCTAGACAATAAAGAGGAATATATGCTACAGTGGAAATTACTTTGTTGATGTTTATCCAGCCGCAAAATTGCTTTGTCCTTTTTTATATACTTTGTTTCTTTCATTTTCATCCTTTATGTCTCTAGGGAAGAAAACTTTGTTAGTATGACTAGTCAAGCAAAAAAAATGACATGAAAGGAAAAGAAATTTAGGGAAAATATCAACAATTCAAAACCTATCCATGCGGACCATCTCCACTATAACAAGCATATTAATATTGAATGAATTTATACCGCAGATGGAGCTATCTTTGTACTGATATTCCCTTCTTTAAATATCTATTTTCTCTTTACTGTCACACCTTTCTCTACTCAAAATGATATATATATATTTGACTGAAAACTTTAAACTATAAAGACTAATTAAAGAGGATTTGATTAGATATCGCAAATTCGCAATTAATCTGTATACCTTAAAAGTTTGATGAAGACAATGACAGTGCTGGTGTTCTCGCTTCCTATCAAACGTACGGCTCAGATTTCTCGCTGGATTTGTTGTTGTACCGATTGAACAGTTGATTCTGTTGCCTCTGTGTGGACCACTAGATCATAAGGGAAATTTTACTAGCTCCATACATGTATAAAAGTTCCAAGTGTTAAATATTGATCATGTGGCACATATAAAAGTTATGGTTGTTTTTTTGGATTAGAGGATCTAAATAGTGGGCAAAAAAATGTTAATATCTCTTAATAATTGGGGTTCTTTATTAAAAAAAATAGTTATTTTCTTTATAACTGTTTATACGAAAAAAAAAATAACTTTGAATGAATGTGTTTATTTCATACTTTTCTTTTACGAATATCAAAGGAGCTGCTATTTTCATATTAATATTAGATATTGAGGAGGGTTCAAATGCCTCCATGTTTTTGTGCCTCCATCTTTCTCCATCATTTTCAAAGTTCAAACAGTCGATCCGAACCGCTCAACCTAACCTCCATACTAAAATATGTTTTGAGACCAAAATTTATATTTTTAGAAATTTTTTTACTATTTTTTTTTATCAAGGAAGATCCTATTCATGGTTTAGAGGGGTCAGACCTCTCTGACTATCTTAGAGACAGAGAGGAGATTGAAGCTATGGATGACGCCTTTCTGCACAACCCCACTGCCAACTCATCACTAGCTACAAGTTCGCTAGATGATTAGCTACTACCTATACTTTGCTTAGTCTGTTATGCATTTTCAACTCTATGTTTTGTATGTTTTGTATGTCATGTCATCCTGACTCTTAGTTGCTGATTAGTGTTGCTCATCCTCTGATTGCTTAACAATCAGATTGATAATTAGCCTATTAGCTACTGTTATGCTTTTGAGTACTGTAATTGCCAACATGGCACATTTTGTAAAGAACAATTTAGTTTCTAATGAAACTGGTGGCCCATGCCACTTTTATCAAAAAAAAATAGATGGTTCAGATTTACTGATTTTGTATCTATCTAAAAAATTACTAAAAAAATTACTAAAAATATAAAATTTGATCTCCAAACATATTTTAGTATGGAGGTTAGGTTGAGCAATTTGGATCGACTGTTTGAACTTTGAAAATGATAGAGAAAGATGGAGACATGATAGAGACACAAAAACATGAAGGCATTTGAATCCTCCTCTTTTATCAATTTCTCATATAAGTCTTAATACAAGCTGGCGCTTTATTATTCAAGTTTCACGCTTAACCGAGACAAGATGTACGTAGTATGACGACTTCGTTGATTTTTGTGATAACTTTTCTTTGAAGATATATAGAAGATTTATTTTTGTTAATTATTGTGAGATCAAATATAGAAAATTCACGAGTGATAAGATCACATGTGTCGTGTTTTTAAAATTATATAGGATGTCGTTCTAGTATACTATTGTTTGTATCGAAACATTATCATGTTAAATTTAGGTCAGTCCAGACAAAAGCAGCTAGAAATACTATATCACTTATCATGTTTTTAGTGAAATATTAGACAGATCATACCAAGAAGAAATTGAATAATAAATTTATAAATATATTATTAAATATAAAGATAGTTTTAACTTGACAGCCACCGTCAAGTATTAAATATATATATAGAGAGATGGGCTACGGTGAGTTACAAAGTAAAATACGTTTATACTTCACACAATATCTTTATTTTCAAAGTTCAAAACATCGATCCGAACTGCTCAACATGATCTCCATATTGAAATGTGCTTGGAGACCAAATTTTATATTTTTTGAAATTTTTTTACTATTTATTTTGTCACTTTGAAATATGAAAATCGACTGAACAGTAAAAATTTCTGAGGATGGTTCAAATGCCTCCATTTTTTATGCCTCCATCATGCCTCCATTTTTAAAAACTTTAATAACTCAAAATTTAAATTTTAAAATTCAAAATAAAACTGTTGGATATGAACTATATCATTTTATCTATGCACGTGTAAAAAATTATGGCATTTAAACTTGTTTTGGTTGTCATCTTGAGCTTGTAAAAATGTATACTAATGTGGATAATTTCTAGACGTTGATTTTTCAACTTATTGATTTATATAAAAACAAAATCAAAATGTGATAATTTTTTTATGGACACATAGAGAAAATAACATAGATCACATCTAACAGTTTTATTTTGACGTTTAAGTTTTGAATTTTGAGTTATTTAAGTTTTAAAAAATGAAGGCATGATGGAGGCACAAAAAATGGAGGCATTTGAACCCTCCTATATATATATATATATATAGGACTTGGCTACGGTGCTATGGGTAGCTAAGAGGCCTCCCGTGCTACGGCTCAATATTCGACTTTTGAAAATTCTAACGGTTAATCCGAACCATTCATCTTGTTCTCCATATCAATATGTGCTTGGAGATCAAATTTTACATTTTTTGGAAATTTTTTACTATTTTTTTAGATTTATTGAAAATCGCCGTTTTTCAGACAAATCTGGACCATAAAAAACAGCGATATTCAATAAATCTAAAAAAATAGTAAAAAATTTCCATAAAATGTAAAATTTAGTCTCCAAACACATATTAATATGAAGAACAAGATGAACGGTTCGGATCGACCGTTAGGATTTCGAAAAGTCGAATATTGAGCCGTAGCACGGGAGGCCTCTTAGCTACCCATAGCATATTAGCCAAATCCTATATATATATATATATATAAAGATAGTCTAACAATCAAAATTCACACAATTTAAGTATTGTTTAGTGTATGTAAATATCAGTGTTCTAAATAATGCACTATAGCAATGTAATAGCGGCGCTATAGCGTTTTTGGACATTGAACGCTACGTGTATGGGATAAAAGTGCGTTATTTCAGCTACGATCGCTTTAGTGGTAATAGCTGTCCGCTATCTGCGCTACACGCTACTCGCTATAGCGCACGCTATGCTACATAGACTTTTATATAAATGACCAAACTAAAAATTAATTTTAAAAATCAATTTTTTCAAGGTTCATATTAATTTTACTTTTAATAGGAAAAGATTGGTAGTTTATTCTATAATGTATATATTTTTTTAATAAAAAAATATATAATTTATACCATGATACTTAGGTTATTTTGAATGGAAAAAGATAGTTTATGGAGTAGAACTAGGGTGTTCTTAAGTTCACCAAGTTCTTTGGTGAACTCAAGTCTAAAACCCGTAAATCGGTTTCAAATGACGAATTCAAACCGTTGAAACCCGCCTACCTTACGAGTGATGCGTCTACATGTAAAAATTTTAAACATTCGAATTAATTTAGTATAAAGTTAATCGGTCAAAATTAGAAGGTTAATAAATTAATTTTAATGCATTCATTTTTTGAACTTTTTTTTGACCACTTGACTTTATATAAAATTAATTTGAATGTTTAAAATTTTCACATGTAGACGCATCACTCGTGAGGTAAACGAGTTTCAACAGTTCGGATTCGTCATTTAAAGTCGATTTGACAGGTTTTAGGCTTGAGTTCACCAAAGGGCTTGGTGAACTTAAGAACATCCTAGTTCTACTCTAGTTTATGATATTATTAGAGATATTATGAATAGTAATTTGGACTTTGTACTGGTTCAATATGAAAATTCTAATTTCTTAATTAATTTTGTATAACATATTGATCTATGAGACCTTATATAATGTTATTAATTAGTAGAAATATAAAATATAATTTTTTAAACAAACAACGCTATGTAAGATAGCTTATGCTATAGCTACACTATCTACAACAACTTTTTTTTTTGTAGCTTTTCCGCTATAACGCGATAATCGCTATTTAAAACCTTAGTAAATATAGAGGAGATGTGCATAGACCTAGGATTTTATAAATAAACTTTATTATTAATATAGCCATTAATGGTAAAATCGTTAACCTTAAAAAAAAGGTATTGTTTGATGAGGTCTCAGCAACTATAATTCTGTTTCATTCATAATTTAAGTCAGTTGATGTACGAAAAAATATGCATCAAATCTCAACAAAATTTAGACATCTATATTGTCTATAAAACTAAATTTAAATTTAGATTTTTAAAAATTATCAATATTATTAAAATAAAAAAATTCATCTGACCTCGTCAAAATATAATATCATCTTAAAAAAATGTGGTTCTCTTTTCAGCCGAGTGGGGCCCGGCTCCCATATACTTTTTTGTCATCTCTTGGAAGAAGATATGGGGGAGCGGCGTCCCAATTGCCTTTTGATGAGAAAAAAGTGATAATCCAACGCACGCCTCTGATAATTACATGGATACAGATATCTTTAATTTTTTGTATTCGTCAGAATATTACTCAAACGAGTCGGATAAAACGACTTTATCGTGGTGATGCTATCATTCATCCATCCTCTTCTTTTTTAGCAAAACTGGGTGTAATCAACCAAACACCAAGAACAACAATTGACCCTCCAGTGAAACATCAATGGAGAAGGGAAGATGACCTGGTTCTGGATATTGACGGAAAAAGCGACGGCGTGTGAAATTAATATTCCCGAATCTGCCCCTGCTCTTCTATCAAGAAATATTTATCAATTTCAAACGGAAAAGTTATTAGTCCAGGCCAATGTTCAGTTCATCTACAACCGTGCAAATATCGAATAACACCAATATAAAGGTAGCAATTATACAACTTTTGGTCGAGAACTCAAGATATATAAGATGAGGAGGGTTCAAATGCCTCCATGTTTTTGTGTCTCCATCATGCCTCCATCTCTCTCCATCATTTTCAAAATTCAAACAATCGATCTGAACCGCTCAACCTAACCTCCATACTAAAATATGTTTGGAGACCAAATTTTATATTTTTAGGAATTTTTTTACTATTTTTTTAGATAGGTACAAAAATACTGTTTTTAGATGGTTCAGATTTACTGATTTTGTACCTATCTAAAAAAATAGTAAATTTTTTTCTAAAAATATAAAATTTGGTCTCCAAACATATTTTAGTATGGAGGTTAGGTTGAGCGGTTCGGATCAACTGTTTAAACTTTGAAAATGATAGAGAGAGAGATGGAGGCATGATGGAGGCACAAAAACATGGAGGCATTTGAACCCTCCTCATATAGAGAAGATATTCATAGTTTCATACAGATTTTAATTTTCATTTATCCTATAATAAGGTTATTTAATAGTTGGAGGTTGACAACGCTGGACAAGTTTTTTTCTTCTTCTTCTTTTTCCCAATTTTCCTATTTTTTATCAATATTTTTCTTTCTTTACTTTTCATAATTTGTCTAACTAAACTTCTAAATTCAAACTATTAGAACTACCAGAACTAAAACTATCAGCCACATCGATTTAAATTAGCAATGGGTCCGTGTGTGTGTGTCTAAATAAAATAAAACGCTTGGTAATTTATTGAGTTTCACAAATATCCAGGGATTCAAAAGAAGGGAATATCACGTTATCATGAGTGCGTATCCTCTGAGATATCTCAACTTTTGCGTGACCGACGTGTCCGGTGCCTATTCAGGGTGATGTAGGGGGTCAGTATTATGTGTGCTTTGAAATTCGTGCAGAACGTAGTTAAACGGTTGGGATATTACATAAAGTCACGCAAAGTTTGAGATATCTTAGAGGATACGAATTCTGTTATCATCATATCATGTACCAACATCGATTATTCTGTCTGTGGCCTCAGCCATATAATTTTCAGTGTGGCGGAAAAGAGAATTCTAATTTTACTCTTCATCATGTTGGCCACAAAGACAATGCAACGGAACATCTCACAGTAGGAAGCAAATTCATCCTGTGGGCGTTGTTTGGTTATTGCAGCGGGGACCACGCAGCCGGCACACGCGCCACTCGCCTAGTCTCACCTTATCCTTTTGCTTTTCAATCGAAGCGAGTTAATTATTTACCCATTATTCCCTGATTCTGATTCGTTTTACAGAACGTTACATAGTTTATATTACGGAGGAACATAAATGGAAAATTCAGCAAAAACTCGCATAGAATTCACTTACAATATTTTGTAAGTTACAACATTTTATAAATCTGTTTTACAGAGCGTTACATAGTTTATACTAAAGTGTGAATACTCTAATAATTATTCTATTATTTATTATCTATATACACTCATACAAAGCAGCTATTCCAACCTTGGAAATTGGAATAAGCTAAAAAGAGAAGAAAAAAATATGCTTTTTAGAATACCACCTATCACTAGTCTGCATGTTATCAAACGACCGTACAATATTTTCAGATTTGGTAATTTGTGAAATGGTTGATCTAGTCAAATACTCAAATTTCCTGACTATTGTTGTTGAAAAGATCTACAAATTGTGAAACTAGTCTTCCAGATGAGATGTCCAATTTGGTATTTTTGCAATCTTCAATCAAAAAGTTATTACAATTACAAAATTTAATAATTCAATTTGTTTAATGATGGTAAAATGATTTTTCATTTGGACTAATTTTGATATAAAAAACAATTATCTACATTAAGGACTATATATCTATAATTTTAATTCATCAATTTTGATATAAGTACTAATTTAAAAAATACTGGTTGGATTCTCTACTATAGAATTGGACAATGAGAATTATATTCTGCTATAATTTGTGAAGTGAAGAATACAAATCCCTTAGTTTTTGTTTGTCTTTTTATTTTATTTTTAGGAAATGGTTAAATTACTTTGAACTCATAACTCAAATAATAAATACAGCCATTTTATGTAATCTAAATTATATTTCTACGCGTATAGTAAGATTTCAGTTTTATTTATCCGAAAAGCTGAAACTGAAACTCTTTTTTCCATGGATTAATCCGAAAAATAAGGATCAAGTCTCTCTATTTTTTTTAATGGATTCTATCTTCAGAATCCGTATTGTGCTTGTAAACATCATGTTTTAGTTCAAAATCTAAAACTCTTTTTTTTTTTCATAATATCAATATATAAATAAGGACTTGATCCTTATTTTTTTATCAAAAAATTAATCTGAAAATTATTCTTCATACCACTGACTTCCACATAAAATTCGAAATGATTTGAGATTTAACGTCAACGTAAATATTGACAACTTTATCTAAATTTTAAATTTTAACTTATTTATTAAACTTATAAAGAATAGAGGAATATAATTAATCCCATTCGAACGCGTATCATATGCTGAAATTAGACTTCCATACTTGCAAGTTGCAACGTGCAACCCATCTAAATAAATTGTTGAGCAACCGAAGTAATATAAAATTACAAATTAAAAAAACAGAAGGATCTACGAGCAAAGTTTCAAATTAGAAATTTGTGGCCGTTTACCAGTCCTGCCTTAACAGGTCCAGTCTTCTCTCTTTGTTTTATATCGGAAACCAAGTCCTCTCTCCCTCCCTCTCTCGCTCTCTCTCTAGCTCTCTAGCTTTTGAACTTTGAGCTTATAGGAAGCAAAGGATCGATAAAGAAACAAATAAACCATGGTTCTCTTCAATACTCCGGTAAGTTCAACTCCTATTCCATAATAATTATCTTCTCATCTCATCTCTGCTTTTAATATATATACTTCTTCTTCTTTTTCAATAGATAAAACCGCTTATCATTCCAGGCGAGGTTCCAGCAGAAGACAATCATAAAACGAGTTATGTAGTCGAATCTCAGCCGTTAGATGGATTTGTAGCTGTCGATATCGGTGCCTTATTAGTTCACGCCGATGAACCAGTCTCTGTATGACCCTTCTCTCATCCTTTTTTTTTTCTTATATTAATTTTCTTTTACAGAATATTTGAAATTTATCTTGATTCATCTTTTGCGTTCCTGTTCAAAACATATGGCTGTTATATGGTATATCGGTATTATCCCTAAAATTTGTGGTACAGCTTTTTATATAATTATTTTGCTTTATTAGAAAATAACATCTTGGAAAGCAATGAAAAACATTTATTTACATTATTTTTTGAAAATCTTTTGTGAAATTTTACTTAACAATTTTGAAATATTTTTCTTTTTGGGGACCTTAGAATAAAAATTTGGCGAGAACGATGTCTAGGAAAGGATCACAAAAAACACCCGATGGAGATCCCAACTGCACCGGTGAGTCATGCTCTTTCACACATTAAAATTAATAATAAAATCTGAATTTGTATAGAAAAAAGAAAAAGAAAAAAGCATCTAGCACATGAAAATCGGAAAATTATTTTATTTTATTTCTCTGGGTCAAAGCAAGCATGGCATGGTTTGGTTCCCAGTTGCAATAAAATAAAATTAATGGAAAATCTCATTTTTTTTGTCTGGTAGTGGTGCTCCACATATCGGTTGAAGGATTTTTGAATTTTGAATTCGTGCACAGGTGGACCCGGACCAGGGGATAAGTTGGACACGTATGCACACGTGGCGGGAGCAAATGGGGAGACGCTTAATGGCCACACAGGGATGGTAACAGCAAATCCGGGAGGAAAGTGCCGAAGGTTAAACAGTAGGCGGTCCCCACAGTGGATCAATCCAAGAAGAGTGCTCTTCACTTTTGCCACAGTGTAAGTTCACATTTTGCAAAATTAAATAAATTAATAATTAAAGACAATTTCAATTGATAAAATTGGTTAGAAAATACTAGTGGTTTTGCAACAAATTTAAGCTTAGTTTAACTATTTTCGTTAAAAAAAAAAAGATGTATATAATAAATACTGAATATTTATTACAAATTGGCTGGTTCCATTAAAATGATTGACCCAATTATTGTATAGTTTTTGTATTTGACACCATATAATTTATTTTTAAATTTGCATGAAACTAACCCAATGTTGTGTTATTCTAGCACTAGGTTTCTAATTTATGTATTATTACATGTCTATGAAACAAATTCTGATATTATTTTGCCAAGTCACAATTACTGTAAGATTGTTCTGAAAACCTTCTTTATTTTCACTACATAATTAATTTAGCGGTTTAAATTAGCAAATTGATAAATCCTCCTCATTGATTGTCCCCATCCTTTCTATTCGTACAATTTTTGTTGGAGGCAACACTTGTCCTTAATAAGCCATCAAAATCTATTTGTTTGGATTAGCTTAGAAATTGTTAATGACAGCTTATCATTTTATGGTGTGTTTCATACTTAGCCACACACACAGAAAAAAAACAAAAATGATTGCCCTGAACCGAGACAATTTGGATTTTGTTGGTACACATTAATTCCATGTTTCTGGTACTATGTCACACCAGCATAGCATTTATTCGGCACCAAAACGAAATATTTGGTAAAGGGACCGTTTTGGAGACATGTTTGTTTTGGACTTAGATAAAATATTGAGAGATGACTTGTCGTTTTTGATTCATGGGTTGCATTTCGGCGCAACACACATCTTTGCTTCATGCCTTCATCCTCATGAATTCCTTATCTTTTTTTAGTATCACTTCTTCTATGGCCATCCTTGTACCACAGTCTATGTTGCCAATTACTACCTTATTTTGCAAAAGAAATTTGCTAAGAAAGATAAAGAAAATGCTTGATTTTTCTTTTTACTAGAATACAGGTGATTTATTGTTTGCTAGAAAACCCCCTATTTTTGCTTTTGCATCTGAATTTTTATATGATACCTTAACAAAGTTATATTTTCTCTACGTAAACTTAGTCAAGGTAAGCATGTGCAAATGTCGATTGGTCTAATAAAAACAATAATTTTAAATGCACTTTATAAGCTTTTGGATTTTGGAAGCAACAACTATTTTAATTGATCATTGCTAAGTTAGGTCTGTAAAATTTTATACCTTATTAAGTTATTATTTTACCTGATTTAAATGCTTGTGCTATAATTAGAACATTTATCCTAGAAATGTCAACAATTTAGGTTATTTTTTCCAAGAATTAATTTAAGGTATCTTTATGTTTTTTATAGCTAAACTTATGACTGCTAGAATTAGAAAACTAATCCATTAAATGCCATCATTTTTAGGTTTGATACCAAAAAATTGAGGTTTTTTTATTGCTGTAATTAATTGGCCAATGGCTGTGCCAGGAAATAACAAATATATAAAAATGTAAATTAGTCTGGTGCTATTGTGCAAGGGTGCTAAATTTGTTTAACTAATAATTTTCCTTACCATTTTTCACAATTTCAATTGGGATGATTCTATTCTTTTTTTTTTAATTTGACTTTCAAAAATTCAGGTCCAGTATGGGTACTTTGATTCTGCTCTACTTCACACTGTCTATGGGAAAAATGACAATGGAGAATACCAACATGCGGTGACCCAAATCCAAAAATTGACAAAGAAATGTCTAGGCGTCAAACCGTTTGGTACTATGTGTCAAAATTCAGGAGAAAAAAAGAGGTTTTTTTCTTCTTTTTTTTTGCATCCAAGGTATTTATGGTGTATGCAACAGAGAGGAGTAGTTGAATGCATTTTAATGATGAAATGTAGAGAAAAAGATGGTAAATAGTTAAGGGAGTAAAAGAAGTATATTTTCTATATTTGAAAATTTATCTACATACAAAGGGGTCTAAAATATAGTTCAATTTGCAATGCGGTTTGGAGTAATTTTCAATGTCAATTGCTTGAAACCACTGACTATTGTATAATGTCATTTTCAATCTTATTGAACCACTAACTGACTAATGTCCAGATAATTAGTTTTTAAAATAAAATAGGAAAAAATAGAAAGAAAAAAAAATGCAGTGAATGAATCCTAAATTAAAAGCATATAAACCTACACTTTTAGCTAATCTTGCATTGTAAGATATATAAGAACTCTTAACAGATTTTATAAATTACATAACAGGACAACAGCATTAATTGTTAGTTCTAACAAAATAACCTTATAACAGGAATAATATCATAAAATAATTAAGCCTCTGAAGTCCAGTCGAGTACGAGTACGGCAGCAGCACATTTATTTGTTACATCAGTTGTATTTCCGTGCCCTAGATCATATTAAACATCTCAGATTCTTTTTTTTTTTTTTTTGAAAAATGGAATTCCAGCTGTTTTATTACAAAACAATAAAGGTCATACAAAAAATCAATTATTATGAACTAGTAGAACAACTACTAAATAGTATCAGCAACCACAAAACATAGTATACCAGAAAATGGAATTAAACTAATATCACTAAAAACATCAAAATATCTAATATCAATCACTAAGAGCAATCACATCAGAATAGTGTCAACTAAAGACCAAACAGGAGACCAGATTCTCATTAGAATGTGAAAAGTTTGATTCGATTAAAAGTGCAAAATTCTTGCTGGTGCTATGCAAAACACTATAAATATAACAAAAAGAATACAATGGCATGAAGGAATATCACAAGTGTTGCACATAAATTTTAATGGAAAAAGTTTGGTTGAAATCAAAATGAAGAACAAGCACATAAATTTTCTACATTATCTTTTATGTATATATATAAGCTTGAGAGTGACTATAAGTGATTTTTTGTATTATATTAATATAGCTTTATTTTATATTGTTTAAAGTTTAATAACAAAATATAACAACTAAATAACTTATTATAAATTGTGATATAAATTATGAATAATTTAAGTTTTAAATTTAGATTCCACAAGCATAACATTAATTTAGTATAATAGTGATTTTATAATGAAATTTTTCAGTATATATTGTAATTATTTGTCTTACATTATTTTGAGAAAAAACTTTAGTTAATCTTAGCGGTTCCATTTAATTATACGACCACATTCAAATCAAAATGATTCGCGATATGAACGACCATATGAGGCATGTTTTATATTTCTTAGTATAGGTACGAGAATATATGCAATACCATCCCAATTATCCGATGTTATATTGCATGTGTGTGGTCATTTATCTAAGAATGTATTGCGAACAATTATAACTGGCTAAAATTAAATAAGAATCCTATAAATAACAAAACAAAAAATTCCAGGACAGACCGGTCCAGAAGCTAAAAAAAATTGTATTGTTTTGTTAATTAATCTGTTGATTGATCTCTGTTTGACATTTTTCCATTTGTTAGAACTAATTAAATAATTAAAGCTATATATGTTATTTCTTTTTCTTTTTTGAAGTATTGGTAGTGGCTGACAATAGAAAATTTTATTGAATAAAAGCTCAGTATATATGTTATTTCACATAAAGCTTTTTGACCAGACTCTGCAAATTGGAAAAAAAAAATTAAAAAAGAAACTGGAGAGAAATTAAAAAATAATAATTCTTACCAAAGTATATATTAATGTCGATTACATTTTTTTTTTAAAGAAGTGGCTTAGCCACCGATTTTCATATAACAAAAAATCATACAATATCCAATTAGTACCAATCAGACGAGATCGATACATCAACAAAATAAAACAATACACAGTAACCTACTACAACTTGGCATAACCAAAACAAGTAAACAAAGTAACAAGCTATAACAACACCACAAAAACCATAGACATGCCAATAGACAAAAGGGACCATGTACGCCTATAAATTGGCAGAGGATATGGAGGAGCTTGAGTCAGACACATCATCCATCAAAGTTATCCCTAGACCATGCATAAGGGTTGAATCCTGTATAGCCTCCATGTAAACCATAGTGGAACCTATCAGGTCCTTCAAATCAGAAGGTAAAATTAGATTAAGTTGAGATGTAAGATTAGATTTTTGATTCGTAGCCCAAAAATTAGCTAGAGTCATAATCTTGGCTCCTAAAACCTGTACAGTGTATACACGACCTGCATTAAATAAAATATTGTTCCTGTTCACCCATATGTTCCATAAAATTAATGTTGATTACATAGATCTGGCTCATACGTTCGTCCCATCATAGTGGCCGGGATAATTGTAATTCCACCCTTGAAAATCAATAATAAAACAAACCAAAGGAAAAAAAAAAACAAAAATATATACATTACAAAAAGTTACATTATGTGTTTACAAAAATAGTAAGTACTCATGGTTTTTGTTATAAAATAAAGACAAACAAACAACCAAAAAAAAACATAAAAGATGACAATCTCTTTATTCATATATTTCTCATGTGCATATGCGAACAATATAAGATTACAAAGTCTCAATTTATAAGTTACAAATTGTAAATAAAAAATCATCTAAATAAATGGATAAATGAATTTCAATAGTAATGAGCATCAATTTCAATGTAGTGAAGTAGTGGAAAAATAATGAAAACTAATATTGAGAGTTACAAAATAAATAAACTATCCACTGTTATATTCATAACAGTTATTATTTTTATTTTTGCAGGAGTTGACCCAATTTCTCCATGGCAGTCGTTATATTCATAACAGTTTTTATTTTTATTTTTGCAGGAGTTGACCCAATTTCTCCATGGCCACTGACTGGTTGCGCGCGCCTTTTGCCGGGATGTTGCCACATTTATAAATCATTTGTAATACAAAAGCTAGTAGTAGCACAACCATCCATACCATTAACTTGTCCATGGTGGTGAAATAATAACAATGATCAATCTGAATGTAATTATTCGGGGTGCTCTATTTGTTCTTCCTTGGTTTTCTCCCTGCCCATGCATGCAACACTATATATATATAATCGAGCGATGAATGGTAATTAAGAATGTGATATTCAAAGGATTCAACGAAATCTTTAGAAAATCCCAAGCATTTGTCATGATATATATATATGATAATCATAAGATTCAAAAATATCTTTTCAAAATAATCTCATGATATATATATATAGGAGTATGCTAACATGCTACGCGTAGCATGGAAGGCCTCCATGCAACGGCTCAATATTCGACTTTTTAAAATCTTAACGGTTGATCTGAACCGTTCATCTTGTTTTCCATATTAATATGTGTTTGGAGACCAAATTTTACATTTTTTTTGGAATTTTTTTACTATTTTTTTAGATTTATTAAAAATCGTTGTTTTCAAGAAATCTGGACCATAGTATATATATATATATATATATATATATATATATATATATAGAGAGAGAGAGAGAGAGAGAGAGAGAGAGAGATGGGCTATGGTGCATTGCAATGCATGAACCCCCTTATGCATTGCACTATAATCACGGATTTAAAGTCCAAACGACCGATCCGAACCGTTAGATGTTTAATCCATATAGAAATGTGCTTGGAGACCAAATTTTACATTTTTTGGAATTTTTTTACTATTTATTAAGCATTTTTTAAAATTGCTGTTTTGCTGTGAACAGTAAAAAACAGTAAAATTTTCTGGACCATCAGATCAGTGACTTTCAAAATTGCTTAATAAATAGTAAAAAAATTCCAAAAAAATGTAAAATTTGGTCCCCAAGCACATATTAATATGACGAACAAGATGAACGGTTCAGATTGGTCGTTTGGACTTTAAATCCATAATTTAGAGTGCAATGCATAAAAGGGTTCATCCATTGCAATGCACCATAGCCCATCTATATATATATATATATAGAGAGAGAGAGAGAGAGAGAGAGAGAGAGATCGGCTATGGTGCATTGCAATGCATAGGCACCCTGTACATTGGACCATAAATCACCAATTCAAAGTCCAAATGACTGATCCAAACCGTTCATCTTGTTCTCCATATTAATATGTGCTTGGAGACCAAATTTTACATTTTTTGAAAATTTTTTACTATTTTTTTAGATTTATTGAAAATCTGCAAATTTGGGTGAACAGTAAAAATTTCTGGACCACTGGATTGACAATTTTCAAAGTGGTTTAATAAATAGTAAACAAATTCCAAAAAATGTAAAATTTGGTCTCCAAGTACATATTAATATGGAGAACAAGATGAACGGTTTGGATCGGTCATTTGAATTTTGAATTAGTTATTTATGGTCCAATGCACAAGGGTGCCCATGCATTGCAATGCACCATAGCCCATCTCTCTCTTTCTCTCTCTCTCTCTCTCTCTCTCTCTATCTCCATTCTATTATTAAGCACGTTGGGTGTCCGATCCGCCAACGGTCACGATTGAAAGATGAAATTTCAGATTTAATCTCTGTCCTCCAATCAAATAATTTGTCTTCTTTTGATTAAATACATATTTTTTTCATGTAGAAGTCTAAATTTAGTTAAAAATATACTCACCACACATATGACCACACAATATGTTATATACTCACCACACATATGACCACACAATATGTTACAATTAAAATTAAATACACTGCCTTTTAGTGACTTTTTATTAGTTTCCATGTTTTCTTATTTCGCCTTCTTTGTATAGAATCAAACTTTTATTTGTTTCCTCTATTATTTATCTTTATTTGTTTCTATACAGATCCCTACGACATAATGGAAAAAATTAAGTCCTCCAAAAAGCGAATCAACTCTCTTTCCATATCACTTGGTAAGTAAATTAAGTTATATTAAAGGGGTCTTGATTGAAAATCTCGCAATGCAATAAAATAATATGAAGAAAATGATATAATTTACTATAGTTTCACTCATATTATTTTGACAACAATTTATGTTCATCTTTATTAAGTTAGTTTTAATAACCAATATGATATCTTCATATTTGATCTATTGTTCCGACCAATTCTTGTACCAAAATCTGCGTTTTAAACCACCAAATCGCGTATTTTACATTGAATATCCATAGAATGTGGTACTGCTGCGATTTCATTCTTATTTTGCAGAAAACGGGCGAAATCAGGGAAGTTACTGAATTCTGAGACTTTGCACGCGACCCTCATCACATCTGACGCAACCCTCATCAGAGTCGATGCGGGTAGCATCAGAGTCGATGCGGGTAGCATCAGAGTCGATGCGACCCTCATCAGAGTCGATGCGACCCTCATCGGACCTGACGCTGGTCGCATCGCGAGCTTCCAGAGCAGACAGCAAAGGCCCAATAAGGGCCCAGAATTGAAGCAACCGTTTTGAAAGGTCTATAAATAGACCGCCTCTGTCACCAGAGAGGGAGTTCCGAAATTTGAAGATTCAAAACCTCAAGATCCTTGGAGTGTGGTGCAAGAAAGGGAAGAAAGAGAGAAGATCCTTGCAAGATTGCTTCATTTGGTTCTATCATGATCCTATCTCTTCTCTCTTCTTTTATGATGTTGTTTGAGTAGATTTTTCTTTGTTTCTAGGGTTGATGTAGTCTAAAGCTTTGATTGTATGTATTTCATTTGAATTTGAGTTGTTCTTGTGATCAATTGATTGTGTATCTTTCTTTTAAAGCTTGATTGAGATTGTGTGATTGCATTTTGTTGACTATTGTTGAATGAATCTTTCATCTCTTCTAATATCTTGATCTAGATCTCTCTTGCAATTTAATCAAGTACTTGAGGTAGGTTAGAAATCTGAAAAGATAGATCAATTGAACCGAAAGGTGAGATTTCCATTTATTGAGAGATAGTGGATACCTTTAGCAAACCGATCAATTGACTTGGATTGAATACAAATAAACGAGAGTTGAAAGTTGTAGATCTAAGAAGGTGAAATTGCAATTCCCTACTAGGTTACTGGTGCTAATAAACGAGAGTTGAGGCTCAGGAATCGTGGGTAGGGTCAGTAGAACCTTGCACAATAGAATAACTCAGAAACATGTGAAATGCTGCATTCACTCGATGGCCATGCGAGTCGCATGGGAGACCATGCGGGTCGCATCACTAGGGTCGCATCAGAAATGATGCGAGTCGAGTGAAGGTCCAGAGAGGCAAAGCTGAGGATGAAATCTGAAACCCTGGAAACATCCTTTTAAACTTGACTTAAACAAACTTTTATTCTCTTTTGCAATCTTTTGTTATTGAATTGAGAAATTGAAACGAATTCAAACCAAACCTTTCACACTTCTAGTACCTAACTCGGATTTGTAGGAATTTAGAATCGAATTAAACCGTCCCTGAGGATCGATACCTTATTATACTATACGGATAGGGTTGTGCACTTGCAACCTTAGACGAGAGTAGATTCAAGGTTTAAACTGGTACAGCTAGCTGTACCTGAGACTTTGTAGCATACCTTTGTAAGCGAACACAATACTTGTTTGATATAAATAAATAAGAATATGTTTTTCACCATCAGTGTTGAATGAAGAAATAAAACAATTATTTGTTCCTTCTTCAAATTTAGTATACATGGATTATTAGTGTTGCAAATAATCCTAAAAAAAAAATTGTGTATGCTATCTTCTACTGCTATTTATTATTTATCTATATATTCAATCTTAAAGTTCAATCTTATAATATAACTCCGTCGCAACGCAAGGGTACTATACTAGTATATATATATATATATATATATATATATATATGGGATGGGCTACGCTACTCCATGGAGTAAAATGAGTTTGTGCTCCAAGTTGTCATATTTTTATTTTTAAAATCCAAACGACCGATCTGAACCGTTAGATGTGATCTCCATATTGAAATGTGCTTGGAGACAAAATTTTACATTTTTTAAATTTGTTTACTATTTTTTAAGCATTTTTCAAAATTGTTGATCTGATGGTCCAGAAAATTTTACTGTTTTTTACTGTTCACAGCAAAACAGAAATTTTGAAAAATACTTAATAAATAGTAAAAAAATTCCAAAAAATGTAAAGTTTGGTCTCAAAGCACATTTCAATATGGAGATCATGTTGAGCGGTTCGGATCGACATTTTGAACTTTAAAATCGCAAAATATGAGCGTGAAGTAAAATAGTCACTTTACTTCGCAACTCACCGTAGCCCAACTTTATATATATATATATATATATATATATAGAGAGAGAGAGAGAGAGAGAGAGTGGCTAATATCAAAATGTTTGCACCACACCTCCCGTGCAACTAAGTCATTTTCCAATTTTTAAAGTCCAAATGATCGATCCGAACCGTTAGATGTGTTCTCCATATTAAAATGTGCTTGGAGACCAAATTTTACATTTTTTGGATTTTTTTTTACTATTTATTAAGCTACTTTGAAAATTGCTGATCCAACGGTAGCTTAACCAAACAGTAAAATCAGAAGCTACAGTTGGATCAGCGATTTTCAAAGTGGCTTAATAAATAGTAAAAAAATTCTAAAAAATGTAAAATTTGGTCTCCAAGCACATTTTAATATGGAGAATACATCTAACGGTTCGGATCGATCATTTAGACTTTAAAAATCAGAAAATGACTTGGTTGCACGGGAGGCGTGGTGCAAACGTTTTGATATTAGCCTATCTCTCTCTCTCTATATATATATAGGAGAGATCGGATGACACTGTTTTTTGGTGACATCGGATAACATCGTGCATTTTCAAAGTTTTCAAAGTCCAAACAATCGATCCAAACCGTTCAACTTAATGGATATGTTAAAATGTGCTTGCAGATTAAATTTTACATTTTTTGGAATTTTTTTTACTATTTATTAAGTATTTAACAAAATCGCTATATTCAGACCGTTGAATTTTTGTGCCCATCTTAATAAATAGTAAAAAAAATTCAGAAAAATATAAAATTTGATCTACAAGCACATTTTAACATATTCATCAAGTTGAACAGTTTGGATCGACTGTTTGGACTTTGAAAATACACGGTGTCATTTTATGTCACCAAAAAATGGTATCATCCGATCGCTCCTCATACATATATATATATATATATATATATATATATCCATTCTATTATTAAGCACGTTGGGTGTCCGATCCGCTAACGGCTACGATTGAAAGATGAAACTTCGAATTTAATCTCGGTCCTCCGATCAAATAATATGTCTTCTTTTGATTAAATGCATCTTTTTTACGTGTAGAAGTCTAAATTTAATTAGAAATATACTCGCCACACATACTGTCACACGGTATGTTACAATTAAAATTGAAGAGACAATCAATTTATTTATTTCCTTATTTCTCCTCTCTAGCTATTCTAAAGGCACAGTCGCACAGATTGTAACTTTCTAAAATGATAATTCTTCGTTTATAGCAAATTTATCCTTAATTAATGTTGTCCGGTTTAATTTAACATTGAAAATGTTGTTATCAATGGAAATATTTAATGCAATATAAAAAATGGACTACTCCTTGATTTACATAAAGACCACAATTAAGAAAAGAGAAATTTTGTTGCTATATTATCCATCTGTATATACATAATTTACCAACAAAAATTTGACAATTTTTTATATTGACAATCTTTACTTTATTTTATTAATTTTCTATTACAGTATAGAATGCTTTGACAATTTTACATATTATGTAAAATATAAGAACAAATTGAATTACTATGTATAATCATACTATATGGATATAATTACTCAAATAAGTTAAATAATTTCAGTAGCCAAAAAAAAAAAAATAGTTCTAAGTAATGCAATGTTTTTTCTTGAAAGTGAAATGTAATTTAGAACATGTTGAGAGAAAATTTTGTAGTTATTGGATATGTGTAAATGTCTTTCTTTTCGTAATGTGATAATGTATTTCATTAATTAGATTGGTCAATAAATCATGATCGAAACATTATTTAATATTTATCCATTTGATAAAATAAATGTTAGTAAAATAAAAAATAAAGATGGCGAAATTTTTGCAAGTTTAGTATGTGCAATTTCATAGTTGTGCTGCTATTTTTTAACTAATTAGAATTTTTTTTTTTACATCCGGATAAAAGAGTTTTCAAATGTATGATACATCCTTTACATAAATATCTCCCCTTCCTTAATTAGTTGACGGTGATTTGAATCATTTGATTACGCACCATAATCTAACATAAAAAGAAGATCATTGAATAGGTCATAGGGGTATATCTGGTATGATAAACAAAAATCTCTTCTTGCCCTAAACGTTGTACTAGATGAGAGCTGAATATAGCACTGGCCTTCATTATTTTCTTATTTAAAAATTATGATGAATGATCAATTTACTTTTAAGAATAGCAAAAGTTGGTATCTTTTAAAAATATTTTATCAGTATTTGATATTTTATCAAATTATTTAATATCTCCAAATTTAATACATTACTCAATTTAAAGTTTTAAACTATAGTGAATCTTTTTTCAATTTTATTTCTTTAATTTTGATAAGATAAAATATTCTTTTTTATTAGTATGTTTATGTTCATTATTAGTTTCAGTTGTTAATTATATGAAGAACATATATTGAGGAGGGGTTTTAATATTTTTTTGTCATTTTGGCTTTTGCCTATGAGATGTATATATTTCTACAAGTCATTTGTCTTTTTCTTTTTTTTTATCAAATCTCTTTACTTGCATCAAAGTTTGAAATTCAAATTATAAATTAAGCTCTTGATCTTCTTCATTATATAATATGTTTCCGTTGCAACGCACGGATACGATACTAGTATATATATTATATACCATAAACGTATTCAGACAAATCTAGCTAGTTTTTGCAAAACAAGCAACTCCGGTAAAATAGTTAAACTTATACGCTGATCGGAAAAGGGAAACATATCAGTCTAATATGCAAATAGCAATTATGGAGAAGCAAAGGCGGATTCAAGAAGATTTTATGGGGGCTTAATTGATCCTCGGCTTTTTTATTTTTTTTATTTTGTATTTATGAATTATTTTTTTATATAATTTAGCATAAAATGTTGATTTATATTCTCCGCAAGAAAAAATGATACAATTGACCTTTACAAATATTTGACCCACATAATTTGAAAGTCCAACTTCACCCCCTTGTTGAGAAGAATACACAAATATATTGATGTATCATACATTCGAGACATATATATTACAGAATAAGGAAAAATACGATATTTATATGGAATGGTAAAAATATTCTATATCGATCACTTGGGTATATAGATGCATATAATGTTGAAATAAATTATAAAAAAAATTGGATAGCATCAGAATAAATGAAAAATAAAATAAAATAAAATAAATTTAAATTTAAATTATATTATTCAGATCGTGTTACATTATTTTCAATTGTATTCTCTCATGTAGATCACATTTAATCGCCACCAAAATAACATGAAGTAGTCATTTTTTAATGAATAATTATATTGATCCCCTCACCTCTGTCCCCCCATTTAACCCCGCACTCTCTCTCTTCAAATTAACTCCCTAAACTGCCTTTTATCCCCGCATTAATTCCTCTAAGAATTTCCATTTATCCCCGCATTAATTACTGCCCTTTAATAACAATCCCCGCATTAATTAACAATCCCCACATTAATTATAGTGTCCTCTAATAACAATCCCCGCATTAATTATACTATCATTTAATAATAATTCCCGCTAATAAATATTTATCTGTTTATTGATGTTCAAGAAAGTATTTATCATTGTTCTGACAAGTATTTATCCTTATGTCTGAGAAGTATTTATCATTGTCCCTGACATGATAATACTTTGATTTGATTAAACATTACTTATTGACAAGTTCAAGAACAAAGTTCAAGAAAGTATTTATCGTTGTTCTGATAAGTATTTACGATTATATATGGGAAATATTTATCATTGTCACAGATGTTTTACTGTAAGTTGCAATTATGTCTGAGAAGTATTTATCCATATAACATAAAGTATTTATTGATGTAACATAAAGTATTTATCATTATGTCTGAGAAATATTTATAATTGATATTTTACTGAAAGTTGCAATTATGTCTGATAAGTATTTATCCATGTAACATATAGTATTTATCAATGTATCATAAAGTATTTATCATTATGTCTGAGAAGTATTTATCATTCATATTGTACTGAAAGTTGCAATTATATATGATAAGTTTTTATCCATGTAACATAAAGTATTTATCAATGTATCATAAAGTATTTATCCTTATGTCTGAGAAGTATTTATCATTGGCTGAGGGGATAGTTTATTTAATGGTCTCCAGTACAATCCAGAAAAAAAAGAAAATTTGTGCGGGGATAAATGACAAGTATTTATGAGGGGATTGTTTATTTAATGGTCCCCAGTTGTGCGGGGATGATTCAAAAAAAAAAAAAAAAATTGTGCGGAACAACTAATGGATTGATTTATTATTTCCTAAATAGAGATCATTGCATAGGGATTAACACTTTGCAAATTCACGATAAATACTTTAATGCTTTAAGTTAAATACTAACAGTTTCTGCAGAGTATTAATTATTGAGCGGTCCCCCCCATGATATTTTTGGCAGTTTGTGCGGGGTTTTTTGCGGGGATAGACCTGCGAGGATTGTTATCAGGATCCTTTTTTAATTTAGAGCACAACCATAAAAATGATCGATTGACTGAAATTTTTTTAATATCCAACAAAAACTCAAATTAAAAAAAAAATAGAGAATTATGTGAAATTAAGAAATTTAGATTATCAAACAAAAAAAAAGTACACAAAACCTCTCATTTTGAGGTTGTACTCCATGATTCTAAAATAATTTGCCAACGCAATTAATTAAGGACAGGATGCTGGAAAAATATGAAAGTATCTGAAAAAGAAATATTATAGTTACTTCATCATTTCTTCCCAAACATACCTCACATTATTTTTTTCCAACATCTTTTAAAAAAAATGAATAAACAAAATTATAGAGACTGCAGTATATATGTTACTAAAGATAAGCTGAAGAAAATAATCTTTAAGACTAATGACATTATCTTCTTCACAAATCAGAAGAAACAATGGAGTCTGGCTAATATGTTTTTGATAGCATTTCAGAGTATATGCTTCTGGTTCAAAACCTATCAGTACTAGGAAGAAACTAAAGAGATAAAATATATTAGATAGACTCGAAACAATGTCCATAGAGATTTGGATTGGTAAAAAACTAAAGAGATAATTAGATCCATTCAGTACTAAATTTATGAAAATCTTCAAAATTTGTTTGAATAGTTTGAATTTATCGTTTAAAACTGATTGAATAAATTTTGAACCAGAAGCATATAGGTTGAAATGCTATCCAAAATATATTAGTTAGACTCGAAACAATGTCAGTAAAGATTTGGGTTGGTAAGAAACCAAAGAGAGAATATAATTAGGTCCATTCAGTACTAAATTTATAAAGATCTTCGAAAAGGCCCTATATATGAAGCCTATACAACAAAATGAGCTCAATACAAATTTAGTGAAAATAATACTGTGGATATTTAGTTCTTTGAGATAGCTTTCATTAAAGCGGCCCAAGAATCAGCTCTTAGTTCTTTCATCTTTGATAGTCTTGTTGGACTGCTGTGTTAATTGCTCTGGTATTTTTCTGGTTTTGAGTTACCTATCTTTGTATCTACTATTTGTTTCTTCTTATTAAACTCCTTTTCCTAGTGGAAGTAGCTTTTGATCAAGCATTAATTCACGAAACAAAAATTATATAAAACTACACATGCAAGTGTTTTATACACCGAACAATTTGCGTATTTCTTACCCTGAGCACCTTTTTTGGTTGAGACAACAAATTTTAGCATTCCACATGAAGCTGCAATTTTCCAAATAATCTTTGCAATAACCCAAAAAACTGTGTATTGCCCGTGCATTGAAAACGGTACATTTAATACGAGTAAACACCTCACATAAAAATATAAAATTATCCAAACTACACATGCAAGTGATACACCGAATCCAAAATATACAAACATTATAAGCAATTTCGCACTTCATTTCCTTCAAAATCAAAAGACAACTACATAGGTGTCTGTCTATGAAACAAATTTTAAAAAATGGTGCGTACTCGCCATGAGAAAAAAGATACGAATAAGTAATTTGTTATGCTGAAAGCATGTCTATCAGAAAACAAACATTTTATTTGCCAGAAAATATTTGAAATTTTGTTAGTGTACCAGTACCACCAACACAGCTACTAACCTAGCCAGTGCCAAATACTGGTAGATTCAATGAAATAGCTTTTAGTCGACACATGATTCACAACCAGAAAAGATCATTCCTTTTTTGTATTTGTAATTTCAGTTTGCTTCATTTAAAAGTATTTTTAGTTCATATACAATATTTTACAAAATATTAAAAGGATAGCAATTAATTAATATCGTTTAGATATTCGAGGCATCGAGCATTTTTGCTTCTTGTCATGATACATCCTCACTATGACAGCAGCTGTTTCTTCTATTGCTTTTCCAGTCACCTCTGCAATTGATAAAGAAGATGAACAATATTATTAAATGACAAAATTTTCATATTGGCGCTTAAAATGAATGGAAATGAAGACAACTTCAGCTATAGTTAAATTTTCAGTCTTTGTCAAGTTGACTGA
This sequence comes from Carex rostrata, assembly GCF_964058835.1. NCBI lineage: Eukaryota > Viridiplantae > Streptophyta > Magnoliopsida > Poales > Cyperaceae > Carex > Carex rostrata. Next base: position 7,234,473 of record NC_135921.1, read on the forward strand.
AATAGAAATCAAAATGCATTAACTAGCTAGGTTTAACACAATATATGGGACAAGAGTTTACCATACGGTACAGTACGAAAAGAAAAAAGAAAATTCTAAAGAAAAAGGAACATTTAGTTGTGTAACCTTAAATTGCATTCTGAAAGGTGTAAACTTGAAAAAAAAAAAAAAAAATCCTTCTCTGTATTGTACTAGTCAGATTATTAGACATTGTCAATGTCTACAAACCACATTTTTGGTTCGTGAACATTGTCAGTGAATGCATTTGCAAATCTTGTGCGTGGTGGGTTCATAGACAATTACATGAACCAAAATTTCTTCACTGGTAATAAATGTGAACCAGAAACTAGTTCGCACACAATGAATGCGAAACTTAAAACATATGCAATTTCGAACTCTGTTCTTCTCATTTTTCGTTTTCATATTATCATATAAAAAAAATTCCTTATCTATGTAGGGAAATTAAAAAGATCGAAAGAACTGAGAACTTACCAATAACAGGCCATGATGGATTTTGCGCAAAAATTTTATTCGCGTGCTCCAACTCACTCCGCACATGGTCCATCCCTGAATAATTACTACTCATGCCCCCATGAAACCCAAGAGTCTTAGCCCTTGCCTTCCTAATTGCATGCAACACAGTGGCGTTTATCGTCAGCCCGAAAATCTTCTTTTGGTCTATCTCAAACAAGCCCTTTGGCAAATCAATCCCCATAACAATTGGCACATTCGCAACCTTGTATCCCTTTTGCGCCAGATAGATAGAAAGCGGTGTTTTTCCAGTACGGGAAACGCCAACCAGAACAATATGGGCCATCTTAAGGTTCTGCGGCTGGGCCCCATCATCCTGCTTGATGGTGAATTCAATAGCCTCGATTCGCTGAAAGTAGTCCTCGCTTAGCTGCACCTTGCGGCCAGGAGCCCCACGAGGGATTCCTGAAGGGGCCACACCGAGGTGCATGGCTATTGCCTCGGTGGTGGGGCCCAGAATGTCAGTGGAGGGAATCCCCCACAGCTGGCATGCCTGCTTGGCGGCATCGGCCATGTTGGGATCTGCGAGAGTGTAGAGGACTAGTGCACCTTCCATTGCAGCTTGTTTTAGTATCTCCAGGAGGCGATCAGTGTCTTCTACCTAAACAATGCAATGTCAAAAAATGGTTAGAAGTTAAAATATGGATGGAAATTATAACAGTAATATGTGTGAAGAGAAATCTAAAATATGCTTTATATTTGGTTACTTACATCATGGTTTTCATTGGTAATTATTTCATGAGTAGGCACAAGATAACAGTGATGGTGTCCTTCATTGTTGAGCTAAAGTTTTCATGTCAGAAGCTGATCCATTGAATTTTTTTGCATAATTGTAAAGTTAGGACTTTGTGCATTAATATGAAAATTAATGCATAAGGTTGTAATAGCAGTATAGTTTATTCCAACCCTAAAATCACCCGACTTATTCAGAAAAATATTCCTAGAAGTAAAGAATAAAAAAATAGAATCAAAGGAGTCAAGGAGGAAAATACCCCTGAGAAGAGGTGCGTATTTATGGGACAGCCCCTGTCGACAAGACAATTCTCAAACTGCCCTAAGGCGGCGTTCACTGAATTCTCAGCCGTCCATCCAGTGCCATCTGACACCATATAAATCTGCTTCCCTTGATTCACCGCTTCACCAAATTCATCCGGACCGTCCATCTCGTCGATCTGCTCCTTCATATCTCCAGTTGACAACGTAGACGAAGAGGAGGGGGATCGAGGCGACATAGTGAGTGGATCAGCCGACTCGGATTTCTCTCTCAGAGCAGACCAACTGAGCCGTCGACTGGACCGGAGCGAACGAACGCGGGACCACCGGCTCAACTGCGTGCTTGCGCGACGAGTCGGGCTCTGAGGCTGGGTCGGGTCTGATTCGGGCTGGGTTGGATTTTGAACCGAGTCGGGGAGGCAAGAGGTGATGAGGCGGGTGGGATCGGAGGAAGCAGGTGCGGCGGGTAAGAGTCGGGGTAAATGGAGGAGCTTCGTACGAAACATTTAATTGGATGAAATTAAGAGGTGGGGTTTATATAGTTGAGGAGTAATTTCGATTCTGTGGGGAAGGTAAAGAGATTGGTAACTAGTAGTCGGTAAAGCGAAGCTGTGGGGGGAGTTAATGGTAGTGTGTATGGTTTCTTGGTTTTGACGGTGGTGCACAGACCCGGGTCGGAGGAGGTAGGAACTAGGAAGGAGATTAGATGGAGATATTTGGACTTTCTGAGGGGAGACAATATTTTTATGCTGACCAGTGACTCTTTGAAACGCTATCCTCTGCGGAGGTTTTACCTGCGTTGCTGCGGTGGTTTTGATCTGATCCGTTCGTTTCGGATCGGACGGGCTGGATTAAGGGTTCATCAAATTTTGAGTTTTTTTAAAATTCGGATAAGATCTAATCTGGTCCGTCCGATCCGAAACGAACGGACCAGATCAAAACCACCGCACAGCACCGCAGGTAATACCTCCGCAGAGGAACCGAAACGAACGGACCAGGTCCACTACCAGTAACCAGTGGCTCATTGAATTGGTAAAGTTGAAGGCATGTGAAGGTCCTGTTCGGATCGGCGCGCCGAACAGGGCCGAAAGGGGTGCGATGGGTCAGAGACTCAGAATGAGGTCATCAATTATATTTTAGAGATTAGAGATTATGTTTACAAACTTTCTTAGAAGTTAAATAAAATAGAAAACAGAACTCAATAATGAGAAAATATACTGGACTTGATTGTCATAGCCGCTTGCCTTGCCCATATGTTAGTCCGGGTGAGATAAATGAATGATAAAATAAAATAATCTCAACATTTACTTTTGTTTATAAACTACAAAATATATCTTAAACACTTTTTGAACATTTAAATTTAATTAAATATCATGTCTATACATACTAACAGAGACATATTTAAGTAGATGAAATGGAGATTTTTTTTTATATTTTTGTATTTATGCATGATTTTTATATAATTTAAAATAAAATGTCATAGTAATATGGTACTGTAAAATTGACCTTTCATTCTTTATGAGAAAATTTTATATGATTGACTTCAATGTATTTGACCTCTTGTACTAAAGTTCTATTATTTTTTAATAAATAGATAATTGTTGATAGGTTTATTTATTGGATATTTGGATATTAAAGCCCTATACAAACGCTCCAATATGCACTAAAGTAGTAAATGACTAAGGATACTGGTGCATTAAGAAAACCAATGTTTGGTTCTGAAATTTTGAGGGCTTCATAGTTCATACCATCACAACTACTCAATTCAAAGAATTACGTCATCATGCACCACTTGAGTGCATATTGGAGCGTTCAACTGAACAATGGAGAATTTATTCGGAAGGTATACGAGATAAGGTAGAAGGGAATAATCCAACAAGATTCAGGGAGGCAAGAAATAAAATAATTGGGGTAGGTGCCACGTGTGCTACGCGGAGGCGTGTCGGAGTGCGTATCCTCTGAGATATCTCAACTTTTGCGTAACCGACGTGTCCGGTGCCTATTCGGGGGTGATGTAGGGGTCAGTATTGTGCGTGCTTTGAAATTCGTGCAGAACGTATTTAAACGGTTGAGATTTTCCACTAAGTCACGCAAAGTTTGAGATAACTCAGAGGATACTAATTCGGCGTGTCGTCCCTGGTTTTGATTCTGATCCGTGGACTGGGGCTCTTTTTCAATAATATTTTTTCTTCTGACCCACTGTTTGTGAATTGTGAACCATGCTGACATGTTGCTTGTTTTCAATTTGGGCTTATTCTTATTGGACCAGATTTTGGATCCTGATTTGTGCCTTGTTCCTTCATGTCTGGGCTAAGCTGTGTTAAATCTGTTAATTTCTTTTGGGGGAAAACAGTGGGATCATGATGCCAATTGTTTTTTTGCTAAAATAAAAAAAATTAAAATTAGGTTGGAATGATGTCAGAACCCATCTGGAACATATTTTCATTTATATTAATGTGCTTCGGCCTGGTGTTTTGATCTGTTTAAAGTTTCAGTTTTGTTTGTGCTGAAAGATAATTTTTCAGATCGTCTTTTGTAATATATTATTCCAAATTTCCAACGCATGGTTTCATGCAGAAATTAATAGACATATATATGGCGGTCTCTGCATGACCTGCTCGTCCATCCATTCTTTAATAGACGAACAAATACATAAATAATTAAGTTGGCACATGGTAATCCAAAACCGGGAAGCGCATAGGGTTATGAATAATATATCACTGCAATTTGACCTGAATACTAACAAGTTATGTACATATTTTCTTCTTAGATTTTTTAATATTATTTTTTTAACATTTTTTTTAAATAAAGAAGCCTAACCCGAAAGCACTATATTTGGGTGGTCAAAAACCCTTCGCCATTCCAAGTGGCAAGAGTATGGATCATTTATTAGATCACATCCATTTTGTTGGTCATACTGATACAACAATAATTTATCTTATTTGGTACTTTTTTCAAAAATTGACATGCTAGGACTAATAAAGGTCAATGTTCGGTCAAAATTGGAGTAGATGATGCTTGCAAGTAAATCAAAGTAGCTCTAATTAATCAGCCACTGTCTTCTTCTGTTTTCCATTTCCTTTACATCCATTAAACACCCAGCAACCCAGCCTAATTGTTAAAAGATAGTCTACTTGGTACCAGAAACTGGTATGGTCCGATACCACTCTTCATTTCCATTTTACAACTAATTTGGAATTGAATTTAGCATGGAAGTTCTTGATCACTTGTACCCAGAAGCAAATATATTCTCACAAATACTAAGGCACCAAACATATATAATTTTCAGTGTTTGATAACAACTAATTTTAAAATGCAGTCATTAAAAACAAACATACCCTGGGAAAATTTACATCACCGCGGTATCCTTATCTGAAGAACTAGGTTGACCCTCATACTCTAACTTAACCCGCAAATTTGCACAAACAACCCTGAACTTCAACCTTATATTCTCCAACATCTGTTGCACATCCTCATTTTCAGGCTCCATTAAGGGATGACTATCTATCAGCTTCTCCAATTGTTCAATATTCTTTCTAACCCTAGATGTGAAAGCCTCGGGATCAATTTGCATGACAGAATTCCATACATCAATACAACCTTCATAAAACCCTAGTTCCTCTCCTACTTGAAAACCAGTTTTTAAGCCAACTTCTCTTCCTTCTTCCTTACCAGAAACCAAACCATCCTTGTATCCATCTTTGAAACCTTCTTGGTATTGCGATTCGTCTAAAAGAACTGATTCTTCTAGAAAGTCGCCAAGGTTACTAGATGTTGAATCCATTGAACTTAAAAAAATAGGGGATATGTTTTGCAAAGGTTAGCCTGCATTAAAAAAAGAAATAGATTATAATTATTATGGGCGGTATACCATTGACAAAGGAATAATTTGACAACCATGACAACGGAAACTAAAAATTATATCTTTGAAATCCGACAAGTAAAATGTAATCTATATTTTATACATATCATACACATACAAATTGATGAAATTTTATGCAAGTTTCTCTGTTCATCAAATGACATGAAATTTTACAATTATTTAAAGGTAGTTGATGGAACACATGATATTTGAATTGCATGAAAATTAATATACAACCATTCTAATAAAACATGTACATTATTTTTGTCTATTTAAAAAAAAAATTGGCAAAATTTGAGAAAGCATTGCTAAGGGTTCACAGATTACTGTCCAGAAAGTGGCTGTGTTGATTAAATTCAACAATGTACATTTTTTTGCTGTTATTCCGCCATTGTGCATCAGGTTGGATTTCTTTAAAGAACATTACTGAGGGAGTATTTGAAACAACATGTACTGGTACCAGCTGGTAAAGCAGTGTACCAGCCATGGTTCCATGGATAATTTCTGATACAATGTCCTAATTCCAGATCTTCTTCCATTTTTCCTTTACCTTGTATGAAACAATTAATTTGGAATCAAACACAAAATAAGTTTAGATTTCTCAATAATAATGCAATGAAATTTTCCCTTTAGCCCCTTTGCAAATGGTAATCATTTAATTTGTGGAAGTTATATATCATACGAAATAAAAGCATAAAATCAACATTCTTAATTGTTAATAATAAAAATTAATTAATATATAACGCTGGCTAGTTAAAACAAAATCTAGTTTTAACCTCTCAATATCTAGCACAATACAGCTTGCTTCTAAAATAATAGATAATTAGTCGTAGTTCCCTTTAGTACAAAATAGCAAACAAGATACAATTTCTCGATTTAATCCGTTGGTAAATACAAAGCATTATTTCAGGCATTAAATCGAGAAAATAACTGACGAAAGCTCGATTTTTACAGTATATCTTAAATTAATGTTGTGTGTGTGAGAGAGAAGAGACCCGCTGTCAACCTTTAAAAAAAATAATAAATAAATAAAATTAAGAGAGAGACCTCACGATCCTCTGAGATCAAGGAAGGAATCTTGATATCAATGATGATTTTCGAGCTAGCGAGAGCGAAAAAGAGACGGCGGTGGGTCCGGTGGGATATCAGAAGGATCTTGTGAATTGCATCTATCGGAGAGAAAAACGGACGGTCTAGATCATCCAGCCTCTCTCCATTTGATCAAACATTCAGTCGACATCTCCAGTTTGTAGATAAAATGGACCCCTTATTTTTGCGCCTCCGACCATTGACGGGTTCGGATCCTCTGCAGTAAAATTTTGAGTTCAGGTCGGGACCGTCTGATCAGAATTCGAATCAATCCGGTCCGAGATGGAATAGATCGGACGCCCCAGATATAAACTCAAAATTTGAGTTAACTCAGGTGATATGAATTCACGATGGACACCCTTCTGTGGCGCTTCTTCCCTTTCTCTGATAAAAACCTCAGAATCGTCGCCTCAGCTGTTCAAGCTACAATAGCTTCGTCACTTCATGCTTTTAACCAATTTTTGCAATGACTTCTTCTCGGGTGAGTTGTATCCTTCAAATCGCTTGTCGCTCTTCATTAAGTAATAACAGATGGGTAGATTATTTGTTGTTCTTGTTTGTCATAACTTAGCTTGATCTTTTTGTTTTATGAGGAGAACAATACACATCAATTAGAAATTAGTTGAGGTACAAAACTTCATTAGTTGCTCAAGGTGAGGTGATTAAATTATCGTTGCCTGATTAGTGGCTTATCTTTGGTTGGTAGTATAAAGTGTACCAGCTTCAATTTTCTATAAGTGCTTGCAATGGAGCCCCTAAATTATACATATGGTTCAGAATTCCTTTTATGTGGGAATAATTCAAAAAGTAGTTCCCTGATATAATTAGACCTTATTATTTTTTTTGATAAGAAAGGAACTAATTAAGATTATGCAATGACAACACTGACTATAATACTAATAAAACATGATTCTATTTTCTAAACAATGTATCAAGAAAAGTAGATTTAATCAGTTTCTTGAACTGAACTAATGTTATAAATACTCTTTTACATTTCTCTCCTTGGGAGATTTTTTTTTCTTTTGCAAATGCTTGAATGCACATCTATTTTGGAATTAATCATTATGAAGAGGCTCAATTTGCAAACTTCTCTAAGGTTAAATCTATTTGCAATTTCTTAGGTGATGATGGGAACTTTAGTTCCACTTGAGAGTATTCATGCTACAAGTTGTTCACTACCAAATATCCCTTTATTTGAAGGAGATAATGTGATTGGGCGTAATGATCTCAAAATCACTGATAAAAGAGTTAGCCGCAAGCATATCAGCTTGAAAGCATCTGCCAATGATGGCATTGAAGTCATTGTGGTGAGTTTAGTATTGATTTTTGTTAAAAAAACACACACACAAATAAAATTGTTGTAATATGGTAAGGTTTGCTACCTGAGGCTTTAATTTGGGACTATTTCATGTGTGTGTACAGCCCTACAAACAAAATACTAAACGTATTAAAGAAATAGGAAAAGTCTCATATGCTTAATAGCTTTCACATATGCCCCTCATCTACAGATTTCAACAATCTCTAATGTTAAGATAAACAATAATGAAAGAAGGTAGTTTCTAATTTTCTTCTTTTTCCGTATGGGTAGACATGATATTTCTCATTTTCAAGCTAAGTGTTATATTTTCATCTTCACCGGCTCACAGTTGTCCCAGCAATATTGAAGTAATCAAAATTTGGTATTTTACCTTTGTTATGCATGTTTCTATGTTCTAGGAAGGGCCAAATCCGATTATTGTGAGTTCACAGGGGCAGAGGAGGAAAATTTGTTCAAATGATAAAGTTTTCATAAAGGATGGAGATATAGTTGAATTAATACCAAGTACCCATTTGTTCAAGTACATGGCAATTGGCAATGATAACTCCTTTCAAACCACTCAGAAAAACACAAATTCATCCAAAAGGGAAAAAAGGCACAGCGAAGAGAGAGAAAGCTCAGTTTCCAAGAGGAATAAACAAATACTTGAAGACGAAGCTCTTGCGAGGGACTTACAACAAGCGGAGGATGACAGCATTCTAGAAGGTTCTTTTGAGAAAAAGGAGGCATTGCATAATTTTAGGGTTTCTGAGGAAAAGATTTCAGACACATTCAGGCTCATGCGAGTCCAAGGCCTCCCTTCCTGGTCTAATTCCAATTCTGTTACTATTCGAGATGTTATTCAGGTATACGGATCTTCTTAGCTTAATGAGCATTTTCCATATTATAATCTAACTGGTAAATGTTTCCAATTTTACCCCCTATCTTAAATCCCATCCCTTAAATGGATACAAGATCTACCTGACTAAATTATACTCCAAGCCTGGTCTTAAGCATTTGATCAGTTCATATTAAAAATTCTTGGCCAGTTCTGTTTTTTTGTCTGTGCCTGGCAACTGTTACTGACTTTAGATTTTGGTACTGTTTATCAATTTTACTGAATTGCATGTTATAAAATTCAGGGGGATGTGCTTGTTGCGATCCTCTCAAATTACATGGTCGACATTGATTGGCTTCTGTCTGGTATCTTTCTTGAGCTCCCAAATTGTTTCGTGTTTCGTGTTTCTTATTCTCATTTTAGATTTGGGCATAGATGCACTTGACAATGGATTTATTTGGTAAATTGTGTAATATATGTTTGCAGCATGTCCTAATTTGAAGAAGATACCACATGTTCTTGTTGCACATGGAGAAAGTGGTGCTTCATTTGATCATCTACCGGTATCTCATTTTGTAATTAACACTCTTTGATACGATGCTATTGCAATTTGGGTGTCTTATGCACAGTTATTTTCTTAGTGATGTACCGTGCAAAATATTAACTGCTGCATATCCCTATAAACTGTAAATTGCACATACACCTCAGGCAAAATCTAGACTGTTGCTTGTTAATATTTTTGAAAGTTACTATTTCCTATACTAATAAACATGGGAATGGTGTGTTGCTTAAGAAGTATCTGAAAAAACTTAGGAGTCTAGTGTAAATGATATTTCTGCTTTCTACTCTTTTGGGAGTATGTTAGAGTTTTCTTTAATAAAAAGGTTAATGGTATTTTTTGGGTTTCTGGGCCAGATGTGTAAGGTTTCCTAAATATCATTGCAAATATCGTGTATTGGTGAAATTTCCAATGTGGTGTAAATATGACACCATATGATGAGATACTTTCCATTTTGTAGGATAAATGCATTTATCTTGGATTTGCAGAATAATTGTTAAGATCTTCCTTGTCCTTATATTAAGAGTTAAGAAGATTTGTTAATCGAATTTCTGCTCCTCTGTTATGAAATTAAAAGTAGTTACAAGAAATGTTCTTTCTTTAGATTGGTTCCGATAACTTAACCACCGTTGTCCAAAAAGCAAGATAAAAAGCATAGGATGTTATCTCACCGCTTATCAGAACACAAACAAACCAGTGAAAATTGGAATTTAGCTTAAAAAAATTCTTGTTCGTTGATTCTCTCTGTTTTTTATTTCTGAAATGAAAATATATGACAGAAAAATAAGCTTGGAAATTGGGTCTTCCACAAGCCTCCTCTCCCCATATCATATGGAACCCACCATTCAAAGGCGATGTTTCTCATATATCCCACAGGAATACGAATTATTGTTCACACTGCCAATCTAATACATGTGGATTGGAATAACAAAACTCAAGGGTTGTGGATGCAAGATTTCCCATGGAAAGATGCAAGTGCACTAACTGGTAATAATAGGTCTCCTTTTGAAAATGACCTTGTGGATTATCTTGCTACACTGAAGGTCTGTCTTATTTCCCTTTTCTTCTTAAAATATAATTATAGAGGGAATGAGGAAAATCTAGAATCTACTTGTTTTATGCGCAGATACCCGAGTTGCGTGTAAGTCTACCATCTATTGGTAATGTCTCAATAAATGCTGCATTCTTTCGCAAGTTTGATTACAGCAGAGCAAAGGTACAAGATTATATGCATTTAAGGGTTTATTTTTAAATATTGTTCATAGACAAGTTTTTATTTCTGTATCTTTCCTACTTTTAACAGGTTAGGCTGATAGCATCTGTTCCAGGGTACCACAATGGATCGAGTCTGACAAAGTGGGGCCACATGAAGTTAAGGAGTATACTTGAAAGTTGCAAATTTAGCAAAGAATTTAGTAAATCACCTTTGATTTACCAGGTAATTATCTAAGTAGCTTATTAATTTTTGATTATTTTTTTAATTGTTCCTGGCAACCAACCATTCCCTAGCATATCAGAAAAATAGATGTGACGAAATTAGTGAATGATCAAATGACAACTCCTTTGTGTGACACATCATAACAACTTTTTATATTAATAATTCAATTTTCAAATTATAAATGATAGACCTGAAAATTGATCTTCTAATATGTTGAGAGTAATATTTGTTCACTGAGAACTATAAAATTGGAGTTCATTTATTACATAAATAAGAGGTGAAAATAATGAATACCAGAATTAATTACAACCTGCCATTGATTTCTCGATTGATCAACTAAACGAACTCGTAAGTTTCATAGTTTTCGATGCCTATGCATTGCTCCTATAATGCAATAAGATCAAGGGGTCAGCTTAACCATTCGAAACCTAAAAAATTATTAAGGCAACAATATTGTTGTCATCAAACAAAGTTGTAATTGAATCCCTCAAAATCCAAGACAAGTGCTGAAAAATGAATAATTGGGCCTTATTGCAAGGTTACTTTGTACCTAGTGTAGTACTCTCAACATGCTTTTAGTTGGACCTTATACTGTTAGGGAATTGGCTGCTTTACCCTCAGTACAATATTTCCAATATACTGTTAATTCAGACTTCTCGATGTGACACACAAAAAAAAAAATTCATAACCAATATGACATATTTCATGAGAAGAAAGAATTTGATAATAATTTATTGCACAGATAATAGGAAGAAAAGAATTTTGTCCTAGAAAACGATAATTCAAATAACCAAAAGAATACTTTGTTGGATTCCTCTTTTGTTATTTTAAAATGAGTTATGTTGATAATATGGGACTTATGTATCCTTTTCCATTCTTAACCATGAAAACCTTATGAAATATAGTGTTTCTATTTTAGTTTTCCTCTCTTGGCTCATTGGATGAGAAATGGATGAACGAATTTGGATCATCTCTCTCAGCCGGTAAAACTGATGATGGGTTCCCTCTCGGAAATGGCAAGCCCCTTGTTATTTTTCCTACAGTGGAGGATGTTAGATGCTCCCTTGAGGTATTCACTAATATAAAGGCATACACTATAACCAGTATATGGTTTGTAATAATTATGTATGAAATATTATTTTGAAGGGATATGCAGCAGGTGGTGCAATTCCAAGTCCTCAGAAAAATGTGGAGAAAGATTTCTTAAGGAAATATTGGGCCAGATGGAAAGCTGATCATGTTGGCCGCTGGTATGTTATTTACTTGAATTACAGTTACACATACATAATCTTAAAGTGCATTCCCATGATGTAATTATTATTTTTCAATGTTATCTTATATTGACAGCCGTGCAATGCCGCATATAAAGACATATACAAGATACAATGGTCAAGATATTGCGTAAGGAGTTATTTTGAAAAATACCTGTATTCTGATTTCTTTGTATTTGGACAACTTTCAAGCCTTGAAAGATTGAATTTGTGAAACTTGTTTTCATTGTAAATTAACATACTGCAGATGGTTTCTTCTAACTTCAGCAAATTTAAGTAAGGCTGCCTGGGGTGCATTGCAGAAAAATAATACCCAACTTATGATACGTTCTTATGAGGTACATTATTCATTTTTATTTTCTCTCTTTCTGTAAGCAACATGTAATGTTAAAGTTCACAGTTGATGGCCCTATAATGATGAGCACGAGCTATCAATATAAAACACCAGTGTCACATTTTTTCCCTATTTGCTTATTCTTACTCTTTAACTCATGCAAGTTGATGTAATCTTGTTATAGTTGGGTGTGCTATTCTTGCCCTCTATGTTACTCCACGAATCCAGCTTCTCATGCACGAGTACCAGTGTTGTACCAGTAAGTTTAAAAATTTACACTTTAACATAGTTTGTTGTCATGTTTATGCTCACTTGCTAAGTTACTTTATTGAAGACTGTTAGCAAGTCATCAAGTCATGTCGAAAACCCAAAGGCAAAATTGGTTAGTCTATGTTGGAACAGAGAAAGAGAATCCAATTCCTCGTCAGAAATTGTCAGATTGCCTATACCATATCAACTCCCTCCACCGACATACACCTCAGAAGGTTTTTTTTTATTTTTTTTATTTTTTCATTTATTGTTTCTATCTTTGGTACTCCATCCTGGTTCTGCTTTTTTTCTTAAATTTTTAAGACGTTGATCGATAAGATAGACGGACCAAGGAGCTAACCAATAGTACCTAGAGGGGTGGATCCGTTGAGCCGGTAACCTTATACCGTCGTAAGATGAACTGGAAATTAATAAAATAAGTAGAAAAAACTCATTTTCTTCTTCCTTGCAATACTATCTTAGTAGTGTAGTATTATTAATCAAAACAATATTGGAATAGAAATAATGCCATTTAAAGAAGAGAATTAAGTTTCAAGTTGTATAGTAGTTGACTTAGGTTTCTCATAAATAGTGTTTTTAATAGTGTCAAAAGTTGTTTCGTGTATTTTGGAGTTTTGTTTTTGCAATTCATGAGTCTTTCCTTGCTCAAGTACTCACCTCATTTATATCTGCTCAGTGTACCTTTTGGCTTTTGCCACGATAAGGGTTTTTAGACCTATCATGCCACCTTTATCAGAATTCCTTTAAACATCATTAGTCATTACCAATGGTTGGCTATCAAATTGGGAATATGCATTAAATAGGCCGTGTCCAGAATTTGGCCCAGGTGGATCTGCTGGCCATATATGAGCCTATTTGTGATTACTCATTTTCTATGCAATTTGAGTGAAACACAATCTTGTGATGCTTTCAGATATTCCATGGTCATGGGACAGGAGATATACGAAGAAGGATGTGTATGGTCAAACCTGGCCCAACCATGTGTAGACATAAAATGGTGATTCTTAAAATTTGTGATATGAATGCATCTGTTTACATCTAGGGATTTGTTTTTTTCCTTAACATGAGTTCATGATTTAGAATGAAGTAATATGAAATGCAGGTTACTTTTAGAAACTATTTTAGTTCATCATGACAATGAGGGGTGGGAAGTTTGCTTAATCTGTTAGCCTTTCACTTTATTCTTTTAAAACAGCCTTCAATGACTGGATCTACATAGCAAAGATGAGATCTGAGATTCTTAATATTATCTACGAGATTGTCCAAAGTAAAAAAAAGAAAAGAAAGAAATTAACTAATCTTTCATGGATAATTCTTTATAAGACAAAGTTAACCATGGTGATGTTTGATCGAGAATTGATAATGGCTACAAATATGCAGTCATTGTTCAACTCCTCACTCTTTTCGTACCTGGTTAATATAGTCAAGATGTGCTATCTGCTTTTATTACCTTTTGAAACTCGTATAAAACTAGAGTTTAGAGGTCAATCTTTTTTCACTGAATGTCTAGAACTGCATGAAACAAATTATTGGAGTTATTCCAATATTTCACTACCTTTTAAGGCTTAAATGCTCTTTTTTTTTTCCACTTGCAATAACATATTCACACGTCCCTTGTCTCTCTCTATGGTTAATTTCCAAAGCTTGCTTTATTGACTAGTGTTTCATGTTTTCCAAAACTAGATTTGCATTGATGGATGACACTTCTCTAACTATTCAATGTTAATTTTTGCTTCTACGATACATGGTATGATTGCATGTTAATAAAAAATATATGTATAAATTTAGTTTTCTAATTTGAATGAATAGTGTTTGACTATTTACCAGAAAGAGGAAAATTGAGGTCATGGTTGCTTTCTCAAGTAAAAAAAGAAGAAGTTAAACTCAATTGAGGTCATGGTTGTTCGAGTTGCATAGGTTTTTTTTAATATTATTCACCTATTAATTTAGCAGGATTTTTGTAATCGGCCCGACACATATATAAGAGTTAAACTCTAATTAAAGCTTTTCATTTCTATTCGATGCAGATATTATTATTATAATTTGAGATTGATTAAATAATTGTATTATTTTCTTTATTGATAGAAATCATAAGTTCTGCAATATACATGAGATCAGTATTTAGCATTTGGAGGCTGATAACACTACCCATAGGGGGAACTATCGAAAATTAAATGTGAAAAAATAACTTTTTGTGGGAATCACAAAAACTTCATAATTAATTTTTTTTTCTAAAATATTAATATCTATGCACGGAAGTATTTATAGCTATGAGGTGAATAATTATTTATTGTGCGAGTACTGTAGCGCGAAGATAATAGTACTCGCATTACTGTACCCTCAGGGGACCACCGAAAATTAAATGCAGAAAGATAACTTTCTGCAGGGACAGTAAAATCTCCACAATTTTAATTTTTTTCCATATTATTAATATCTACGTAATATTTTCTTTCAAATGAGATCCATGATGACGTACTTTCAGACTCGTCGTCGCGCAAGTATTTATACCTTGCCGTACAAGTATTTATACATATACTTGCAAGTATTTTTTTACATATGACACTAAAAGTATTAATATCTAAGTATTGAAAGTATTTATACATATGAGGTTAACTATTTTTGTTAGAGGAAGACTGACGCGGGAATGATTGGAGAACTTCCAAAAGGATAATCATAACAAGTCACGCATCAAAGTATTAATATTTTTTTAAGTGTTAATATCTTATCTTTTAAGTATTTATAACTACGAAGATATACATAAATATTTTTTACATATGACACTGAAAGTATTTTATAACTACGAAGGTATACATATCTAAGTATTTTTTACATATGACATTGTAAGTATTAATATTTAAGTACTAAAAGTATTTATATCTATGCATTGAAGTATTTATTCCTATGAAGTCAACTATTTTTATTAGAGAAAGGTTGACGCAAGAACGAGTGCGGGGATTGTAAAAATGAAACTATATAATTAGTGGGGACCATAGAGAAGTGATGCTACTGGAATTTTAGGATAATAATTAGTTGAGACTATATAATTAGTGGGGACCATAATATATTATTTCTCTAAATACAGTCCTGTAACACAATTACTGTAGTGAGGGTACTGTAGTGCAGGTAATAAAATGATTATTCTTAGCATTTATAGAATTACAAATGCTAATGTAACCGTTTGATAGAGTCATAGAGTGATTGATTTGATGGAGGACCGGAGATGATATTGTGTAGGCCTAATTCATATAAGAGAAATTTGGATATATACCCATCATAACTTCATCAATTAGATATTTACTCATCAAAACTTTAAAATTAGTTATTTCTCCATTCAAACTCCTTGATTTTATTAATATACCCATTTCTTGATTTAACCTATTTAAAATATTCACTTTGAGAAACTACGTTTTGATGGGAAATTTCTCTTTCCCTCTCTTTCGCTGCATGAAGTAAACACTCTGTCAATATCTTTATCCACTTTTTGGCTCGTTTTAGCTTTGTTCTCCTCTCTCTAGCGCACGAAGATGCATGCTAGTATTGATTTGAGAGATAGCATTGCTTGAGTTGGAAAGGTTCATACACAAAGTGATTGAAATAAATTTTTTTATTAATTTTTTTTAGTACTACATGTAAAAATAAGAGGTTATAAATAATCATTAACCACTGTGTTTAACAACTCTAACAGTCTCCAAAATGTTTTAATTGTCGTACAGTAAAAATATTTCTAACAATCTCATATATAATTGTCTTTGACTGTAGTCAAATCAATTCCTAACCTTGTTACTCGGAGAAAATTTTGTCTGAAGAAAAGGAAGGAGAAGGGATGAGGGGACCACCGCACATATAGTTTGAAAGGAAGGGCAATATTGTTATTTTATCTTTTTATTAATATAATAATCAGTATTTTAAATAGGTTAAATTAAAAAATGGGTATATTAATAAAATTAATGAGTTTGAATGGGAAAATAACTAATTTTAAAGTTTTGATGGGTAAATATCTAATTGATGAAGTTATGATGGGTATATATCTAAATTTCTCTTCATATAAAATGGGGACTTAGTAACTCTCAAACTGGGCCTCAATATTCTATCTTTCTTGTAAAATTTCATCTCAGAAGGAACGGCCCGGCCTTCTTTTATCATTACCCTCTGTTTAAAACAATAATAACAAATTATAGAGCATGAAGTTGGAGCAAAGCTAGGGTCTGGATTGGTGAATACAATTTTTTTATCAAATTGTCTTTAAACGACGAATTAAAACTGTTAAAATTCATCTAATTCATGAGTGATGCATACAAAATTTTTTAGAAATTTTAAATTTATTTAGTATAAAATCAAGTGATAAAAAATTAGATATTTTATAAGTTGTTTATTTTATTTATTTTTCATTATTTTTTTACTGTTTGATCTTGTACTAAATGATAAATGATATCTACATGCATTATTTATAAAGTAAATAGATTTTAACTGTTTGCATTCGTTGTTTGAAATTAATTCGATAGACTTTTGAAGTTATGATAACCTAGTCCATCTTGTGAACATTTATTAATTTATGAGATAATAAAACATGTGAATATAATAAGTCTTGAAGTCAATACGAAAAGAAAGTAAGAAAGCGAGAGAGATTAAATGGGATCAGATGCAGATGAATAAATTCAATTTCAACCGTAGAAGAGAGAAACGGGATGGGATCAGATGCAGATCAATGTTTTATGATTTTATGATAGATGGATGCGTTGTGCTCACGCCTCACCTTTAATTTGCGGGGCCTATTAATTTATTCTATTTTAGTGGTGCCCCAATCAGAGGTGCAATGAGATAAACATGAATGAATATAATATTCTTACATTATAAATATACTATTATGAATAAATGACTTATTATGATATCGATTTTCTTTATATAATTTAAAATGACATAACTTATTAGTTTGTTTAGTATAATATCTCGAAAAAATCAACAGTTTATATGTGATCAATTTGTTTGCTGATTGTTTTTACATTCTGATTTTAAACAACACTAATTCAAAAGGAGGCTGATAATTAACCCCGCACCTCCCACCCCGCAATTAACCCCGCACAAAATGCCAAAAAACTCCAGCTGTCATTTTTTTTTTCATAAGGTATTAATACTTACGTACAAAAGTATTTATCTCTAAGAACGAAAGTATTTATCTCTAAGTACGAAAGTATTTAAGGGACCATGCACATTTTTTTCATGGAGGGTGGGGGGAATCTCAAATCACATGGGGGGACCATGCACGTTTTTAGAGGTGGGTTTTTTTATCTCATTTCAATCTCGTCCACATTTCTCACAATCTATGAAAAATTTTGCGAATCTAAAACCACGAACGTTTTCTACGTAGTTTTCTCTTTCAAATGAGATCCATGATGACATACTTTCGAGCAAGTCGTTACAGAAGTATTTATCCCTCATCGTGTAAGTATTTATATCTATACTTGAAAGTATTTTTTTGCATATAATACTTATAATACATGATATTAATACTTTCATATATCAGTATAAAAACTTATAATACATGATATTAATACTTTCATATGTCAGTATAAATACTTATAATAATTGATATTAATACTTTCATATGTCAGTATAAATACTTATAATAATTGATAGTAATACTTTCATATGTTAGTATAAATACTTATAATACATGATATTAATACTTTCATATGTCAGTATAAATACTTATAATACATGATATTAATACTTTCATATGTCAGTATAAATACTTATAATAATTGATAGTAATATTTTCATATGTCTGTATAGATATAAATACTTGCATGATGAGGGATAAATACTTCTGTAACGAGTTGTCCGAAAGTATGTCATCATGGATCTCATTTGAAAGAGAAAATTACGTAGAAAACGTTCGTGATTTTAGATTCGCAAAATTTTTCATAAATCGTGAGAAATACGAACGAGATCGAAATGAGATCAAACTAATTTGGAGAGAGATAGAGTGGGGGGATGGTGGGGGGATGGAATGGGGGGGAGTAATATAATTGTTCAATTCAAAATTGTATGATTGTTAAACATGATGCATTGTTTTTATTAATATATCAAAATTAATAGTCCATGTTAATTATTTTGAAATTATTTTTTTATATGAAAACAAAAAAAAATATGATTACGAGGGAACACCACAAAAGCATGGACATTAAATCCTTCCAAACTTTTAGGCTAAACTTTAAGCCCCCGGTTCAATAGTTACACAAGGTTATTTTTTTCAAATATACAATCTTTGAGACAGGGATTAGATCTAGATAAATTAATATCCAAAATTTCCGGAGAAAACAAATACATGATATTTTAAGTTACTGACAAGAAAAAAAAAATCTATCAGCAACAAGACTTGAATAAATTAGACTAAACGTGACAGCCAAGTTCACTGTTATCTTGATAGACAAGGTCATAATAACACATAACAAAAATATAATTCTTTTCTTTCCGGACTGAACATGTATAAATTATAATTTAATCTCTTAGTAAAAGATATTAAATTCACATCCCAATTTTAGGTATGACTTAGTACCAAATCTGACTAAAGATTAATAATTTAATATAGACAAGGCTACAGCAGTGTTTGTAAAAAAACGTCGATTAATCGACCGATTAGTCATTGGCGGTGATCAAACCGTCATGGATTTTTCCGATTAATCGACCGATTATTTCCGATTAATCGACCGATTATTTCCGATTAATCGACCGATTATTTTTGATTATGGCCGATTATTCCTGATTATTTCCGATTAATCGTTTGGCGGTACCCTGTCCGTCCGACGACCGCACACCGTTATTTATAACACTGGGCTACAGAGATAATTCATAACATAGAACCCTATAATGTCTGTCAGTTCTGCATAATATATTACCTATTTATTTGTTATAATCATCTTCAGATGTTCATATGTTTCTTACAGTATTTGTATAATTATCTGTAATGTTTCTCATCAACATTATTTAAGGATATTTTGGTTTAACTGTATTTCGATATTAATTGATAATATTTTTCTTTTCTTCAAAATAATCGTATAAACATTACAATACAACAAGTCCAATTAAATATATATCGCCTTCATCTACCTCCTTTTTACAATATTTTCGTGATTCTATCTTGCAAAAATTGTAAATGCGAAACAAAAACTGTCCCACTTTTTTTTTTACCATATTCAGCATGAAATTATGAGAATAATTAAATTTCGTAAATGTTAATTTTTCTTTGTTACTGATTGCAAGTACTGCTCTTTTGATTAATTGGATTTCATTATGAATCGTGTGTAACAATTGAAATTTTTTACAAATTATCCTACTTTTTAAAATTTTCAAATAAAATACTCCTCCAAAATTATTAACAAAATGTCTTTGTGAGACTCATTTCTCTCTCTCTCCTCCAACTTTATGTTTACTCTCATTAGCTTTTGTGTCTCTTTATTTCTAATTAGACTTTAATGAATACGTAAAAAAAATTTAAATATTATGTAATTCAGGCAATATTTTTTTTGTAGAGAGCACAGTTTTTTCTATTCATTGGATATTTATTTTTCAATTTGGCAACAAATTCGTTTGGTTGTTTTAAGAATTCTGATTTCAGAACAAATTATAAATTATAATATATATTTAAGTTACAAAATATTATATATTTATGCATCATTCTAAAATTTTCTTTTCTTTTCAAAATAGACATATATTTCTATACTTTTATCAGGAAAAAAAATAAATAGATATACATAATATTCAAACTAATTATAAAATTATGTTTCATTATAAAATTTAACTCGGAGCATTTTGATTTCGTCAAACTAAAATTCCTTTCCAATTTCTGCTGAACTTGGTTATGAGACTTCACACCATATATATAAAGAACGTGTAAAAGCATCAGCGTCATCTCGGTAAGACGGTAACTCGTGCTATAAAAAAATTTCATGTGATTAATATGCACAAAGTGCATATGAAGTTTGCTTTTAGCCCCTACGGGTTTCTTCTAAAAAAAAGGTTGCTTTTAGTTCAAATATGGACATATGGTGGATGTGTTGTCACACACGATTCTAGGTACAAGTATAAGTTTATATATGCATGTCACTATGACTGCATTTAATATTGATAATGAAAACATTAACATCAACATCGGCATCAACATGAATGCCCATGCCATTATCCAATCATGTCATCCCTCTAATTATTAATATGCTCTCAGTATATGACCGAGTTCTATACATATATATTAAAAAAAAAACACACACACACACTCTAAAACCTGAAAATGTTAAAGATCAAAATATGAAGTTTTTTTTTTTTTTTAGTAAAGTTGGGGTCGAGCTACCCAACTGCTTTAATATCTCTAGAAATATCTCATATAAGTTTTGAACCTGCGACCTTCCGAAAAGATCAAAGGACCTTTTATAAAATTGTTGAACACTTCATTTATATTTAATGATCCTCAAACTAGAAAATCGGTTTTTGTGATTTAGATTTGAATAATTAATATAAAATTACGATTGTACACAATCTGACACAAAGAGATGCAATCCGAAAATGAAAATTGCTAATTCGTTATATATATATTCACTAGTATATATATTAATTGTTGTACTTGCAGTTTAATACATCATGTTTTAGGAGCGGAATTAGAAAATTTAAATAGATGAGTTCAAATTTAAAAAAATTAAATTAAATTTTAATTTATCTTATTCAAAAAATAATAATGAAGGCGATTAAGTACTTCCTGACTGATCTTAAAATTTGTCATTTATCACGTCTATAGTCATATTTGTAATAAGAGTCCGAGAATAAACTAAATAATCCATCAATTTATCATAATCCCCATATCTCTGTTCATTGACTTCTCTTTGATTTATATGTTACTCATATTTCCAAATTTACCATGATTAAGTGCTAATTAAAACTCAAAAATGTTTATTTTAATATTGCTACACAGAAAGCTATATATCGATCGACATAGAATATCCTCTTTTGATATAACACGTGCCTTCATTTCGTCATTGCGTACTTACTTTCGCTCGCATGCTGGAGCCTTGAGATCATTCCAGAAGATAATTAAATTTTCAGACACTCTCCGGTTACAAGTATAAACGGAGATATCCATTAAGAGGAGACTGGGAACAGCACGGAAGCTTAAGCCGACACCAGCACAAGTACAGATTGTCTAAAACTGGAGACAGCTTTTTCTGGATTACATAGATGTTGATGTATTTGCCTGGACAGGGTTCCCGAAGCAATGTACATTGGTAAATTTGTAGTGTAAATTTCAAAGGTTACTAGGATACGAAATTAAAAATGAAGTACAAAAATCATTATTATTGGTAATACTTAAATAGTGAGTGCTATATTGAGGGTATTTCTTCTAATATTGAGAGCTAAGAAATTTTTTTACATTCTAATATCCAATTTATCTTTGTTCTTAAAAATTTTAGTACACTTATTTTTTTTAAATTCTAGATATGTACAAAAATTATAGTCGAGTTATATTTAATAAATTTATAGATAACGTAATTATAATATAACAAACATTAAATGTCATATTGGTTTAATGACATGACAAGATTAAAATAATTTCAGGATCAATATAATTATTAGAGTAGAACTAGGGTGCTCTTAAGCTTACCAAAGTTTTGGTGAGCTTAACTCTAAAACTTATCAAATCAATTTCAAATGACGAATCCGAACCGTTGAAACCCGTCTACCTTACGTGTAATGCATCTACATGTGAAATTTTTAAACATTCGAATTAATTTAGTATAAAGTCAAGCGGTCAAAAACGTTCAAAAAATGAATGCACTAAAATTAATTTATTAACCTTATAATATTGACCGCTTGACTTTATACTAAATTAATTTGAATGTTTAAAAATTTCATATATAGATTCATCACACGTAAGGTAGACGGGTTTCAACGGTTCGGATTTGTCATTTGAAATCGATTTGATGAGTTTTAGAGTTTAAGAGCACCCTAGTTCTACTCTAATTATTATATTAAATTTATTTTGGAATTATAATAATTGTGGGATGATTTAAAACTTGCAATACAAATAGAATTATATGTTTATGAAGAAAGAGCACTCAGAAACAAAAGAAACAATAATGGTTCCAAAATATGGAAACAACAAAAATCACGTCACATTTCTTAAACATAAATTTTATTTTTCCAAACAAATAAATTTAATCTCAAATAAAAAAATTGACATTTAATAATATACCCGTCAAATACCATGCACTTAGTAGTAAACCAGGTCCACGGAAATATCGGTCCCAAAATAGAAAAACAAAAATGATCACGTCAGTACGTCACGTTTATTAATCAGCAAAAATATTATTTCCTAGAAAATAAATCCAATCTGTTAATAGAGTAAAATATTGGTAAAATAAGAGTCGGTCATAAATCCGTGTGGCAGAGAAAAAGATACGGCTAGCAATCACCCAGAAGTCTCCTTTCTCTCTTTATAATTATCCCCTTTCTCTTCCTTTGCTCTATAAATTGAACACTAATTCAAGGAAGAGAAATTAAAAAAGGCTATTTTCTGATCTAAAAGAGGGGATAAAAAGAGAGACAGAGGCTTGTTCAATTCATCTGTGCTGTTACTTTGAATCAATCGCTTCTCAAATCGCTAGGTATTCTTTTCTTCTCTTCTCTTTTATTTCTTTTTTATTTCCTGTCAGGATAGTGTTTTTCTGCCGTTTAATTAATTGATAATTAATTGAATTATTGATCGATTGTGTGTTAAAAATTCTAAAAGTTTAGATCTGCTCCGTAATATGTCTTGATTATATACGAGTTAAATTTGGTAAAATCTTTAGGTCCCTTCTCTCTTTTTTTATAGATCAAATAGGGGAAGTCAAAATTTTTTCTTTGGGGAAAGTTGTTTTTATTTCTTTTTGTTCCACATATACTCTTTTGTGATCCTTTGACCTTTTAATTGCTCTATCATATAGGAAAGGTGTCTCTTTATAATTAATTAAGTGTTTATGTTTAACTGTTTTATGTATCCAATTTAATTGTGTCCTTGAACTTTATCTAATTGTCTAAAACTATTACATCTTAATTTCAGATCCGGTTCTTTAATTTCAAGCAGCCAAGAGTTCATGTCTGAATTGGACGTCCAGATTCCAACAGCTTTTGGTATGTTCTCTCTTTCAATCATTTGTTCAATCAAAGTCTGGCAAAGTTTTGTATATGTGCCATGCCATCAATATCATCTTGGTACCAATCTATTCATTACAACCCCCAAATTGTTACATATTAGATCCCAGTTAAAACATTAATCAAGCATAATAAGAGCATCTCAGCTCTAGTCATTTCAAGCTTTGAATTTGGGTTGGTTAATTGAATATGTAACTTCGTGGTATTACCAATTATTTCAAACGAGTTCAATTTCTCCTCTTCTACCTAACACAAAATCAGGAATCAACTTATAATTGTTATACATAACTTGATCTAATTCTTTTTACATAGCTGTATCTAATAATTTTATCCTAGTTTTCTAAATTTGAAACCAAATAATATTGTTTGTGTGTTGGTGCAGATCCGTTTGCTGAGGCAAATGCTGAGGAAGCAGGGGCAGGAACAAAGGATTACGTGCACATACGCATCCAACAGAGGAATGGCCGCAAGAGCCTAACCACCGTGCAGGGCCTCAAGAAAGACTTCTCCTACAACAAAATCCTCAAAGACCTTAAGAAGGAGTTCTGTTGCAACGGTACCGTGGTTCAGGACCCTGAGATGGGCCAGGTACCATATTTTTGTTCTTTATAAACATAAATATAAATATAAGATAGTTTACTATTGAATAGTTTGGTTCTGATAAATTGGCATCGTTGTATATAGGTGATACAACTGCAAGGTGATCAGCGTAAAAACGTCTCCAACTTCCTCATTCAGGTACTTCATACCTTAACCAGACAAGCATCTTTTTATTCTGTCATTTCCAGTATGTATACTTGTGTGGTCTAATTTGTATATGGAATACTGATAAATTATTTTGCAAATGATAGGCTGGTATTGTGAAGAAAGAGCACATCAAGCTTCACGGTTTCTAAGTGCTAGCTCTCTACTATTTGCCGGTGAAGTTTCTAAGTATTGCGCATCAGTGCTATACTATATATTAATTATTGTAAGTTTGGGCAGAGATAGCCTTCCGTTAGTATTTGGAACTAAGTGTGGGGTTTTTATGCTTGTAATGCTTTTGGAGTATTTTGTAAGACTAAAGGTGCCTTGTAGACCCTGTGATGGCTTGTTCATGTCATCTTTTAAGATTAAATAAGAAAGTATTGCTTGATCTTATTGTTGTGTTCGTTTCTATTACTGAATTTGTTGATGTTTCTCTGTCTTCTTCTAATAGAGTAGTGAAAGCCACTAACCTTAAAAATATATATATATATATATAGTACTGGCTTATTTAAACCTCAAAAGTGCTCTGACCGTACCATTATGACCATGTCTGATAACTTGATAGTTGATAAGAAAGTCCATCGCCTGGAGACTGTTTTGTGTGTTTATTTCTATTTGATATTTCAGTTCCTTTCTTAAGTTGTTTTTGCGCTCTAATAAGTTGGGAATTATTGTCAAATGAAATAACCCTTTTAGGTGTGCGCCCACGTGAATATTATGGTACTCGCATGATGGCATCGGTGTGCTTTCTGTTTTACCTTTTATGAGTCTTCAATAAAAGAGAGGACCGTTAAAAGGGACAGCTGCTATTATACTGTGCATACCTATTTTCCAGATCTCTTGCTTGGAACAATTATTATCTCATGACTCATGAGCACATGTGCTTCACTGTTTTAGTTCAGAGCTTACAAAGGAAGTATACTATTTAAAGAACATGCTACAACAGCATTTATTACCGCTTAAATGTTACATTTAAATATCGAAAAAATAAGATCATTATTGGTAGCATTTTCTGATGCTTATAAAATATTTTTCTTTTCTGATGCTTATATAAGCATTTTCTGATGCTTATATTATTTTTCTTTTGTAAACTTAATTACTAAACTTATTGAAGTGTTTCAAAAGATGAATCCAAATTTTTAAAATCTATCTACATTATGAGTTATGCGTCTACATTTAAAAAATTTTAATTTTTGAACTAATTTAGTATAAAATCAAGCGGTCAAAATTTGAAAGTTTATAAATTAATTTTAATGTATTTATTTTTTGAATATTTTTTTTACCGCTTAACACTACAAAATTAGTTTGAAGATATAATTTTTTTGCATGTAGACATTATGTAGATGAATTTTAACAGTTTAAATTTGTCGTTTAAAATTGATTTAACATATTTTATAGTTGAGTTCCCACAGATAAACTAAAGAACACTGTAGTTCTACTCGTAAAATATATATTGCTGATCTTTGTCAGTATCTATTGTTAGACTTCATAGATTGAAGTACCAGTTAGTCTATGCCACATCTATCCGTTCAATTAAATTTCACATTCCAAAAGCATAGATGTCCAGTATTTTATTTCAATTTATATTAAGAAATAACTTTTTGCTTTTTTTATTTGAGTAGGGTATCCCTGCTGTGTCCGTTATACTTAGCTCAGATCATTTGTTTCTACTTGCTTTACCTTTTTTTAAGGCCTTGATTAAATTCTTTTAAATGTCTACATGACTGCATGTCTATTATTATATTTCGACCAGATCTGAGCAACACAAGAACAAAACAAGAGTCAAATTCTGAAATTGATAGTGTTAAATTAAACAAGTGAGTCTAGTTGGGATGCACTTTAATTTTGCTTTTACCAAATCCAAAGCGTTTTGTCTTCAGTAGCAAAACATCTGGACAATTAATTGGTCCCAACTCAATTAAAGAAGTTTTCCAAAAACATGGTTGAAAGCTTTACACGCATCTAGCATTATTAGGTAAGAGAAACATACATCAGTACCGTTGAAGTAGATATTTGTTCAAGAAAGTTGTCTTGTTAAAAAATGAATAATTAATTGTTGCAACTTGCCATGTTTTTACTTATTTGAGTACCTTAGTTCCTTGTTTTACTAGTATTAATATCATTTGCCAAGGTTCCCATAAGTTTATTATTATATTACTTACTATGCAATTAATATTATAATATGTGTGTATTAGTACCTACCACATGATTGCGACCACTTAAAATTTTAAATGTTATCATTAAAATGAGAAAGTGGTCCTTACATAGTTACATTACATAATATTCAGAAGTTTACCTCTATTACTCTGTAGAGTAACTGTAAATAGTCAGATAAATAATTTATATTGACAAGTAGTCAGATAAATATTGTTACTGTCTCTTCTTATTGACCTATTTCACAGTATCTTGTGCTCAGATCTCTCTGTATATCTGCTTACTACGCTGAAATTTGCATAGTTCTATTATCCTAAATTTGCATCTGCAGCCCTTGATGTTTCAAATAATTTGCAAAACCAGCATAAAAGATATAACCAACAATAAAAAATTTGGTCAAAATTTTGGAAGGAAACAAATTTTATTGAGGTGTTTTGTTTAATAATGTTGGAACGGTATGTGCACAAAGATATCGAGCACATTTAAAATACTATTGGGTCTGCTTCAAGATAGCTTGGTTTCTGAGCAAAGTTGCTGTCACAATTAAATGTCCTGCTTCTTTTCCTTTTCCAAACCTAAATATCTTCTTTTCAGAGAATCTTTATTTTGAATTCCTCTCTTATATATATATATATTTTCTTTTTAATTTTAACTTGTCCTAACCTTGTTGAGTAAAGGCATATGAATGCAAACAGCTGAACCACTATCATCTCTCTCTCCGATGCTAAATTTATTAGTTACTATCCACTTGAATCTATTCTTTACAAAAGCCGAAGTTATTCTCTGGCACATTGTGAGTTGTCAGTATTGCTCTAGCTTTTCAAAAAACTAATATTTGTTTATTTCCACACTTTGAGGTAATTTTACACACAACTTTATTCAAGATCTCAGAAAAAGAAAATTGTAAAAAATGATTTAGTACAGTTTTTGTTGAATATGTAACTCCAGGCTAGACTTGATTCGGAGAAATCATATCAAAAAATGAATTCAGAAAAAGGGGGAGTTAATAACAGACAAGTTCAGTGGTTTCTGCATTACAAAAAGGTATAGATGAAATTTTAGCTAATGGTAAACTTCATAAAATAATTATCATACAACTTGTACTTTTAACTGTCCAAAATTTTAGCTGAGATTAAAAGAGAAGGCTTACCAACACTAACAAGTCCCAAAATAGCCAATCATAGCCAGCCAAAATTTCCTTAACACTTCAAAATTAATTTTTAAGTACATAAATAATAAATGAATTATCCTCTCCGTTCTCCCACCAAAACACCTTTATTTTTTATAGGTTGCACTCTTCAGGTAATTTTGGATATCTCTCAGAGTCCTTGCAATAATCATAAATTACCATATTGCGCCAGACCCATTTTGAATCTTCTTGCTGGCTGTCAGTCAGGGCCCACGCCTCATACTGGTCCCACCAGTTCTGTCCAGTGGTCGAAACACATTTCGGGAATGGGTCTTCCCATTTGCACCTGACATGATCCCATTTTTTATTAGTCCCACAATTGGGAGTAAATATTTGTATTCCTATTTGGTTGTTTTTACCAGAAACAATTTTGATAGTCCACATTTTGAGACTTGCCCTGGTAACAAAATTTTAGTTTAAATTTACTATTGTTTGTTACATAATTGCTAGGTTCTCTCTAATGCCCTGTTCTTTAGCTTACCTATTCATACGGTTCTCTTATTTTCTATATGTATCAATGGAGTGGATGGCTTAGAGGTCACATATTTACTGCTATTTTTACCAAATTAATGTGATCATATTATTTTTGTTGTGCGTGGGACTCACCCATCAGCATTGAAATCCTTGTAGGAGGAGACAAAGGGAGCAATTGTCCAGTTGGTCTTTTCTAAGCCGCCTCTTGTGGCCCAGTCATCAGCGTTCCAAATGCTCGATAACATATACATCGGCTTCTCATTTGGGAAAAAATTGTTTGGTTTTCCATTGTTCTTGTACACTCTGATGGGTACCCGATCCACAAAAAACCTGGAAATATGAGTTTATGAGAAACTCTGTAGCCAATGAATTTCATTTTAAATAGGAACAGATTACTGATCAACATAAATTAGTTTGCTTCCATTTCACAAGCTCTCTGTACTTTTTAACTTGGGGTACAAAATTATAATAATAATCACATCCTTTGACTTCTGGATTTTCTGGTTTATCATGCAAGTTTATTTTTTTGAAAAAAAAATATCATTGATAAGAAGCCATGAGTTTTCCATGGGTCATTTTTTCATTACAAAGTTTTAAGCAAAATTATTGGCATTGTTGAATTACGAGTTATGACAAGTATGCTAATAAATAATAATAATTAAGGATAACATGCCATTAACTACAGGATGTATGAGATTACTTGGATCCCAACAAACCCCAATTAAAATTATCCTTTTCTTAAGATTCTGTCTTAATAGACCCACTTTCCTTAATTTAACATGAAACATTTTTATAACATTGCACGATAGAACAATGTTCAAACCCATGTTTCCCCATGAGGAGAATCACGTTATCACTACCACACTTCATTATTAAAGCAATGAATTCATGTAGGTCAGTATGGGTTCAAATAAAACAAATCAAACCCATGCATAACAAAAAATAATCACCTATAAGGATAACAATTCAAATCCACAGAAGTATCAAAATATTACCAAAACATTAAACCAATAGAAATAAAATTGAGACCAAAATCTCCAGATTCAGGAGTAAAAGGAGTGGCATTTTTCTAACCATATACTGGGTAATTAATATATAACATTGGCATCAGCTATGATGCAGGGATGGCAATACTGGTACACCAAAAAAAAAAGAAAAAATAATCGAATATGACTTACACAATCTGATGTTGGTTCCATAGGATAGAGTAAGTATGGAAATCCTCGGTGGGGTCGAACCAGAGCTGGTGGCGCATCTCTCTGCCTCCGACACCTCCCTTGTACACATTGGTTTGTATGGTGTACGGCTGACCCGATCTATTACCCAAAAACTCGAAATCTAACTCATCCCTGTCTGGCGCCGCACCCAGATCAGAGCACATCTGTTGGTGGATCATATAGAGATGAAAATTTTATTAATCAAAACTCTACAATATTAGAAGTTTCTTTTTATTTATATATTATCAGCTGTGAATCAGGGGAGAAGTGAGAAGTACGGTGTGAAAGCTTAGTTAAAAATGTTGCTTTTACAGTAACTTGGTTAGAGATGATTGGGTAAAATCTAGAATAATTAAACATCAAATTTAGTCCGGACACCGACAGGAGAAAATTACTAGTAGTAGAAACATTTCATATATATAAAAAAACAGTGCAAGTACAGGGACCTACATGAAAAAAGGGGACCAAGATATGATATGTTTGTCTGTCTTGAGTTGTAACTAGCAGTTTCATGGTAGATTCTGAAAATAGATTTCTATTTGCTTCTTCCTCTCTCATTTGAAACAAGACAAAAAGAGAGAAGAAATACTTACATAGTACGCGGTTACAACTCCAGCGGAGTCTCCGCCGACAAGCCGAAGCTTCATGCTGAACCAGCCAAACCGGTATCTGTCATGGGTCTGAAACCCGCATCCTGAAAAATTGAAGACCATTAAGTTTATAACATTTGGTGAAGAGATCCTTAACAAATTTCAAAATACTCTCCTCTATTCCTCTCTCTCAGTTATATAGCATTCATTCAAAATTATCAACCACATTGTTACAAATTTGCATTCTAATCTCTATCAGACAATAAATTCTTCATACAATGCAAGGATCAATAAAATTCTAAAAACAAAGGAATAGAAAAATGAACTAACCTGCTTTCTTATCAAGAGAGAGGTACCAGACTTGACCATCAGGAGAGGTTCTAAAATGATCTTCCGCCCCAGTTAGATCAAAGCTATCTTTGAAAGAGAAACCGCCTGCATTATCACTTGCAGCATTTGAGATGCAAGTGCAAGTCAAAACGCTTGCACTTGCCAGAAGAAGGATCCATGAAGACAGGTGCATTGACATATTGTTTTTGTAAGTTAAAGAGAACTATAATCAAAGGACTACTGGAGTAATGGAAGGGGGAGGTATAATGGTGGTATAAAGGACGGAGAATTTAAACACTAAAGAGAGCTTTTAAAGTTCAAACGAAGCCCACTTGCGACGCTTGAAGCCTTTTTTTTTATTATAAAACCAAGGCAGGTAAGTAAAAAATAAAAAAAAGAGTTTTTTTTTTCCGGGTATAATAGTACATAGGTTTTGCAAAATTATTATTTTGGATGTACTTATCTTAGATAAATAGCAGATAAAACTCCAAGAGATATAAAATTTGGTCTCCGAGTATATTTTAATATGAAGATCATGTTGAGCAGTTTTGGATTGACTGTTTGGAGTTTGAAAACGGAGAAAAGAATATGGAGTATGATTGAAGCACAAAACAATAAGTGCATTTTAACTCTACTCATCTATGAATTTTTTTTATTTTTTATAAATAATATGTTGTGAATGATTTTCAAGATTATTAAATGAGCATGTTGTCAATCAAAAAACGCTATATACAATTATACATTCAATTATTAGGAATGTACATAATAGTATTTGAGAGGAAATAATTAATTTAGTACTAGTACCAATAAAAGGACTTGCAATTTGTCCTTCGTGATGAAAATAATTGCAGGGAGGCAAGCCTGGGGCTCCTTAACAGGAATGTGTATCCTCTGCATTAACTCAAAAAGGAATATTTTGATTTAATGAATTTCAACCGTCTGATTTTAAACGGAGCCAATCCGGCCCCGGTTGTTTATATAGGGGCCCTTTAATATTAGTGCCAATCTAGTACGCACGAATCTTATAGCAGATCGGATGGATAAGATTCATTAACTCAAAAGATTTCCTTTTGAGTTAATGCAGAGGATACGAATTCCCTTAACAGTGTAAGGCATCATTCGGTCATTGGTATTGTGTGCATGCAGGGTTTACTGTGTACACATCACATTGCAGCTGCTCTGATTAGATCTGTCCAGTTAGGAGTTATTGCATATGCAAATACCAATAAGAGATACATGTATCATGATTTTGTTATCACATCCCATCTGATCAAGTTCTGCATTTATTAGAGGGATACTTTAAGCATGTGATCACAAAATAATGTTTCCAGTCTTCAACCACCCCCCCCCCCCCCCCCCCCCCCCCCCTCTTTGTTGTTCTAATTGAAGTGCTTAGAGCTTGATATCCTAATAGGTTTACTAATACAAGCAATTTGCTAATCGTGCCCACAAACTTATTAAGTGTATTGGACGACTCCAGTTCCGATCAGACCTACACTGTGTTCTTTGCTAATAGCGGGGTCAATATTATGATATGATTGACAAAATTTAAAATGAAACATAATATTATAATGATTTCAGACAATAAACTTAAGTTATTCTGTCGAAGTGTCACTTACTTTTTTTTTCTCAAATGGACCAGTTCAGTCCGTGATTCTTTAGAAATTGACGAAATTAATTAAAGGAATGATAAAATTGTTTTTTTTTTTTAAGTTGGAAAAAAAAATGAAACAGAGAACTATTGGGTTGCTGACTTGCTGTTATATTTGGATCTAAGTTGAATATTATGCCTAAGGCAACCCTACTCTTGTCTCTGAGAATAATTAAGCAGAGAGAAGCAATAGAAACTGTTCGGTTTGGATTGATCGGTCATATGGAAGGTGCACACTGCAAGTCTGCAACACAAGGGTAAAGATATTAACGGAGTAGTTTTGAATTCATGCAGCGCTGTTTGGGTCATAGAGTATTAGAGTATCTGCGCTGCACGAAGAAAACTGCTCTGTAAAATCTTTACCCCATTTCCAATAAAATGCTGCATTGAGAATTTTGTGATGGACAGGCTGTTTACCTAATCCTAATCTTTCAGGATTATCTGTGGCAGGAATACATAACATCACAGTTGTAGCGAGTCTCCATCTAAGAAAAGCATCAAACAGACAAACACTACGGCACTACTGGCTACCCCATTTGTTTATCTCGGTAGGGGGCCATTTCATGATTTATTACATTGGATTTGGAACAAACGATCTACATGGCATTGGAGTGATTTTATTCTTTGACTCGAGGATGCATTATTCCGATCTAGTCCAGCTGTATTAGGCTGGATGCCTGGATTTGAGATTTCAGTCAAAGACATGGGTCACCTCCCTTTTCTCCCTCTGAAATAAGAATTCATATCTTCTGCATTAACTCAAATTTTGAGTTAAAATGTGGACCGTCCGATTGAGATCTGTACTAATATTAAAGGACCCCGAGCGTTATAGGCTTGGGCTGGATTGGTCCGAATTCTGATCGTACGGTTCAAAAATTAACACAAACGGTACATTAATGCAGAGGATACGTGTCCCTGAAATAAGCTACATAAAATGGATCAAGAAAAAAAAAGTGCATTTACTCAGCTACAGAAATTATGTAAATTATAAAGAATATACATTGGGCAACCAAGTAATACATATGCACTATCTGTTTCACTACTATTGGTTGTTCCAGAACTTAGAAGTGATTTTCTATTTCTATATATCTAAAACAATAATTATTTTTTTTAAATATAAATTTTGGTCTTCAAGTACAATTTCTTTTAGAACTATGTAAAGGCTGTCAACTCCAATTACATTTTCAAATAGAAATTATATTTAACAGTTTGAATTGATTATCTGAATTTTAAAAATTGAGATATAAAATCATAGTACGAGTCCATCCATAATAATATGCATATTACCATAACCTTGCTCTTTTGTAATTTGTATTTCTAATGCAAAAGTTATGTAGTCTGTGGTGAGGTATTTCACTTCAAAATATTAGGAAAAAAAATTTGAGAACCGTAAATTTGCAGGAATTCACTATTGTCATTTTTCTTTTCTTTTTTCTTAATTAATTTTCTGTGTATATTTTGCATATATATATAATGAGGAGGGTTCAAATGCACCCAAATTTTTGTGCACCCAAATGCACCCTATCTTTCAAATCTTTTTTATCCGTTTTCAATGTCCGAATAATTAATCCGAACCGTTAGATGCGATCTATATATTAAGATGTGCTTGGAGACCAAATTTTATATTTTTTGAAATTTTTTTACTATTTATTAAGCCACTTTGAAAATCGCTGATTTTACATTTTCTGGACCATTGGATCAGCGATTTTTCAAAGTGGCTTAATAAATAGTAAAAAAATTCCAAAAAATGTAAAATTTGATCTCCAAGCACATCTTAATATATATATCGCATCTAACGGTTCGGATTGACTATTCGGACTTTGAAAATAAAGAAAAAGAATAGGGTGCATTTGAGTGCACAAAAATTTGGATGCATTTGAACCCTCCTCATATATAATATACAGATGAAATGTCCATGGAGGATTGGAGGTCACAATGACCATAAACGGTCTTCTAGGAAGGAAATAACTGTTATAATTAAATGGATCACCCGTTAAATAAATGGTCTTCATTGACCCGGTCAAGGGGAAAGGTAAAATAGACTTCAAAATTTCAAACGGTGCAATGGTATACTAACCGGAAGACATGAATACAAATTACTCCATAAAAACGGTTTAATCTTTATCAACAAAATATTAACAGAAACAAAAATGCTATTGAAATGTGTATGCGAAAATGTGATCCAGGGGTGGCCAGTTATTTAAAAACAAATTTTAATATATTATATTTAAATACAGTACAAATATTGCTAGAGTTTCACTAGTGTGTTATTGATAATTTGCAAAATGATATGCTACAGTTTCAAAATATATTGGATAAGCTTCAAACAACTAATTCAAACTGTTAAAATCAAAATACGTCAATAGTTATAGGTTTACATGCAAAATTTATAAATAATCAAATTAATTTAATATAATTTAAGCGGTAAAAAAATAATGAAAAATAAATGTGTTAAATTTAACTTATAGATATTTTTTTTCTTACCACTCAACTTTCTTTTAAATATATTCAAAAATTTATAAATTTTACATATAAAACTCAACACTCGTGAAATAAATTAATTGCAATGGTTTGAATAATTAGTTGTTTGCAGTCTATCCTATAATTTTTTGAGGCTGTAGCAGTGTCGCTATTACACTAACTAACTTATATTGTTTTAAATTTGTTAGCAAACGGGTTTCAAACAAAGAGTTAGGCTGGGGTGCTATGGATAGCATAGAGGCCTCTATGCTACGGCTCAATATTCGAGTTTTCAAAATCCAAACGGTCGATCCGAACCGTTCATCTTATTCTCCATATTAATATCTGCTTGGAGACAAATTTTACATTTTTCTGAATTTTTTTACTATTTATTAAGTATTTTACAAAATTGTTGATCCAACGGTGGCTGCACAAAACAGTAAAACCGTTGGATTAGCGATTTTCAAAGTGGCTTAATAAATAGTAAAAAAAATTCAGAAAATTATAAAATTTGGTCTCCAAGCAGATATTAATATGGAAAATAAGATGAACGGTTCGGATCGACCGTTTGGATTTTGAAAACTTGAATATTGAGCCGTAGCACGGGAGGCCACTATGCTATCCATAGCACCCCGGCCTAACTCTCAAACAAAATCTAAAAAATCTAAATCTAAATTTTTTATTTATAAAGTTATTAAAATTTATAACATTTATCACATGGAATTGACCATTACGATAATTATTTTTTCAGCTTGAGCTTCTGTGAGGCTGTTAATTGGGTTGAATATTAAACCATAATATTATCATTATTTTTTCTTAGAAGAAATCACAATAACGCCACGAATTTTGTTAAAATCTGTAAAAATATTCCTGCTTAGATTTTAATTCATGTTTATCCGTTACTAAGACGAGAAATAAACTGCATCCTGCAGTCACAGTTAGGGGTGATTAATGAGTGAGCATGAGTGAGTTGGGATATACTCATGATCGGCTCATTAAGTTAACGAGCGGGTTTAAGCGAGCTAGTTATGAGCAAGTTACGAGTTATGAGTCATAGAATTTAACAAATTGTTAATAATCCATTTAATCTTTTTTTTTACAGTAAAAATCTGTAGGTTATTATTAATATAGCAAGAAAGTACATGAGTGTTGAGTGCTGTTACAAAGCTACAACGAACAAAAAACATGCTACAACAAAATACCAGCAAATGATGGCCCGAATTACAGTGAGAGCAGGTCCTACGATTCATTGCAAACTCTTTAATTCCAATTACAAATAACATCACACATGAGATTGGATGTGGTAGAAACCTGATTTATTTGGGTTTGATACAGTTTGGAATTGAATATGGCAAGATTCATGTAACTCATTCTTAATGGGTGAGTTGGAGTATGCTTATGCTCGACTCATTAAGTTAACGAATGAGTTGTTAATAAAATTTTAGCGAGCGAGTTATGAACGAGTTATGAGTAAATTAATCACCCCTAGTCACGGTGGCTCCTGTTTTTAATAAAAAAAGGATTAATCACTGAATGGACATTATATAGAATAAAATTTGAATTTGAAATATTGATGAGGAAATTGCATGGCCCTGTTATCAATGAAATTGCACCCGAAGAAAGTAGAAAGAAGGCGTGTGATTGATTAAGAAGCATTAATTAATTTGCATTGGCTGTAGCCTGTAGGCCTGTAGCACAACTGCACCTAGCACAAGCAGCAAGGGACCTTGGTTCCGGTGAAATTTTCTCATTGGATTGGCCTTGCAATCTTGGTTTTATAATTCCAAGGCTTTGCTTTTATTCACGGCAAATTTCGAGGAGGAATTTTAAATAAGAATAATTTACATTAATAACAAAAATATTGTTTCACATCTGTAACGGACTAGTGGTTTGCTAACGGGTTACCCGTGACCCGTTCCGGGTAACCCGTTAGGGGTAACGGGTAGGGCGGGTAGACGGGTAGGACGGGTACGGGTACAACCCGCAACGGGTAGACGGGTAGTTTTCCCAAAACCACTACCCTACCCGTTTATTACCCGTACCCGTTGCGGGTTGACGGGTACGGGTATCCCGGGTACGGATCCGGGTATCCGGGTACGGGTCCGGTCCGCCCGGTTTTTTTTTTTTTTTTTTTTTTTTTTTTTTCTGTTTTTCCCTTTTTTTTCTGTTTTTTTTCAAAAAAATTCAAATTTTTTTGAAGTGAAACGGGTCGGGTACGGGTAACGGGTACGGGTATGCGGGTAGATGGGTACGGGTAACGGGTACGGGTATGCGGGTAGATGGGTACGGGTAGGCGGGTACGGGTAGACGGGTAGACGGGTACGGGTATAACGGGTTTTTTTTCAAATTAGGTTGTCCGGTCCGTTTATTACCCGTACCCGTCTACCCGTCTACCCGTTTGTACCCGGGCAACGGGTACGGGTACCACGGGTAACGGGTACGGGCCGGGCAAAACGGGTTCTACCCGTTCCGGGTTTAGCAAATGCCTATAACGGACTGAATGAAGTCCATAATATTAGTTATTTAATTTTCAGTCCTTCATATTTTTAATATATAATTTACTTTTCATTTTTGTTAGGGATATAAATGGATATGGATAATTCGCTCCATATTCGCTCTGTATGTGGAGATTATTCGAATCTGGATTAAACGGATATGTATAATTACGGATACCGATACGGATATTTTTTGCATATGGTGAAATAATGACGGATACAAATACGAATAATTTTGTTAAGGTGAATATACGTATCCGTATCCGTAATTATCTGGATCCGAAATTGCTCCCAACCGGCTCTGATTTTACTGCTCCTGATAGAAGTTGTTATATAATTATCCTATATTCATTTCAGTTTTGGTTGAGGGATAAATGATAATACGATCCGGTTTCCTATTTAATCTTTTTTTTCGTTGGTAATGGTGCTACAATAGCGCTATTTTCTTTTCCTTTTACCTTCATTTCTTCTCTCTTCATTCCTTTTTATTGAAGACTTTAGCCCGTGAATGATGTAGTATGCTTTTAGTCTCTGTTAAATTGATTTTAGCCATTGTTTCAAGACAACAATAAGACACTATTTTGTATCTTAAAATCTATAACTGAATTATCTGACAATTATTCATTTCATATCCGTATTCAAATTCGTATTCGTAGATTATTCGCTTTGTATCCGTATCCGTTTAAGGCAGATTTGGTTTTAAATAATATCAGTTTACTATCTGTATCTGTATCCGCTCATTGAAAGACAGATATGAATATGATATTTTAGCATTATCCGCTCTGAATCCGCGCCGTTCACACCCCTAATTTGAGTTCTTAATATAAAACTATTTTATCATTTTAATACTTTTTTTTTATTTGTAGCAAATTATCACCAATAAAAATAAAGAAAGATTCACACTTGCATATATGCGTGGATATTATGGTTGTATTAGCTTAGTTAATCTACGATATCATGACTAATTATATTTATTTTCATGTTATTTGTATTAATTTACGTCTCCGTCCGTATTGTTTTCAGCACAAGTACACTACTATCGGTGAAAGTTGTTAAAATAACTTAAAATAAATAATTTGACACCACACTCCGCCCAACCCCTTCCACTAATTTTTATTTCATTGAATAATAATCGTACAATGTTATGCATACACGAAATTGTATGTCTTCTTTTATAGAGATTACAACAGCATGGTTTAATTAGAGAAATAATCATGCCACCTGATTCTTGCTAGCTAACTATGGAAATAATATTATACATTTTATAAGTATGGAAGAAAATAAATAAATCAATGAAGATTGCACAATCTTCGAATATGGCAGCAGGGGTGCTCAAGGAATATCAGAATAATTTCCATTCCTAATTTTGCTCCTCTGGATCCAGTGTGCCCTATTCTACGTGCAGCTTGTAATTTCAACAAAAGTATTATGTTTTTCAATGGATTTTAAATGTAAGATCAATTTGGTACAAATTTAACTTTTAAGAACCAAAATGAGAATTTGAAAATTTCAATAACCAATATATTAAATGAGTGATTAGTGTTTCGAAAAAAAAATAAACAAATAAGAAAAATTAACCTGTAATTAGTGTTTCTAATCCCCCACCATCTTGTTTTTTGAAAATTTTCCATTCAACTGTTTTATTTTTAAATCACGACAGTGGCTGTCATGTTGAAATTTTCCATTAAAATTTACAGGTTCAATTTTGAACTTAATTTTATTAAATAATAAAGTTGGTGCATAGGACTTTTTTTTTTTAATTGTGGATAAAGCCATGTTAATTACACAATTGATTAATGGAATGAAAAAAAATAGAAACTATTAGATTAATGTTGTCATTTTAGGGGTGCAAAGATACGGATCGGATAGTGGTAAAACCATATCCGTATCCGTTTTTATTTTTCGGATACGGATACGGATCTGATATTAGACGGATACGAATACGGATACGGATCGGATATTAACCGGATACGGATACGGATATCCGCTTTTTATAATAGTGAATAACATAATTTTTTTCATAATATATATTAAACTTTATAATATATATCTACTATTTGGATACGGATAGTTAAAATTCAAAACCATATCCGTATTCATATCCGCATGGATATTCGGATATCGGATATCCGTATTAAATTTTCGAATACAGAGTCGGATACGGTAGGACAATATCCAATCCGTTTGCACCCCTATGTTATTTACTCGGAATGGACCCAGCTGCGTGAATCTTTCGCGAATTTAACTTTTGGTAGTGTTTTATTCTGCAACAAAAAGCTTAAAGTTTTCTTTATTCCATTCTTAGCTTTGTTCTCACGACTTTATGCAGTAAATAAAACGCGTCAAAAAGTAATATTTTATATTGTTTTGAAGTTTCTGCAATCGTTCTGGTCCCTGTTTTGTGCTTTTAGGTTTCGCTTTCACAATTGTTCTTAATATATTTGTTAAATAAAGATTACCGTTAACTTCAATATTGATTTATTTTTACATCTTGAAAAAACTGTATACGTGTGTCTCCGTTAACGTCACGTGACCTTAAAATTTCTTTATTCCATTCTAACATTTTTAAATATAAAACATGTCGACCATTAAATTATATTGATGGTAAAATTAAACGATTATTAAACCTAAAATTAATTTTATAGGAGGAGGGTTCAAATGCCTTCATGTTTTTGTGCCTCCATCTCTCTCCATCATTTTCAAAGTTCAAACAGCCGATCCGAACCGTTCAATCTAACCTCCATACCAAAATATGTTTGGAGACCAAATTTTATATTTTTAGAAATTTTTTTACTATTTATTTAGATAGGTACAAAAATACTGTTTTTAGATGGTTCAGATTTACTGATTTTGTACGTATCTAAAAAAATAGTAAAAAAATTTCTAAAAATATAAAATTTGGTCTCCAAACATATTTTAGTATGGAGGTTAGGTTGAGCGGTTCGGATCGACTGTTTGAACTTTGAAAATGATAGAGAGAGATGGAGGCATAATGGAGGCACAAAAACATGGAGGCATTTGAACCCTCCTCATTTTATAGATATAATATCTTATTACTCTATTGGTAAAACATTAATTAAATTTGTTATATTTAAAAAAAAAAGATTGGTCAGTCATGAAATAATAAAAAAAATATAATGGTTTGATTTGATCGGCATTTGATTAGTAAAAAATTATTTAAATCACCCCAAAATCGATATATTGTCTCTCTAAAATTTATACAATGCACGCATAATTTTAATCTTTTATTTTAATAACCGTTCAAGTTGGTTATTTTGGTTATCAACATCGCCCCTCTTCACCCTAAATATTTTGATGAAAAAAAATCATTAAATAACGGCCTAAACTTGTTTTATCAATTCTTGATTGGGCCTCGAAATATAACTACAAGTCGTATATTAATTCAACAAATATTTTAGTTGGATAGGGTACACTAAATTTCACTAGTCCAAGTTCTAACCGGGCCATTGTTCGCTAATCGTACCGTATTACATAATATAATTTGACATGACCCACTCTTTCTTTCCAAGTTTCGGTTGATGTGAAAATATTTGATTTTTCAACTTGATATCTGCGCAAGTCCGCAACAATTGAAATTCTTCGGCAAGGAAATTTTGTACGAGGCTCAAGAAGGTTTCGTAGATTTAAAATATCAGGCCCATATTTCATTGGGCCGGGCTTGTGTTATTTGTTGAATAGAAGTGTAGGATTTGTACAATTAGAGGGACCTGATTTTACCAGTCAAAGACCTAGCGGGCCCAGTATACCTCAAACAACACGATCTACCTTCTTATAACGTTTAGTGCATTTGCGTGGATAATTTAAATTTTGAGAAATAACATTTGTTTTGAACATACATCTTGTGAAACCGTTAGAATAATAGAACCTCAGTTTTAAAATAAATTAACTTGATGCTTGTGTGGACATGAAACACTGAGGAAGCAGCTCCGACAATGAAAGATGAAATGCCTGAAAATACTACACACATACCACTGTAATTCCTAGAGCCAGAAGAAGTGCTGGTTGAATAGGCTAATGAAATCTTTTGAGTTAATGTATTTGGACCGTCTGATCCGCTTTAAGATCTGTGTGGACTAGATCCACACTAATATTAAAGGGCTCCTAAATTATAAGTTGTAGTCGGATTGGCTCCGTTTAAAATCAGATGGCCGAGATGCATTAACTCAAAAGAGCATCTTTTGAGTTAACGCAGACGATGTGGACTCAATACAGAGAACTCCGTTTAGTGTGAACTAGTTTTAGCAATTAACTGAGCGATGAGAGTTTTTGTTAACATTCTGATATTTTGTTGCTTGTGTGAGAACTGATTTATGCTTTTATTAGACTAAAAACATGGATTTGTTAGGAGAACATTTTATTGATCATGCAACATACATTGGTCTGATTTTGTAATAAATTGTAAATTAACAGTTTTATATAATGAAACGGACCAACAACCTTATTTAAAAAAAAAATGAAATTGTTTATTTTAGAAGCGATCAAAACAAATTACTGGTTTATATTTAGCTCACCAAGTATTTCAGTATTTCATAATATTTTATATATTTTTCTATCTTTACGAAATATAATCGAAAAGTACTGTATAGCTTTTAAAATAATATACGAGTAACATTGTTTATTTGAATGCGTAAAGAAAAAAGAATAATTTTAATAGAGACCTATTAATTATTGTCTAAGTCATGTTTGTTTTGAATTTGTTTAGTA
The DNA here is from genome assembly GCF_964058835.1 of Carex rostrata. Lineage (NCBI taxonomy): Eukaryota > Viridiplantae > Streptophyta > Magnoliopsida > Poales > Cyperaceae > Carex > Carex rostrata. Next base: position 7,276,165 of record NC_135921.1, read on the forward strand.
TTTCTAGCACATCATATAACTTGCATGTTTGTCCATAAGGTGGTTCTTGTACAAGTTCAAAATTGTATTTCATATTTAACAGATAGTGTTTACATGCCGAAAATTTTAAATATACCCACAAAAAAAAAGACTATTGTTTTTGAAAAATTCAATATTTATTCGGACCTCAACAACGAATAGCGGTCTCCAAGACTGGGAGCCTCCATTTGTCGTTGCGGTCCCGCAAAAACTAAAAAAAATAAATTGTTACGTCGATTTTAATATATTTGTTTAATAATTTTCAAAAAAGAAAAGAAAGAACAATTAATAATTTGAATATATTAGAAAAGACATCAAACAAAATAGATAAAACATTTTATAATTTAAATGTACTAGAAGGACTCCGAAACATTTTCCAGGCATTATTTTTACTGGCTGTAAAAAAATTGAACTATTTCTTAGTGTGTTACTAGAAAAAATAAAAAATACTTTGGATCTGAATTATTGATCCCGGTTCAAAAGTCACTTATAGTAAATAAAGAAATTATCATGAACCTTCTGGTATATACAAATTCTAAGATACTCAAACTAATTTAAAAAAAAAAAAGTTCATTGCCATTATTACAAAAGTCAAATCAAATTTTTTTTTTTCAAAAGTAGATGAAGTACTTGTTGGCATGTGAAAATATGAGCGTTCCTTTTCTCGGCTTACTTTTGAATAAAATTGAACATTTAACCCTCTTGGTTGAGTTGATGTTTCTTTATTTAATTTTACTGCTTTATTACATTAAGATGGGAAAGCAGGCTTCATCACATGTTGGCCCAACAAGGCTTCACATTATTGGGTCCAAGCCACTAATTTTATTTTTAAATTTACGATTTATTTGTGAAGTATTTACATGTTAAATATATAAAATTTCAAATTAATTGAGTATGAAATTAAGTTAAATATATGAGATTTTAAATTAATTTAGTATAAAATTAAGTAGTAAGAAAAGTTAAAAGTTAATTTTAATATTTATATTTTTTGACCGTTTAGATTTAAAATTAAATTAATTTAATTAATTTCAAACCAAATCTTCATGTAAAATTGAACCAACCAATTGCTTCAATGCGAGGTACCATTGCAATATAAAGAATTTAATCTCAGATGACGACAAAAGTGGCTGTAGTTTAGTGGTAAGAATTCTACGTTGTGGCCGTAGAGACCTGGGCTCGAATCCCAGCAGCCACAGGAAATAATTTCCTTTTTTCGGCTATTCTATTTATAGCACATTACAAAATTCCATACAAACCCTTTTGTAGCCCAGCGCAGAATGCTACTGAATGAAAGCCCGAAAAGCCTACAGCTAATCAAAGCCGAATTTCCATATTTCATCATATTTCTTGTTTGCTTTTCATGATATTGCAGTCCAAGTTGCAAATATAAACCGACTTTTCTATGAGAATGTTATCACCTAGTTAAACACCAAGTTAAACACCAAATAAACCTTAGAAATCGTTTTGTCAATTGTACAGTTATACAATTTAAAATATGATTTTTTATTTTGACGTAGAATATCTTTCATTTTTTTTTTTTTTTGATAAAAGTATGTTTAACTAGTAACGAAATATGCTCATTTGTAAATATCATGTATATTTTCAATTTTTATATCTATCTTGCTGATCAAATTTGAGGCTATTACTACATTCCAAATCCTGTGATATTTTGTGATGTGTGCTGTAAAAATTACAACAAAATAAAATCATAGTTTGAACTTTGAAGGTCGGAAAATAGAGGTCGTGGATCTCATATGAGCAGTGTTTTAAAAGTCGGTTTAGTCGGCTGAATATTCGGTCGAATATTCGTATTCGGTTGGAATCCGAATAGAAAATGAGTATTCGGTTCAATATTCAGCCGCATATTTTTTTCCGCATATTATCTATTTGGCCGAATATTTCCGAATAGAGAATAAGAATCCGAATAAGAAACGAATAAATTATAATTTCATTTATTTAAGTTTGAACTTATGTTTTATTTATGCTTATAATTTGTAGTTTTGTAATTTGTAATGTGGATTGTTAACTTGTTCTAACTAGTGTTATGTTTTATTTATGTTTATTTGTAATGTTTATTAGAGTTAATGCCTATGATTTTTCATTTGAAAATCCGAATATATAAATTCGAATATTCGGTTGCATACTGTATATGTGGTATTCGGTGGCTTTCCGAATACCGAATAAGAACAGATTATTAAAACACTGTATATGAGGGAGGAGATTGAATAATTAAAAGTTGAAATGTTAGAGGGTCGGAACTCTCCATCAAACACCGCACCAAACAATGCCACAGTAGAGAGGAAGCGATGGGCTAATTTAATCTTCTCAATTTTGGTTCTTATATAGAGTATTCAGCTTAAGACTCACGGTGGCTGTAGTTTAGTGGTGAGAATTCTACGTTGTGGCCGTAGAGACCTGGGCTCGAATCCCAGCAGCCACAATCATTTTGTTTACATTCTTTCTTTTCCTTTCGCCTCTTTTGACCCATTCAGCTACTTTTCAATCATGCATGCCAGTTTTATCCTAAATGAAAAGGTTGACAAAATGGCGCCCCAAGGCCAAGGTTCCTTAGGAATCTCATATGTAGGACGATCAAATGGAAATAAAGTTCCCTGTTTCGAGAAAATATGACTAAGGGTTTTGTATGACATCATATATGATCTTCGGCTAGCTAGCTTCATTAATTCATGAGCATATATGATATGACTAAAGCTTACACCGTCAAATGAGCGTTATCTTGTATCATAGCTATAGATAAGATCTCAGCCTCCGCTCTCCTCGAAATATGGAGAAATAAAATACGAAAGATAAGACTCAACCGATATATACAATTCCTATCTATCTAACAAATAAATAAATTGATTGATTGCTGACTTTCACCATGGTTGCTTCTGTGTTTGCTCGATCATGTACCATTCCGAAAATTTTAAATATACTATAAAAAAATAGATAAACTAAATAATCACATTTTTTTTTTTTAACTCAGCTACAACGTGACGCTGCAAATTACATAAATTGAATTGAGAGCATCTACATCCCTAAAACTCAAAAGGGTTTCTAAATAACTGTTAACTATTTTTTAGAAATTATGGTATTTAAAGTTTCTAACTCTCACATCTCTGAAACTCATTTTAGAGTTTCTATTAAGCCACGTCAGCAACAAATTAAAAGGGAGAAACAATTTGAGCCAATCATTTGGCTAATATAGAGTTTATAAACAGTTTCTTAATAAGAAACTTTCCTGCATAGTTTCTAAATAAGAAACTCTCCCACATCCCTGAAACTGGATTAGAAACTGCCACATCATATTAGAAACTCTAATAGTTTCAAGGATATATATAGATGCTCTGAGTGTCCGCAACGTTAAATGGCGAACACATTCAGTTTTTTTTTTTTTTTTCTGAAAAGTTGTTTGTATTGATTTTGTGAGCCCCAAAAATTATTTTCACCAATCAAAACTTGATGTAAACCAAACTTTGCATCCGCCATTTAAATGACTGTGGCTTTGACCAATCAAAGCACGAAAATATATCTAAATTACATCAAACAACTGATATATTATATCTCAAATATCACAAGGGGATCATTAAATTTTATTCCTACTTACCTTGAAACATATAAAAGAGGAGAGATTCATTTACAACATTTGTAAGTTACGACATTTTACAACAATTTAGTTTTGCCATTTTCAAAATTTAAATAGTCGATTCAAACTGTTCAACATAATCTCTATATTAAAAAGTACCTGGAGATCAAATTTTCCATTTTTTTGAATTTTTTTTATTATTTATTAAGTATTTTACAAAACTATTATTTTTAGACAATTCTGGACGATTGAAAAACAACAGTTTTGTAAAGTATTTAATAAATAATAAAAAATGCAAAAAAATGTAAAATTTGATCTCCAAGTATATATTAATATAGAGATCATGTTGAACGGTTTGAATTGACTGTTTAAACTTTAAAAATTATAAAACCAAATCATTGTAAGATATTATAACCTACAAATGTTGTAAGTACCCTCCTCAATTAGATATTAAAAGTTACCTTAGTTGCGTTAATTAATTATGATAATTAAGATATAATGTGGCGAAATGTTGTAGTAAATAACTAAATCTGTTAATATTTGTGTAATTAAGATATATGAAAAGGGACAATTTCACGTATACCCCTCAAAAATATCAAAATTATGTATTTTCCCCTCTAAATTTTAAAATTACATATTTTCCCTTCTAAACTTCAAAAACTCACATATTTACCTATTTTATTGTCTTTTATATTAAAACATTTTCTAAATTTATAAAATACCTATTTTATCCTTTTATTAAAAAGCATAAAATACCCATCCGACTCCAATTTGAATTTGAGGGTTCCTCTACCGTTCGAATTGTTTTAAGATCCGTGCGTGCTAGATCAGCAGAAATCTTGAAGCGAATAAAACACAAATATTGAAGCAATGTGCACAGATCTTAATGGGATGCACGCGGATCAAAATTGCTTTGAGATCCGTGTGGGTTAGATTAGCACAAATCTTGAAGCGAACATGTAATAATCTTATTGCGATACGCGCGGATCAGACGGTAGAGGAACCTTGAGATTCAAATTTGAGTTCGATGGGGTATTTTATACTTTTAATGAAGGGTAAAATATGTATTTTATAAATTTGTAATGAGTTTTAATATAAAAGACAATAAAATGGGTAAATATGTGAGTTTTTGAAAGGGAGAAATATGTAATTTTAAAATTTAGAACGGAAAATATGTAATTTTAAAGCTTTTGTGGGGATATGCGTGAAATTCTCCCATGAAAAAATGTAGTTGAAATAAATATATGTACTTTTTACAGTTTTTGTTGAAATATCATCCAAATTAATTTAGTTCGCAAAACTTAGTCACTTCAATTCCTAAGTCGATCTTCTATAGACTACCTATTAGTTTTAAGTTTAGCACAAACTAATAAAATAGACCATGCATGGAGAGATATAAAATTCTAACACCTTGTTTGGAGCAGAGGAAGCTAGGTTCAATGAAAATAAAAGAATTTGTTTTTTCAAATCATGTTTGATTGATAAAATTATAATAAAGGCGAAGGGTACAATGGAGAAATATTTAATCTTACATAATTGTAATCAATAGAATCGGTTTCCTTACTAATTAAAGTGTAACATATGATACTCATTTTTTGCAAATATTGTTAGAGAAAAAGACACAAATATCTAACAATATATCTTACTTATATAATTCTCATTCAATTTTTTTTGTCACAAATCTACAATCACCGAATTTGTCATTAACATTCTAAATTTTAATTAATCAAACAATCTTTCTTTCTATTATTCACCACCCATCCCTTCCTCTATTCTTCATAAATGTGTAAATGTCCATCTAATTGGGGATCATGCACATAGTGACTACACAAAACGTGCCGCAGATAATCCGGACAGTTATCCAGAAAGTCTGATATATATCCAGTGCAACTGTTTCCACAGTCAGTCCGTCACCATATAACAAATTCCAAAAGACTTGCGAAGTGGCAGAGCAAGGTGATGCATAAAATATACATATAAAAACAAAAATTAAAGTCTAATTTAATGCACAAATTTAATTTGCACTCCATGAATTGAGGGTCCGAAGCGAAGGCAACATGATTCCTTGCATATAGGATATATAATAGGAGGAGATAATGTACGTTATCCCAATTAGGTCCGTGAGAATGCATGCATGGGAAGGATCTTTGAATTTTTTTTGCTTTCTTTCTTTTTAATTTTTTCTTTGAAGTTTCAAGATATGATAAATATAGTAAATGATGAAAGAATTTCTACGTGGATCAGTAATATTTTAACTGATTGATTGAATGCAATATTTCAACTTTGTTATAATTAAATTATTTGTTATGGTTGTTGCATATATCCGTCTGATTTATACAAAACATGTTATTAAAAATTGCCAATAATGCGACATGGGCATATTGCGATTATTGTTTCGCGTTCGCTTCAGACATGCATCAAGTGTACGTTATGATGTTACGTTAATTATATCTTTGATATGCAACAAATTATGTTTATGTGTTTCAAATTTCTCTATAAAACTAGCTACGTACTTGATATTAATTTTAAAAGGTAATGATGAAATTATAATTTTTTAAATAAAGATTAGCTAATTATCTCGAAACGATATATCAGAAATTAAGAGAAAAAGAGCCACGCTCGAATTGTTTCAATATATATTATATACTATAATAATCATTTTTATTTGCGAGAATAAAAATGTTTAATACTGTCGGTACTCTGCGGATGCTCTCATCAGTAATTTTCATACCATTAAAAATAACGATATTTATAGTTGGCAAAGGTTTATCCTCAATAATAATTTTTTTTATCCTCACAGATAAAATATATTGTCATAGTGATTTATTAGTGCTGAGAATACAAAAACAATTATGTCATGAGTATCATCAAAGTAAAACTAGATAGTTTGATCCCTACCTTTTCATCTCAAGTATATACATGTTGTATTAATGAGAGAGTTACAATTGTCCATTTAGTATTTTACTATTTTTGGTACAGTTGTAACAATTTAGCAGGAATTACTAAATTCCTCATTAGTAATCCGATCTATAGATACTAACTAAATGAATTAATCCATATAATATAATATAATGTAAATAAAATCAGACGCCCAGACGGCTGAGATTTTCCATAATAGCTCCTCATGATAAGTAGCATATAAATGCATAACGATTAACGATGGATGGATAAATGAAATTGAGTAGAACTAGGGTGTTCTTTTGGTGAGCTTAACTTCAAAACCCATTAAATCGGTTTCAAATGATGAATCCGAACCGTTAAAACCCGCCTATTTTACGTGTGAACATGTGAAATTTTTAAACATTCGAATTAGTTTAGTATAAAGTCAATCGGTTAAAATTGGAAGGTTAATAAATTAATTTTAGTGCATTCATTTTTTGAATGTTTTTTGACTATTTGACTTTATACTAAATTAATTCGAATATTTAAAATTTTTACATGTAAACTCATCACTCGTAAGGTAGACGAATTTCAACAGTTCGAATTCGTCATTTGAAACAGATTTAATAAATTTTAAAGTTAAACTCATCAAACACTTTGATTAGCTTAGAAACACCTAGTTCTACACTTCTACTCAGTGAAATGAGCAAGGCTAGCATGTGACGTGCTCACCGAACCTCATCAGTGAGCAGATTTTTTCAGCTGTCCGATCGATTTCAGATTCGTGCAACATGATTTGATGATGTGCGCTGAGAATGGACGTGCAAACAGACGGAAGGTTCAAATTTTCTCCGTCTTCTTCTTTTTCGTCTCGTCTCCTCTCCATTGTTCGCCCTCTCCCTCCTCTCGTCGGAACAGTTGCCAATTCCGACTCCTATGGTTTGCGGTTTTCTTTTACCCCCACCTCTCCTTCTCCTTCTGTGAAATTTTCTTTTTCCACCGCCCCTCGCGCTCTCCTCTTCCCGCCTCAACCACAGCTTTGTCTGTCTCATACTCGCTTCAGCCACCCTTGCTTTTACTATCAGCCTTGCCCTCGACCTGACGCCAGTGCTTCTCCTGTCACTCTTTCTGTCTCTCCCGTCTGCTGGTTTCAAACCATTTCAAGGCTCCTCTCCATTTTTGGTATGCTCTCCCTCTCTCTCGCCCTCTCAAATTGAATCGATTTTGCTTAATTTTATCTAGCTGTACTTCAATTAGCAAAGGCTTTTATATGAACTAGTGCTGATTGCAAATCTGAACAATACTTTTCCACATAACCTGAGTTATTTATTTTTCAACTTTTAGAAATCAGTTCTACAATAATGTGAGGTCCAATTATGGGCTACAATATTCTTTATGCTTGTTTCTTGATCTTAATTATTTTATTTCTCAATTGCAGAGAATTAGCAATGAAACATCAAGCAAGGGTCTAACAGGTGCTTCTACAGCGCATGATGACGAAGATGATAGTGAATTTGAAATTGAAAATGACTATGGCACTTTTATACCAGTATGCACTTAGCTGAGTATGACTGATTTGAGAGTGAAGATAATTTTTATATTAGTTTAGACTGAATGTTTTACCGTATGAATTAGAGGGTTTTTTTGGTAATTTTTGCTATTTCATTTAACTCTATTGCTTTTGATGTATGCAGTTCAATTTCGTTTATACTTTCAATTTATCTCATGCTTGTTGATATTTCATTTATACTTTTGATTAGTCATATTTCTGTTTAGTCATTTTTGAGTACTTTCAATTTTAGTCATAAGTTTTGTCCTTACCTCAATTTTGATAAACAGGAAACACAAGTGCTGTACCAGTCCAAGATTTTATAAGCTTCCTTGCCAAATTCTTTATTATAATAAAAGTTGTTAAAAAATGCATTTAACAGTCTAAGATTTTGAAATTAATAAATCAAAGTATATGAATATACAATAAAAACTGAATAATAAAAAAAACAATGAATTTATTTATACAGAAAATACCTAATAGTTTGATTTCTTTGATTAAATATTGTTGTGTGCCATGTTTATTCATAAATTGAGGTGATATTAGTGTCAAAGGGAGAGAATTCAAAAAGAAAATAGTGTTAAAGGATTCACAGGAATATGAAATTCAAATTGAATCTGAAAATAAAATGAAAACATCAAACTTGGTCAATGACTGAAAATAAAATTGAAAATAATTGATGGTAAAATACACAACTATAGAAAAAGGCCTGTGCCATTTTTTTCAAACCTTTTGCAGTACAGATGTCATACTAGCAAATCTGATGGGGAGAGAGAGAGAGTGAGTGAGCGGCGTGATTGAAGAAACAGTCCGGAGCGAGAAGTGTGGTCGGGACTCGGGACTCGGAGCGAGAAGAAAAAGGCATCTAATGGAGGCGGTACTTTTTCTAATCGTTCAGCGTCCAAGCATCAAACGGAGAAATTATTAAAATTTCCGTCATGCTCAGCGCACATATCAAATCATGATAGCACGAATCTGAAACTGATCGGACGGCTGAAGAAATCTGCTCACTGAAGAGCCTCGGTGAGCACGTCCCATGCTAGCCTTGCTCCAATGAAATTAATCTCTTCCCAACAAATTCTTTTATACTGGATCCGTATCCTCCCAGGTACCTGACTCAACACAATTGAAATGGACAGTCCAGATTTAATTTCAGTCGGGGGGTGTTCGGATGGCAGTAGGGGCAGTACTATTTTCGGATCGTCCGATTCAATTCTACTCAGTCAGGTAACCTGAGGGGATACGAATTCTTTTATAGTATATAGAAGAATATGACACAGTGACACGTAAGGGGCGCTGGGTACGAGTTAAAGATCGGTGGTCCCTCCATTTTGAGAAATCATGGTCCATCCATTAGAGTTACGAATGGTGAGAACCGAGAATAAAATAGGCAAATTAAAAAGTTATCTGGTTCAATTCAGATAAAATTAAAATAAATTAGACAAAGTAAAATTTAATTCGGTTTTCATAAATAATTCGAACCTACCAAAATAAATTTATCAATTCAACTAAAAATTGAATCAAACAAACTAAACTAAATTTTTGTATATTCAGTTGAACCGAAAAAAGATAATAAAAACATAAACAATTTTTGTTATTTTTTTATTTTCTTATAAGTTCAAAAAAATTTATTTTAATATATATAATTGAATCCGGAATTAATGATTTTTCTATTCAAAGAAAAAGAAAACATTCCTATTAGGAATAAAATAATTATATTCATTTTTTTGATCAATTCGGTGTAACGTTTTTTTTTTCTAAACTAAATCAAACCAAATAATTAAATAATTTTCAAAAAATAAATCAAACCGAGGAGAAGTAAAGGACGCGAGGGAAAACACTAGGTGATTATGAGAAAATCCTAACTGCCAGCCTCTTCTTCTCCTCCTCCTCCCATCATGCCCTCTCCCAAGCCCGCCATCCAGACCAAAGGATTTGGGTGCGACAAGAGGTGATGTGTGCGGTGAAAGAGTTGGGTGCGTGAAACCCTAGCCTATAGGGGTCTTTTGCACGCGACAGAGGCAATGCATTCGGTGGGAGAGTTGGGCGTACGAAACCCTAGCTCAAAGCGCTCCTATGTACACAACGAGAGGGTTGGACGCGTAAAATCCTAGTTCAAAGGAGTCCTAGATGCACATCTAGAGGAGGAGGAGGGTCCCATGCGCACAATGAGAGGATTGCTGGCCTCGTCGTTTGATCGAGAGTTGCTTGTGAGAGGATCTAATGTGTAAGAAGTACGGATGGATCGTCATCGGCGGGTTGTTGATCTCGATCCAAGTTTGACAAGATCAGGCAGGTCTAGCAGAGAAGTGTGGACTGGATCAAGTTGTGAGTTATTGATTTTGATCAGATGGATTTGACACGATCAAACGAGTCTGACAGAGAGAAGTACAATTAGAGATAGAGTCATCTTTATTTTATCGTATTATAATGTAAATATATGTTTAAACTTTGATGTAAATATCTTTTTTTATCAATAAAAATTATAAGACAATAAGTTGCCACTTTACCTTTAAAACATAATAAATTGAATTGACTCATTTAATAAAAAAAAAACCGATTCTCTTTAAAACTAATTAAATTGGAACTGACAAACATGAATTTGTATTCTCTGCATTAACTAAAAAAAATCTTTTAAATGAATGGATCTAAATTATTCAATCCGCTTTATAATACATACGAATTAGATCTGTATTAATATTAAAAGACTCCTGTATTATAAGTAAGAATTAAATTGATTTCGTTTAAAATTAGATGGCTGAGATATATTAATTCATAAGATGCTCGAGTTAATGCAAACGATGCGGACTCAACGAACATCCATGTACATATTAATTGATTGGAGTCCGTATCGTCTGCATTAACTCAAAAGAGCATTTTTTGAGTTAATGTATCTTGGCCGTTTAATTTTAAACGGAACCAATGCGACCACGGTTTATAATTTAGGAGCCCTTTAATGTTAGTGTGAATCTAATCTGCACGTATCTTAAAGTGAATTAGACGGTCCAGATGCATTAACTCAAAAGATTCTTTTTTTAGTTAATGCTGAGGATACGAATTCGATTGATGGCGGATGCAAATGGAGAGATTGGGCTCAAGATAAGATGATGTTCTCGTCTCAAAAGGCGTACCTTTGAATTTGCAACGAAATCTTCTAAGGGACCTATGATGACTCCAAAATAATTTTTTTTTTAAATTTATTTAACAAAATGAATTGTTTTGTTTTTTTGTTTGAAAAACTGATAGGAATGAATTGTTTTGTATCTGTGTGTCTGTGATGGGTTTAACAGTCCAAAACGCTACGGTGCATTAACTTGTAGTCCACACCCAGCTGAAGTGATCGAGCAAATCAGTGTTGACTCGGTTGTCATTCTTATCCACATGGACCGTTATTTCATTTATAGGAATGCTTTAGCTAGCGGCTTGACTTTTAGGATATAAAATATAATAGTAATTTATTTATTTATCCAAGTATCAGTTATTAAATAAAAGTTAAATTCTAAAATTTATATGATCTCGAGCATCATATCTCTAGTGTTGATTAGTTCTTTCTCGAGGTTTATAATATATAGATCAAATATTTAATTCATGTGGAGGATTGAAATGTCTTCGTATTTTATGTATTTACTATGCTTTAATTATTTAGAATTTTAATGATTTAAAAATTCATAACTGAAATGTCAAAATATAATTGCTAGATATGATCTAATTTGTTTAATGTATATGAAAAATATTATAATGTTTTGAGTTTGTTTTGATTGACATCAAGAGATTACAAAGATACACATACTGATAAGGATAATTTATGAAACAATGCTTTTTCAACTTATAGATTTATGAATGCTGCCTTTTCAACTTTATTAATTCATATAATAACAAAATAGAAAAGTGATAATTTTTTATTGACATGTTGAATAAATAATATGGTTTACATTGGCGATTTTATTTTGTCATATGAGTTTTGAAAGTTTTGCTATTAGAAAATTAAAAAATGAATGCATGATGGAGGTAGAAAAAATAGAGGCTTCTTTTCATGTATCTTTTTGTTAAAATTATTGTATATTCAAAAGTTTCTATTTCCTAATTTTTCTTAACTGCATCATATCTCCTGTGTAAGCTAAGAGTTCGAAATATTCAAATAATTGTTATTCTTTTACTTCATTTATAAAATATTTTCAAATATTTCAAGCAATCATGTCTCCTTTCTGAATTATGAAATTAATAATACTTTCTCAAGAATAATTTTTTGTAGATAAAGATGATATCAGATCACTCGTACGAGTTTCAAACCATATATAAAATATTATCTTAATCATTAAATAAAAAACTGATTATTTTTATTTAAATGGAAATTATTTTGAAGGGTTAAATAATATTTTCAGTAATAAACAAAATAATTAATTACTTTATTTAGAAGAGAGTTCACCTTCATAACTTGAACTCACACTTGGAAGCTTATTTCATCTCATTCACATTAACTGTGTATGCAAGTCATTTTTGGAAATAAAACTAAATATATAAAATGCTGGTATCGTAAAATTTGTATTCACCATCCTTATAAATATTGCTCCTGTTTTTATTTTTGTGGATCATAATTGTAAAATTCCGATAAATTGATAGTTGATCACATCTTTGTAGAAACGAATAAATATTTGAAGAAAAGATTGTTATTTTCTACAACTAGTTATTTAATTGATTATATCGCTAGTGTCAGATAGTGAACAGCACATGCATGAACCTCTTCCATGAACCAATCTGAAATTTAAAGCAACTATTTGGCTATATATGATGTCGTGCCACATCCTCAGTTCCCTATCGTGTTTGAATTAAGTGCAACCGTTACCGTGTAACAACTAGTTGGTTTGATGTGTGCTTTTGCATATTTACCATTATTAGTTCTGTATTTAATTTATTTAGATTTGCTACATCCATAACAAAGGGGAAATTATTTTCTACTGGTTAACGCAAAATTTTAATTGACCGAGAGTGCAGTTATATTGATGGATTCTATATATTCACATCTAAACTATATTAAGATAATTACATAAACTCGTTTAAATCCAACTTTTGTTGAATTGGGATAAATTGCCAACAAATTTATAGTATCAATTTTGTATTTTTTTTTTTATTTTGACAAACGTAACGTTGGATGTTATGGTTATCATTTACGTTAGGGTCAATTAAATTAGGTGTCAAACTGTCAATTTACTTTACCATTTCTTTTCTTTAGAATAATTTTTAAGTTAAAATTATAAATGTTAACAATAATTAGCTGCTATGTACTAAGAAAATAAATAACACACTGTACGTAATATTTATATATATTTGTTACATCAAATTAGACAATTCAGGTTTATCAATCCAAACAGACCAATTTTTAAAATTTATTGCAGTTGCAATATTACACTTATACAAGGGCTACTGTGCGAAGCTTACAGATAAGAGATTACATGGTATTTTGGTTAAAAAGTGTTTGCCTCTTTGGTAAAATTTGTTTTTATTATCGAATAGGATGAGGGACTAGAGATAAAATTTTGCTGTTGTCATGGTTCATAATTCCAACTTCCAAGGTTATCGATCACCTTTCTCTCTCCTATAAAAGGAAGAGGAAAGGAGGGAGGAGATCATACTTTGCATGAAGCATTTGTAGTCTCTAAGAAATCATTTTACATTTCTCTCTCTTTATTTTCTCTCCTATCCTAAGGGATTGCCATGGCTTCATCCTTCTCTGTGCCTTCTCTGGTTTGTTTCAATTTCATCTAAATTTCAATGAAATTATTATTTTTCTCTTCAACTTGTATCATTAGTGATTATGTTGAAAGTCAGTAGCGGTTGCCAAGAGGAGAAAAAGAAATTAAAGAATTTTCATAAGGTTTTATATTTTTGACATACTAGCAATAGACCTAACAGGTGATTCCATATCAGTGAGATTTGTAGAATTATACGGCCTGAAATGAAACTGGTATAGGTCAGATCAGTTCTGTAAAATAGTACAAAAAGATTTCAATCCGAGGCATCTGCATGTTTTGATCTAGTTAATCTTCGAATTGATTTCGATCAATCGACCTCTTTCTAATTATAGCAGATTGTTACTTTGAACTACTAGTGTTAATATCGACTAACTCGCTTATTGTTTTTCCTGGCAGCCGCTGCTAGGCTTTCAAAAAAAACTCGCTTATTGTTAGTTATAATGATCAAAACTTAATACTCTCTAATTAACATGCATGCAGAAACAACAAATTAACTTCAATAATTCTTGACTTAATTGACTGCTAATGCAGATAATGGAGGAGGAAGGGAGGTTTGAGTCAGAGGTGGCGGAGGTGCAGGCGTGGTGGAACAGCGAGCGGTTCAGGCTGACCAAGCGGCCATACTCCGCCCGTGATGTTGTGATGCTGCGTGGTACTCTCAAACAGGGCTACGCCTCCAATGAGCTCGCCAAGAAGCTGTGGCGCACCCTCAAGACACACCAGGCCAATGGTACTGCCTCCCGCACCTTCGGCGCCCTTGACCCTGTTCAGGTTGTCACTCTCTATAATTATTTTGGATCATATTAATTAGTTATTGATAAATTAATTGGTTCCTTCAAAATTCAGAAGTATGATGTCATAACTTGTGTAAATTAAGGCCACTGTTAAAAAGAAAAAGAAAAAGAAAAAAGCTATTGACAACCTGCCATGTCAACATATTAGAATATATATATGTTTTGATATATTGCTTTGTATTATTTATTTATAAAGTAGCCCTTGTAAATGGAAATAATTTTACTTATTCATTAATTTGTTGGGCATTACAAATGCACTTAAGATCAATTTATGGGTTAGTTCCTTTATTTTTCCTAATCAATTGATTTTATAATAATATAGGTAACTATGATGGCCAAGCATCTTGATTCAATCTATGTTTCTGGCTGGCAATGCTCCTCAACTCACACCAGCAGCAACGAGCCAGGGCCCGACCTAGCCGACTACCCGTATGACACTGTGCCGAACAAAGTGGAGCATCTATTTTTTGCACAACAATATCATGACCGCAAACAGCGTGAGGCCCGCATGAGCATGTCGCGCGATGAACGTGCACGCACACCATATGTTGACTATCTGAAGCCGATCATTGCGGACGGTGATACTGGATTTGGTGGTACAACAGCAACTGTTAAGCTTTGCAAGTTGTTTGTTGAGCGCGGCGCAGCAGGGGTGCATATTGAGGATCAGTCATCGGTTACAAAGAAATGCGGCCACATGGCTGGCAAGGTAAAGTTGTACGAAAAACTTGACAATATAAAGTACAAGAACAGAATATAAAGAAATAACAAATAAATTGCATAAAAATTTCATGCAAATACCAATTTAACAAAATGATCTGATAAACAATATTTTTTTAAAAATGCTTTTCATTTGAGCAAGTACAGAAAAATAATAGTTAACAATTGAATTTCAGAGATATTGATTAATTTTATACAGTAATCATTGATTATATCAGTCACTGAATGACTAAATCAACTCAATTCAGGTGCTTGTGTCCATTAGCGAGCACATTAACCGTTTGGTGGCAGCCCGTTTACAGTTTGATGTCATGGGTGTGGAAACCCTCTTAGTTGCTCGTACTGATGCAGTCGCTGCAACCCTTATCCAAACCAATGTCGACTCCAGAGACCACCAATTCATCCTTGGTGTGACCAACCCGGCTCTAAAAGGCAAAGCCCTGGCTACCGTCCTTGCTGATGCCATGGCGTCCGGCAAGACCGGTGCTGAGTTGCAAGCCATTGAGGACCGATGGAGCGCAGATGCAGGTCTTATGACTTTCTCTGATTGTGTTGTGGAGGCGATAAGGAGGATGAATGTTGGGCAAAGTGAGAAGCAGAGGAGACTAAATGAATGGGCTAATTGCTCAACCTTTGATAGGTGCCTTTCTAATGAGCAGGTAATCAATTAAGCTTAAATTAGATTTCTATTATAACTTTGAAGAATTTTGTTACTGAAGTGTTGCATTTATAGCTAAATCTTAAAAAAGAAGAAGAAATATTACATTCTTATCACCACCAATAAGTTTTTCATATATAATTGATATCATTTTGAAATTTGAATCGACTAAAATGTAATATCCAAACATTAATGTTTCATATTTCAATAGTAAACCAAATTTTAAATTGTTCAGGCAAGAGAAATTGCAGAGCGACTTGGCGTAACCAACCTATTCTGGGACTGGGACTTACCAAGGACCCGGGAGGGTTTTTATCGATTCTGTGGATCCGTGGCAGCAGCCGTGGTTCGTGGCCGTGCATTTGCACCCCATGCAGACATCATCTGGATGGAGACCTCAAGCCCCGACCTCAATGAGTGCACAGAGTTCGCAACCGGCATCAAAGCGACTCACCCTGAAATTATGTTGGCTTACAACCTTTCACCGTCATTCAACTGGGATGCATCCGGCATGACGGATGCTGACATGGTGGAATTCATACCGAAAATTGCACGGCTTGGTTTTTGCTGGCAGTTTATCACCCTTGCTGGTTTCCATGCTGATGCGCTTGTGGTGGATACTTTTGCAAGAGACTTTGCGCACCGTGGCATGTTGGCATATGTGGAGAGGATTCAGAGAGAGGAAAGAAACAATGGAGTAGACACTCTGGCACACCAGAAATGGTCTGGGGCTAACTATTATGACAGGTACTTGAAGACTGTTCAAGGTGGCATCTCCTCGACCGCTGCCATGGGCAAAGGTATATTATATATGGTTCCTGATCTTTTCTCTGTCACAAGCGCACAAAAATTTTTCATAGCCTGTTTCGAAATCAAATTTACAAAATGAATGTATCTTAACTGTGCAGGTGTAACTGAAGAACAGTTCAAGGAGACATGGACGAGGTCAGGTGCAGAGGGGATGAATGGTGATGCCACCGTTGTCGTTGCAAAGTCCAGGATGTGAAAGCAATTAAGTGCGATGGAGTGTGTGAGAAAGGAAGCATGCTAGTGTTTGTTATAAGTATTTTATACAATCTGGTTTATTTTTGCAATAATTACCAATTTGGGGAGAATTGGGCTAGCTGCTTTTTGGACGTTAAGCCTTCAATTGATGTATAAGTGTGTTTTTGTTCTCATGGAATCTCTACTGTATTTGGAACATTTGAATAATTACTGGACGTCCAAACATCATTTCTTTTGCTTAATTTATCTGGAATTATGATTTGATTTAATTCATGAAATTAATCACACAATATATAACCTAACCACATATAATTTTCATCTTTATTTTATAGAGAATGGTATTTGCATTAAATAAGTTAATCCTCCTCTTAGACTCGGTGTGTTCGTTGATTAGTCATGCATGCATTGGAATGGGCTTCTTGAATTGGGCCGTAAACTGATCAAGCTCTGATATTAAATTAAAATCAACAAATAATAGGACATAAAATATAGACAATAAACAATAAAATCAAACAAGTCAAAATAAAATTAGAAAAAGAGAAAGGTAAAGGTCCACCTTTAATATAAGCACATAAAACATTTAAGCTCAGCTCGGACAATATTCCGACTAACTCTAACAAAATCATTTAGGTTTGATTTGAATAATAAAATACACAAACTGAACATTAGAATATTTTAAATTAAACCATAAAGTACATAGACTACAAGCTAGACTTTTAAAGTGGATAATAAATTATACAAATTAAATAATACAACAATTATTTAAACTGAACAATAAAGCATACAGACAGAAACACTTAAAACTGTACTAAATACACCGGCTAACCACTAATGCATTTCAATTGAATCATAAAACATAAAGACTGCACACCCAACCATTTTGATTGAATAATAATATAGACTAAATGTCAAACAATATTTAAACTGAACAATCAAGCAAATAGACTAATACTGAAGTAATTAAATTGAATCATAAATCACACAAACCTTATATTACAGAATTTGAAATTTCAAACTGAACCATAAAGCGCACAGACTGAAACACAGCTGAAGGGGAAAAAGATGCAAATATGAAGATTCCTGAAACTAATGTAATTAAAAATTAATACTGATGCGTGGTTTGTATCACTTCCTAACGATTAACTTGGCACTGGCATGACCTTCCTCAATTCGGTACTGCTCTCCCATGCCCAAGTGAGCCATCAAGAACCAAATGACAGTGAGCAGCTCTCCTCCGTTGCTTAATTGCTTAGCATGGAACTGCCCATTGCATTTGCTGGCGGCATAACACAATATCTTGACCCACACAACACTGATTAATCTCCACAATTGATTCCAATCTTGTTCACTGTCCTACGTAATGATCAATTGTTCCTTTAACTTGTGTGCAAGCCTGCATCCGTTGAACAACACTGACTTGCTGCGATCACCTTTAACAAGTGCTGGGTCATACTCTGTGTTCACATCTAGCATCCTTTTTATAGCATTACTCTTCTCTATATCACTCTCTTGCTGCAAGAAGATTCCCGCCTCTGCACAGGTGTCACCAAATCGAATCTGTCCAATGCCAGCAGGCATCATAAAAGGTCGCACGATGAGCAGGAACAGCATGTAGTTTGAAATGTGCTGGCTTATGCCCCGTTCCTTAAAGGTCCAGTTGGTATTTTCGGTATCATGGAATAGAAGATCGGTTGCTATGTGCCACAGTAGGATGCTCTCGTCGAACTCAGCCTCCACACTCCAACCAAACTCTTGATAGTAACCCTTGCGCTGAAGGGCCCACTGACCTCTATGGTCAGTGAATCTCCTGTAGCTAGCTGTATCTTCTATGTTCTTCATCTTCTGTTACAACTCTTTAAACACCAAGTCCTTGAGATCTTTATTAACAGTAACACATGTAGTGTACCGATAATGATCCCAAGTTTCTTTGAAACCGACGCATTTAATTATGGGCTTCCACCAACAAGGCTGATCTTGAAAGGAGTATGTAATTAGACTAAACTGGACCATTTTATCAGACCACCTAGCCTTTCCCTGAGGCCTCAATTTTTTCTGAATAGAAAAGAGGAAATCTGAAAAACATATATCAGAATTCTCAAACGATAGCCTACAGATATATCAGAATTTAGTTGGTATCCTAAACCATTCTATTAAACATGCACGGTAACATAAGTAATGGCTTAAACCGATTAAATATAGTTCTGGTTCACAATTGGACAGTCATTTATCAGTTTGGTTCAGACTTTGTACGTTTTACAATATTTCAAAGTTTGTCACGCCTGAGAAGCAATGATCAGTATGTCGCACCTGAGAAGTAAAGACCAATAAATAGACATTTTACCACAGTACATCTACAGAATCTTACATCCACATTATTCAGTACCCCAACCTACCAGTTGGTATCAGTGGGACGGACGTTCACCATATGCGCATAAGGATTCCGTACAGTAAATATTCAGTAATAATCAGTAAAAATCCGGTATCTATGGTTCAAACCAGTTGCAAATAGAAGAGGAAACAATTGATAAACTATACCAAAATGACAGTTATTTACAATTAACCTAGTTATATAATTATCATGTTATGTATATGATGCAACAGTTTCAATAATGCAGAGAATAAAAAAAAAAATGACGACCTATATAGAAATTCCTTATGATTATGGCAAATAATACCATACGTTATTTATTGACAAAACCTTGTTCGTCGATTTCATACAACAGTCAGGTTGAATATGCAGCAGCAGAACTAGACTAGAAACATAAAATATAAGAACACAGAAACCCGCACTTGTTCTTGAGAGGCACGATGCGACTTGAAGTCAAGTTCACTGTTCAACAAGATTATCCAACGGGCAGGTTTGATTCAAATTTGCATAGTTCATACTTCATACCTACGTCTGATATTGTAGGCAAATAAGAAGTGACCAGTCCTGTCAAGTCTAGCTTCGTAGTATTTACGCCTATATATGTCGAATTAATGAGATGAACTTGAACTTAGTATTTTAGCGATGTTTGTTATTAACTCACTTAATTAACGATTTAACACTTTATAGTCTCGTTCTATTTAACCTTATACCATAAAGCACAAACGCATCGATATCGACTTGGCATATTTGTCAAGATGGTAATAACAACACAGATGGAGCATTCGAATTAGAATGAGTAAAGAATTGAATCATATATATTCATGGAAATTTTTCTTGTATTTTAAAAGAGAGGACCACAACATCATATTAAGGGATACAGATCCAAATTCAATTACTTAATGTGAAATAATATTTTCATAATCTAAATCATATAACATCACATACATATTTTATAAAACTTCTGATGAAATTAAATATTAAGGGCTGAGTTAAAAATAAACGTCAAAACAGTTCTTCTATATTAAAGTAAAATAATTATTCAATTATGGTTCTTGATCACTATACCTCGAATTCTATTTCTATTAACTGTGTATACCTAAAGTAATAAATGGTTTAACTGAAATTACTATTCCACACTAGTACAATAACTTTATACATTTTTAATCTAGCATTTTCATGAAATTCTCAAGAGTTCAGTTCTCAAATCATGTCAGAACCAAAATTTGCATTTTAGACCCCTGGCATTTACCAGAATTTATTTAAAGTAGTATTGAATGCTGGGAATCAACAGAAAACACCCTTAAATTATGAAAAATTTCTCTAGAACTGTACAAGAATTCAGGAACTTACAAAAAGACCCCGAACAGTATCAGAATTTAAAAAAAATGCTGAAATTTGCAGAAAACTCCCTGTTTTGTACCAGAAAATTATAATATGCCGGTATAATAAAAAGATGTATTTAAAATCACACTCTTGATTATTTCAAATACAAGTAATTACATTATCAACCAATCAAGGGCTTGTATCTACAATACCAGTGGACATTTGGATTAACACATATTTCAAATTACCCAAAATGACAAAATCATGCACACATATCAACTAGATACTGGTATTGGCTGGTACGAACAGATATAAGTTTTTGTTTTATAATTACTTCTAACTTCTTAAAATACCAAATTAGTTAAAGAACCATATACTAGATAGTATTATTTACAAAACTAGTTTTCAGTTCACATTTACACATAGAGAACCCTATTTAAATCACTGATTTAGTTAGGTATACTGTACACAGAAATAGCAAGAAGGGAGAACAGTAAAGTTCAGTTTATTGGCAAACGCCTTGATTAGACATGAAACCAGAAGTTTCAATCCATCACGTATCTGACTTTGCAGAATACTTGCACAGCCGAACCAAATAGTTTGATGTTCATTTATAGGTCCCTTTTCTTTCATTTGATTTATCAAAATTTTTAATTATTCTGTTATTAAATGATTAGGTATTGCAATACAGGGACATGGAGAAGAGAGACAGAACTGAATGAATTGTATTTTGATTATTGTTTTTCAATACACGCTGTACATCTCTTTATATAGGTGATTAAATGTTTGGGTATTGCGATACAGAGACATGGGGAAGAGAGAGAGAGAGATTGTTGCACCAAAGAGTCTAGTTAGCAATCCAGTATATAACACAATGGAGGTATTACTATGAGTATCTACATTAATTCTGTTGATGACTGTTCTAAATGTCATTGTTTTCAGAAACTTCTGTGGCGCATTGCCTCGTCATCTCATTAACAGCAGCCCGACGCCTTGACTCAGACTGCTTTTGAACCCTTTGCATTTGTTCCTTCAAGTCCCTGTATATAAATTACAAGTTGATCAAAGATGAAATCCATTCATAAAAAATACATTTTTGCCAACCACAAACTGAGTAACATCTAATCAAACTCTAAAACATTTCACAGTACCCACCCTATATTACTTCTTCATAATCTCTGTTGCAGTCCTTTTTCATTATCTTTGCTTTAATTGTAGATATCCTGTATGTTATAATTGCTATTCTATATAGGTGTGTGAATCTCATTCTCATTTTACTGGGCGGGTGGGGGTTGTGGGAAAGGGGAAAGGGGAAAGGGGGTATATTACACGAGTTAAACAAGATCAATAAAGGTGTGTGAACCACTTCGAAATGATGTATTTTCTCACTTTTGTAAAAGCAAAGCAAACAATATTTGAAAAATATGTCAGCAGAAAATTATAAAATCAAGAACTTATTTCACTCACTTGCAGCGGGGTACATTGCATGCAGTCTCCTTGCAAGCACGCGCATGGAGTTGAAGAAGATACCATATATGCTTGCAGAGACGACAACCTTTAGAGACACGAACTTTGCAATTTACTCCATGGTGGAACAGCCCCTTTAGCTTGCGGCAGTTCGGGTATTGACATTGTAGGGACTGGCACTCTGAGGCGTGCCCCAGTAGCTCCAACATCTTTCTCAGCTGCATTAGGTAAAATAGATGTTTAAATTAGGTAATTCATTTTGTAAATTCTTCATACAAATGACAGTGCAACAATTACTAATGATTATTGCACTAAAGTTACTAGAAGGATTTTTATTTGCATCTAGTATAATAGTAACATTCATATTTTTATACACCCACAGCCCAGTAGGTATGCATTTTTACAAAAGGCATTAATTCTTGCCGCCCAAATTGTCCATCATCAAATACGAATATCCTACTAATGCTATAACCTTTATTTCAAACAACTACATTCTTGATCAAACATCAAGACTTGAATCATAAATTAAAACATATCCTACCCTCATTACATAGTAGGTCAAAGAAGAATCAAAATATCAAAATTGCAATGCATTCAAACAGCACAGCAGCAGACAAGCAAGTCAATAAACAATGTACCTGTAAAACCCGCTTCTGCCTAGCCTCCTTGTTCTGCACATCCCTTTCAGCATTCGAGGGGTGCTTTGTCAACTTGTGGGGATGATTAACCACCCCCTCTTTCTGGTAGCATGAATTGCAAACATCAAAGTCAGGGCAGACCTCACAGCGCCAGCCCTGGCCAACCTGGTTTTCATTGCTACAAATATTGCATGTAGTCACATAGGCTGGCGCTGTTGGGTTGTGAAGGTGGTAAAGCAGCATCATTGATGAGTACTTTGCACTTCGAAGAGTGTCATATTGATAATGGTTGCCCTGGCACAGTGACAGAAATGCCTGTCTTGTATCAAAAAACTCACTTTCGAGGATATCATCATTGTCCTTCGTGTCATTGGGTACGCCAGATATCTTCAACTGAAAGAAACAATGCGTAATCATGATTTTTAAGTTGTAAAACGCTAAAATAGGAACACAATATAAAAAGTATGATAAATAATAATTCAAGATAATGCTCTACTGGAAGAGAGTCCAAGAAAGAGAAAACTTACTTGTCTGAAAGTATGTTTCTCCCTGCTATGGGTCGGGTGCCTCTCCTTGTGCTCACGCAGTTTCTCTGCGTTATGACAGCTATCATGAAGAGAGAAGATTATTCACACAAGACAGTAGATGAAATATTTTCATACAGAATTTTCATGACAGCTATCACGCAGTTTTGGTCAACAACAGGATATTTTATTTTATACAGAAAGTTTTCATGAATAATGCTATCAATTTATTATGCTCACCTATCACATAGGTTGAAATCTCGACAACTATTGCACACCCAGCGTGTACCAGACACCATAAGTATGCAACAGTGGTTGCAGGGATGCTGCAGATGAACCATGATCAAGCCTTTCCTTATAGGAAATAATTTTTCACCCAGCTTCACAAGGAACAAACACAAAAAACGGGATAAGACAATAATTAAGGAATCATTAAGGTGTTACGCTGTTACCCCTTAAAAACAAAAAGAGTAGGAATATGATACCTTGTGCATCAACATGGCATCCTTTGAGGCATTGCTGCTTAGATCAGTGTGGCCAACAGCCTTAAGGGCGTGCTTGGTCTTCATATTCCCCTTTTTGTGCTGCTTGCGATCATCTTTCCCTTGGCGCAGTTGGGTAATCATGACTTCTGCAGCTCCTGGCCAATAGTCGCCATCAAAATAAGGAAGTCGGGCTGCTGTCACCTTTGCCCTGGACTCCCTCTGATTTGTGAAGAAGTGATCATACATATTTGTTATGTCAACCACTATGTTCTCTTTTACTGCCTTCTTCAACATAGACAAGTACCTTCAAAACATGTATAAGATGTACAATATGTTTAGTAGCAATGTGACATGTACAATGAATCCAATCTTGACTTCAACTTGCTGGGATAACACATACCATTCAACCAATTTGTCAGATTTAGGGGTCTTTTGAATCTCAGGATGGCAGTATAAGATGTAATCTTCGCCCTTTTGAGGGGGACAGGCCCATATGTAGCAGCTCGTGAATCCACGCCTTTTCACATATTCAAGGTATCCAATCTGGAAATATTATAGGAACCAATTATTAATTATGTATTATATAAAAACATCCTGTTTAATTGGAAAATAGGCAAACTACATGTAATTTTTAAAGGTCGAACAAGTGACTATACCAGAATTTCGTGATAGACAAACGTGCGAAGAGCCTCCCCACTGACTGTTCTGATCTCAGGCCTGAAGTATTTGATTGAATCCAGATAAGACAAGTAAACACGCCGTTGGTTTGGAAAGCCACATTCCATGCCAAACTCTTGTACATACATACCAAAAATGCACACCTCCACACCCTCAATCTTTTGAAATAACAATATTGCCTAGAAAGTAAAACCAGAAATTTAGTAAAACAAAAACTGACATTTCATAGAAAATGAAAAACCAAATAATCCTCGAAAAATGATCTTCTCCGCATACCTTAGATTTGTAGGGAAATTCAGTCGGATAGTTTTCCTCCTGAAATACCTCTAAAAACCTTGGCTTCACCTCTAATTTCTTGTCAATGGTTGATACAACTCTAACAACAAGTTCCTCTGCTCCAGGTACCTCATCAAAGCTCTTTCCAAAATGGTTGGCTCGGTCCTGCCTTTCCTGCTTCAGCCGCTCGAAAAGCCGATTCTCTATGTGGTCACTCAAGATTGTGCGTGGTAGATCCTTGGCACCGAGCATAGCACTCTGGGGTAGTGGTTTGCGCTCACCTGTTTCTACCTCTTGAATGTAGCAATTTGGGCAGGTGTACTCAGCTTGGCCGCCATCATTCCTACGCCCATTAAACAGAGCACATATTTGGTGCTGCCATGCCTCACACTTATCACATTGCACCCACTGAAGAGAAGATGGGTTATTGGTTAGTTCTCGGTGAAAAGATAATGGAAGTAAAAAAAAGCTTATAAAGATACCATGTTATTAACAAATTTAATCTTCTAAACCCAAAAAAGGGAAATAAGCATGACTTTGATTCTCCTATTGGACTAATGATGCAAAAGGGGTTTACTATCGCGATCCCACACCAATACAAGTCTGGTACCGTCCCTAGTCCCTATACTACAATCCTTGGTTGAAAGAACAGAGAGATGTACCGCTTCTTCAGTCTCCTCATCATTCCTTTTCTTCTCAACATTTCTCTTGGGGACATCCTGGCCCTCAATATTTATGGTTCCTCTTGTTGCGTTGAAGCATGAGTTACAAATATAGTGCCTCTGCCCATTGATGCAGATTGTATAGTACATTGCGTTGCGCTTTATACGGTCATCACATGGGGTGCAGTAGATTGGTGGTGGCTCAAAGGTCAGCTTCTCAACAGCACACAACTGACATGAGTTCTCATTCATCGAGATGGCTTGGTTCTTCTCAGCCATTGATTTGCTCTACATCACAGACCACATAAACTGTTATTATTCAAAATATAATTAACAATGCACATGTTTCCCAAAGATAAGTTATTCATCTAGACCATGTTTGGTTGTGGAGTAGAGTTGGAGTAAACCCCTTCACACTTAAGCAACCAAACAAAAGATGGAGTTAAAGGCGGGAGAAATATAGATTTCCATTTTCTTTCATTACAACAAGATACAGACAGTAATGTGATCGCAAAAGAAACAAAGAAAATTTGTTAGCATGACCATATCCAGTCCCCCACCTCAATGCCAACACACACACACACACACACACAATGGTTGCGTAATGTAGCAAGGCACTTATAAGCACCTTAGAAAAGCACAATTTACAAAGTTGGAGGCTAGTATGGTCTGAAGCTCATCTTACAAAAGGACATTTCTCAAAATTATATTTCAAAAAAATAAATAAACAACAAAAATATGTACCTGACCAACCCACTGTCTCAAACTTTTCACGTGTTCTCTAACTTGCTCTGGCATAAAGAGTTCCATCATAGAAACACCATTTGTCTTAGGTTTCCCTGACTTACTGGCAGCCCCATCCTCCTCCATCTCCTGTAGCTTTGCCTCTGTTGCATTTTCATCATTTTTTTTTTCGTTCTCAATCAACAATGATGGACAAGAAGCCCCATCCTCCTCCATCTCCTCTTGTTGTGCCTCTGTTGCATTTTCATCATTTCTCTCTTCATTCTCAACCAACAATGATGGACCAGCAGCCCCATACACCTCTATCTCCTCTTGTTTTGCCTCTGTTGCATTTTCATCACTTCTCTCTTCATTCTCATCCAACAATGATGGACCAGCAGCTCCATCCTCCTCCATCTCCTCTTGTTGTGCCTCTGTTACATTTTCATCATTTCTATCTTCTTTCTCAACCAACAATGAAGGCCCAGCAGACCCATCCACCACCATCTCCTCTTGTTTTGCCTCTGTTGCATTCTCATCATTTCTCTCTTCGTTCTCAACCAACAATGATGGACCAGCAACCCCATCCTCCTCCATCTCCACTTGTTGTGCCTCTGTTGCATTTTCATCATTTCTCTCTTCGTACTCAACCAACAACGATGGACCAGCAGCCCCATCCACCTCCATCTCCTCTTGCTTTGCCTCTGTTGCATTTGCATCATTTCTCTCTTCGTTCTCAACCAACAATGATGAATCAGCAGCCCCATCCTCCTCCATGTCCTCTTGTTGTGCCTCTGATTTATTTTCATCATTTCTCTCTTTGTTCTTGACCAACAATGATGGACTAGTAGGACCCACATCAGTTTGAGAAGATCTTATCATGCTAACATCCCCATCCAAACCATAAACCATCTGAACTGATGACATGTCAGCCACTGTAGAGGTGATTTGCAAGTTTTGAAATGCAGGATCGATTGTAACATCTGTCACTTGCTTTGCAGGTATATTACTGGTACTCTGTTGTTCAATACGAAATGCTTCTTCCTGCAGGGCACTAAATGATGGGCCTGTATTGTTGACTGATACATGGGAGATATCCATATCTATCCTTCGCCTCTTTGATAGAGGCTCAACATCCATCTGAACTGATACTAACCCTGACGATGAGTCTAATTGATTCATACCCTTCTGTGAATGTTTCATAGCAAGAGGGGCAGAGGCAGGTAAAGCAACTGGGGCTGCAGTCTCCATCTTATTTTTATCGACCTCCTTTCCATTTAAACCTTTTTCTGAGCCACAGCCACTCTTCAGTGTCAAGGACGACTTGTGTTTGGCCATTATTAAAAAATTACGGGCTGGGCTACAGACTAGGCAGTTCACTTCACGACAATAACGAAAATGAAGAAGTGCTGTACGGGCTTTCAGACAAAGGTGGACCTCGCACTTCTTCTTACATCTATCAATGTGTTTGATTAAGTGTTGTGCTTTAACACAGCCCTCCTCAGGGCAGTGGCCAACTGGAGCACGACAGTATCTCGCATGGAACAGGTATAGTATCAGTTTCATCTGGTTCAGATGCTGTATCTCCTGTTGAGTGGGCTGGGACTGAGGGGGTCCTTTATCGGGAACCACCATAGTAGTGACAGAAGGGCCAGGGGCTTGCACACCCTCAGACGATATGGTCATGCAAGGCTGGTCGAGAACCATCTGGTGGTTGTTCCGTTGCATCTGTTGTTGAACCTGTTGCATCAGCTGAGTTGGCCTCCGCTGAGACTGTTGCTGAACCAGCATCGAGTCTGGCTGGTGGATCCCAACCCTTGATCGGCTGTTCACCACCCCATTAAGGGATGACAATTCACCAGACTGGACAGTCTGCTTTGATGCACTGCAACCAGCTAACGGTGCAAAGAACTGTCCCTGTCCTCCCTTATTATTACCAAATGGCACCTGGAAATCAGCATGTTGAGGAAGCATTAGATGATTATCCGTCAACAGGGCACTCTCAGCCATTACTTGGTCTGTATTAATGCTCCCAAAAGAGGATTGTCTAGAAAAGGTCTTGTTTCCACCCCTCGTCATCATTGGCTGCTGTTGCATGCTCTGCTGGTGCAGTTGATTGCCACCTCTCGTCATCATTGGCTGTTGCTGCTGCTGCTGTTGCATGCACTGCTGGTGCAGTTGATTGCCAGCCCCCGTCATCATTGGCTGCTGTTGCATGCTCTGCTGGTGCTGCTGTTGCTGATGATGCTGTTGCATGCTCTGCTGGTGCAGTTGATTGCCATCCATCATTACCATTAGCTGCTGTTGCATGCTCTGCTGGTGCAGTTGATTGCCACCCCTCGTCATCATTGGCTGCTGCTGCTGTTGCATGCTCTGCTGATGCAGTTGATTGCCAGTCCTCGTCATCGTTGGATGCTGCTGCTGTCGCTGATGATGCTGTTGCATGCTCTGCTGGTGCAATTGATTGCCACCCATCATCATCGGCTGCTGTTGCTGTTGTTGCATGCTCTGCTGGTGCAGCTGATTGCCACCCCTCGTCATCATTGGTTGCTGCTGCTGTTGCTGATACTGCTGGTGCAGTTGATTGCCACCCCTCTTCATCATTGGCCTGCGCTTTGATGGGAGGGATGCTGCAACAGCTGAGATATTGTTTAAATTACTTGCTGAAGACAGGTTAGATGGGCCTGCAGGATTGTAATAGCTTCCAGAACTTGACATGGTCATGTCAACTTGTTTGGCTACTGTGTTGTTGCCCATCAGAGAAACACGTTGTTGAGACAATGATGCTTCAAAAAGGAAAAGGGGAAAAAAAAAAAGTGAGAGCCTTTTTTCCATAAATTAGTTACCCTAGAATGTATTTTCTATTGTTTAATTACACATTTTAAGGATGACAAGAAGTTCATCACATACATATATGTATGTATTCATACATGTGTGTGTGTGTGTAGGAGTTCACTGGCATATTATGGGTAGTTAAGTGACATGCCATGCTACAACTTCAAAAATCTATTGGATATGCTTCAAACATCCAATCCGAATTATTGAAACCGATTTACCTCACGAGTGATGCATTTACATTCTAAATATATAAATTTCTGAATTCATTCAGTACAATATCAAGCAGTAAAAAAATGATGAAAAATGAATGCATTGAAATTAACTTGTAAATCTTCACTTTCTGATGCTTGACTTTTGTTCTAAATGAATTCTAAAATTTATAAACATTGCATGGCATGTCACTAAAGTACCCACAGCATGCTAGCCAACTCTTATATATCTATATATCTATCTATCTATCTATCTATATATATATAGTCCGGCTAATCTGACCACCTGCTAGTTAGAGTTGGTGGGACTTACAACTACTAAGCACAATAATGAAAACAAATCAATATGGGAACAAATTTACTTACTCGGCATCCTTTGCTGGATCTGCTGTGAAGAGAAACCCTGCTGGAGGGGCTTTGTTAAGTCCCCATATGTACCACCAATGCCCATGTTCCCTTCTGAGACCCGTTGTTGTATGTTATTACCAAGCAACCCTAATCTATTGTTATTATTGATCATGCCATCTCCAAACGCTTGGGAAGAATGCTTCTGATTCATGGGAACTAACTGCATCCCAGGTCTCACTTGTCCACTGAGAGTGTTGTATTGCTGTTGCCTCTGGGGCTGCGTTCCAGACCCATTATTCATAGGCATGGTCTGTTGGGTTACTTGTGTGATACTGGTGGAGTTAAATCCAGGGGTCTGTATCATTTGCGGCGTAACCTGATGTCGCACCCCTATTGATGCAGACATTGAAGTGCTTCCCGGCTGATCAATTGACATGTTTCCATGGGAGAGCTGGTATCCATTAGACATGGGGATCCCTATAAAGGAAAGAATGTGGTATTGTTAGTAACAACATACACAAGAAAAGAAATTGTATGCATTCAATTTGCCAAATATTTACACTAGTGCATTGTGCATGGTAAAGGAAAATTCTATGGAAGTTCTGGTGGTACTTACACAACCACTTCAATTTCGCCTGCAAAATAAAGTCAAGTCCAGAGAATGCGTTACATTTTGAATAATGGTAAGAGTCATTGGTTCCATTAAGGTAAATGTTATTGGTTCATTTAAGGAATAGAGATGTACTGCAACATGTCCAGGAATGCACAAGAAAACCACAACAAGGGATCGATGAGAGATCAAAGGGATCTCTACTATTCAAGATCATACCAGCAGGGACACTAATGGGATTAATCCCCTGGTTGCTCTCCATTAAGGATGGCATTCGCATGGTTCCAGTCGGGTTGTGGAATATGCCAGGAGGCGTAGGCATCATCATGCCAGATACTGACGAATTAGACTGTATGTTATGATGCACCATAGTCTGTTGCTGTTGCTGATGGAGTTGATGTGGACATTGCCATTGTTGGTTTTGCCTAATTTCATTCAGCACATACTTTACAATCCCACTCTGAAATTTGCTCACATAGTCATCCTGCTCACAAAACAAAGCACAAAAAAAATGTACAACAGGATCAATTGTCTTCTGCACACAAGATGGCACTACACAATTTTGTAGGGAGAAATAAAGAGATTTATTTACTTTGTTAAGGGACTCTTTGAATACAGCCTCTTCAATCCTCTTCGCAATATCGGGCAACCTCTGCTTCCACTCACTTGATGAATTAATGCTAGGTGTTCTCTCTAAACGTTTCAATCTGTATTTAAAAAAAAAACGAATTAAGTTTTGGTAGTAATGAACAAGAAGCTTCAGGAACAATAATTTCAAGATATACAACTCAAGCAAAAATCCATTTGTATTTAATGAGACAGACTACTTCACTCATCAACTTATATGTGAAATATCAGAACCAATGAAACACAACATAATAAGCTGGTAATCAATACTTTATAAATCATACCGATAAGGTATAACACACAGACACACACTACTTTGCATTCAGAAAATAGATTTATATAATACTAGTGATGTAGAAAAAGAAAGAGAAAAAAGAGGCTGACATTTGGTCTTGCAAATTGATTCGCAGCGCCTGGAACTCCGAGTCCATGCTGACATGGCCAGTATGATTTTGCATCATGTTGATTACTAGGCAATTTTTCAAACCAACTACCCAGCTGGCACCTCACACCTGAAAATCATATAAAACGAAATCATTTAACAATGTAATAGTCAATAGCAACACCAATCAGGACCCTTTGTAAAATAGAGGAACCCTACCCCAAGAATCAGAAAAATTTAGATAAGCCCTCATTTTTACTGAAAACTGTTAGGATCTAGCCAACTCAGATTGACAAATTTGGGCGAATTTTGGGTTTGAGGGGGTGACGGCACAGTAATGGCGAAAGGAGAAAATAGAAGAGACAAGCTCTCTTTAGTTCATTTCATAATCTGTGTAGTTGCAACATAATCTGATGGATTTCTCAATGGGATTTCTCAATTGAATGGCCTAATTAAATAGTTTCTTGAAAATAAATCCGCGTTCTCCTCCTGTTTCTTTTCATTCTTCGTCTCCATTGCTGATTCTCTGGCCCTGCAGTCGAGGTCTACTTTATTTTCCAATTATTACCTGGAGATTTTGGGGGCGGCGTGATTAAGCTTGAGAAGTGAAATTGACTCTTATTAATTAACCATAAACGTCGAAATGTCAATTAACCATAAACGTCGAAATATATAAAAAAGAGAATGCTAATTTTATTAATGGAATGATTATATCGTTCTTATTTTGAAATATAGAATGTTATTAATGGAATGTTAATAGAATGCTAATTTTGGAATGTTAATTAATGAAATGTTAATTTTGGAATGCTAATTTTGGAATGTTAACTTTAGACTGCTAATTTTGGAATGTTAATTTTAGAATGCTAATTAATGGAATGTTAATTTTGGAATGTTAATAGAATGCTAATTTTGAAATATAGAATGTTATTAATGGAATGTTAATTTTGGAATGCTAATTTTGGAATGTTAATAGAATGCTAATTTTGGAATGTTACTTTTGAAATATAGAATGATTATTAATGGAGCACTAATTATATCGTTCTTATTTTGAAAATTTTCAACATTAGAAACTAATTTGTTGCTTTCTATTTTTACAACTTTTTAATAATTGTTTTCTCATAGAATTTCTATATAATTTCATACGGAAGAATACAAGAGAGTTGAATTTATTTGAGGATTATATTGTATCTTACATATTTTTTCTTTTTTAAATATGGAAATATGTGAATGACATATGACCCATCCGATTAATAAAAATGAGAAGAAATAAATAAATAAGACAGATGACAAAATACACACAGTGAATTCACTTCATGTATTATTAGAATTATTTTTAACGCTTCACAAAGAAAAAAAAGAAGATGCGTATTGGAGAAAGAACTTGATTTTGAATTAAAAAAAATATTACCAAATAAAATAAAATATGAAATACTATATGAAAATTATAATAGATGATCACATTATAAAGTAATTAAATGTGTATATTGAATTAAGTATACTTGACACATACATAAACATTCATTAGGTAAAATATAAATAATTTTATATTAAATGATTAAATTTGACAATACTTTACAATTGATACAATAATTTATCATGACTTTACATGTTTTAGAAGTTTTGAAACTAAAGTATCAATTATATAATAAATTGATTTTTAGAAAATATTACCTTGGTTAGCTTAATTCCTCTGATTCATCGTTCATTGCCAATTCTTCAATGGCGGATGCAATTGACCATCGAAGAGATATTTTGGGGCGGCGTGATGTATGCTTTCTTTCTTAATTAAAAGAAGAAGAAAGATGGTTTCGTCGGATCTTTATTTATCTGATTGTTAATAAATGGGTTGGAGAAAATTAAAAAAAAAAAAAAAAATCTATTTTGGAGTTTTGTCGGGATGTATTTCTGAAAGATAATTTGCATATTTTTGCTTAATTGGGCTATGAATAGATTACAAATATTAATTTACTTTTTTTAATAAAAGGGTTAGTTCATGCTAATTGTGTAAGAGATAATTATTTCTTGTGTTTCTAGAAGTAGACAAAAATAAATTGTATTTTTTTAGTTCTTTTATCTAATTTAATACTTTTTAAATAAAAAGACACGGTTTCTGATTTTAATTAGCACAGTTTAAAAGCTGAAATAACCCAAATATGCTAATATAAACTTACTATCCCTAATAAAAAAAGGCACGGTCCCTAAATAATTGTAGCTAAATATATATAATTCCAGAAATCTGAATGTGAAAAAGAAGAATCTTTCTGTGAGTTTATTTCATTAAACACGGAATACAATTTCGTAAATGCAAAGGTATCCAAATAGGTCAATTTGTTTTCAATGTTTAAAAAAAAGGTTGGACAAATTTGGAGTTTGATTTCATTAAAAATCGATCCGAAATTCAATTTTGATCCTTAAATTTTATTACATATCAAACCATACGTAAGTAGATCTCGTAAATTATAATGAATCGATTAATTGCCCTTTTTATTAATAGAAAAAGTGAAAAAAATAAATAAAAGGGGGTACATTCCTGGAAAATGTTCGATTTAATTATAGGAATGACGAAAATCTGCAAGACATGATATATAGACATCCTCGTTCAAATATCAACTTAATTCAAATTATAATCAGATCATTGAAAATAAACATAAAACAATAGTGGTCAGGAATCTTTATCCCGTCCCCTTTTTTTTTTTTTTTTTTGAAACTCGAACGGTAGATATAGTCCTTTTCAGATATTCTGCCATCTTCCTAAATAAGGCAAAAGAAAGTAATCCATGCTCGAGTTGTTAATGTAAAAGATAAATTGTTCGACATAGGAATAAGCCATGCATGCAACACTACGAATATTGACTAATTTTGACATAAAATGATGAGAATCTGCAGGAGTTCAGGACAGGATATAGATATTTCCGTTGAAGTTTATTTTTTTCAAAACGGGTTAAAATGATTTAGTCGGCGATTTCAATTGCGCCGCAAAAACCTAGGCAGGCGCTTATCGCGCCGAGGTACTAGCGCCGGCCGATCTAAGATGTATACCGTGCCGATCTTAGCATCGTTAATTGCTTAGTTTTGTTGTAGTGTATAGAGACTTTATTCACTTTATGTATTATTAGAATAATTATTAAAGCTTAGGAAAAAGAAAGTACTTATTGAAGAAGGAACTTGATTTTAAAATTAAACCACATATTATCAAATAAAATGAAAAACTAAAAACTATACAGAAATTATAATAGATGATCACATTATAAAGTAATTAAATTCGAATATTGAATTAAGTATACTCCACTACCCATGGATGAACATTCATTAGTTAAAATATAAATCATTTCCTGTCATATGATTAAATTTTAATAATAATTAACAATTGATCTAAAATTTAAAATACTTTATGACTATACATATTTTAGAAGTCTTGATTCTTGAAACTAAAGTATCAATTATATAATAAATTAAATGTTAGGGTTTAGGGTTTAGTATCAACGAGTTCATGCTTCACAGAAGCCTTGACTGCTGATCTGTGGTTCGATAAGATTAATTCTACGGGTTATTGAATCTCTTTCTTCAGAATGAGATTATGTTTAAGTTTTGTTTAAAAAATTTAACGTCAAATTTGTTATTTAGATTTCAAATATTTGATTTTCACACAAAATTATTATGTTAGTCATTATAAATGCCGATATTTTTTAGTACCATATTCGAAAAAAAGTAAACCAAAACACTCTCGTTTTGGGGGAATTCAAATTTTACTCAGGCCGCGGAGTTAATTTAATTGCGGCCCCTAACTAGAGTCTGCAGAGCCAATCTGCAGCCCTAATTTTTCTCACATCCTGTGTTAGGATTAGATATATACCATAGCCCCTTGAGTGGCTTAGCTTTAGTTCATAGCTTTTCTATTACGGTCTTTTGGTGGTTGCTTAAAGGAAGGGCATTTGTGTTTTGCTCTATTTTAGATTGTGTGTCTTTTTAATTCAGACTCAATCAGTATGTTTTGGTTGTAAGTTAACTCATGGTTTCAATATATTGAAACGGACATTTAATTTATGCCTTTTATTAAAAAAAAAAAAAAACGACCAAAATATATTGTCTTTTTTAGTTCTTTTATCTATTTTTTTAATAAAAAAAGTCACAGTACCTGATTTTCATTAGCACAGTTTAAAAGCTTAATTAACCCAAATATGCTTAATATAAACTTACTATCCCTAGCTATAAGATACATTATCTAATGCACCTGTGACCAAAAAAATAGTTGTAGCTAAATATAATTCTAGAAATTTGAATGTTAAAAAGAAGAACCTTCTATGAGTATATGTAATTATGACACTAAATACGGAATAAAATTTTGTAAATGAGAAGGTAGCCAAATAGGTCAATTTGTTTTCAATTTTTAAAAGAGAAAAAGTTTTTGTCCACTGGGTTTTGTCCACCATTTGTCCACAACCTTATCCACTCTCATCTAACTGTCTTTTTACAGTATACAAGATTCAATTGAAAATTTACAGTATTATTTGAAAATTTTACATTATACAAGATTCAATTTTACAGTATGCAAGATTCAATTGAAAATTCTACTGTATACAAGATTTAATTTTTATAGTATACAAGATTCAATTGAAAATTCTACTGTATACAAAATTCAATTTTACAGTATACAAGATTCAATTTTACATTATACAAGATTCAATTGTAAATTTTACTGTGTAGAAGATTCAATTTTACAGTATACAAGATTCAATTGAAAATTTTACTGTATACAAGATTCAATTTTACAGTATACAAGATTCAACCTGGTGCGGACGCTAATAATTAACTCTAACTGCCAATAACCGCTAATAACTAACTCTAACTGCCAATAACTTCCTATAACTGTAATTTCCTAAAGTACAGTTTGAAAGTACATTTATTTTGTCATGTTGTGCAAGTTGCAATCTTTTTCTAACTATCATGAAATCACTTCAAATAGTTGCTGGATGTTTTGTGATTAACTGATATATTTTATGTGATATATTGTA
Organism: Carex rostrata; assembly: GCF_964058835.1. Lineage (NCBI taxonomy): Eukaryota > Viridiplantae > Streptophyta > Magnoliopsida > Poales > Cyperaceae > Carex > Carex rostrata. Next base: position 7,312,295 of record NC_135921.1, read on the forward strand.
TAATTATATAGTATGTAGAAGTAATTTTACAGTATTCGCGCAAGTCAAAGCTATGGACAAATGGTGGACAAAAAGCTGTGGACAATTAGACGCTTCCTTTTTAAAATAAACAAAATTAAGGTGTGCGAAGTATCAGTAAGTACTAAATGAATGTGCTTTTAATATATATTAAGGTGTAATGAAGTTAAAGCAACTCCATAAACCCATTAAAGATTAACTTAAAAATTGTCAATTTTTAAAAAAAGTTTACAACTTTTATTACTATTAGTTCACTTGCTAACCGAATGTATGAGGTTGTTTCAGTCCTTTTATCCAATACTACTTCCTTTACCATTTTTGTTGTAATTTATCGTATTTTGAAAAAATATTACTATTTTTATTATTACCAAACATTAAATTTTATTTTAAAGTAATTTGATATCTACCCTTTTTTTATTGGAAATTTGATATCTACTTCAATTAGCCAAAGACAAGGTAAAGATCTATCTCTAGCTCAATGTAATTTTTTTTAATGATATCAATCTCCTAATTAATTAGTTCAATTTTTTTTAGCATAAATTTGTATTAATAGGAAATAAAAAATATAATAAAAAATCGGTACAATTGGAAAATAAATTGAAAAAGTGTAGGGTTTAAATGTCATTATTTATTTGTATTTTTTGTGTCTTCGTCATGTCTCTATTTGTAAATGTTAATAATTAAAATTTTAAAACTCAAAAAATCAAGGTTAGATTTGATCTATTTTATTTTCTCTATGCATATATAAAAGATTACAACGTTTCAATCTTGTTTTGATTGGTATCAAGAGCTTGTAAAAATACATCAATATACATGGATAGATTTTAGACGTTCATTTTTTAACTTATTAATTTATATAAAACAAAACTGAAAAGTAATAAAAATTTTATGTGCATATATATAGAAAAAATAATATTAATTAAAACTAACAATTTTATTTCAACATATAAGTTTTAAAAGTTTTGTTATTAAAAAACTTAAAAAATAAAGATATAAAAAAACAAAGACATTTGAATCCTTCTCTTTAGAAAATAATAAAACGATCTCAAACTATAGAATTTTAGAGGACACCGTAGTTTATGGCGTCCGCTAACCAATGCCAAAAAAAAAAAAAAAAAAAGCTGGACGCCACAGTATGTAGTGTCCATACTCCAATTCAAAATTTACAATTGAGAGATGTAAAAAGTTTATATATATATGAGTAGGGTTAAAATGCACCATTTGTTTTTGCCTCAACCATACCCCATCTCTATATCTTCATTTACAAAGTCCAAATAGTCGATCCGAACCGTTCATCTTATTCTACATATTAAAATGTGTTTGGAGACCAAATTTTACATTTTTATGAATTTTTTTACTATTTATTAAGTATTTTACAAAATTGTTGATCCAACGGTGGCTTAACAAAACAGTAAAATCAGCAGCCACCGTTGGATCAACAATTTTGTAAAATACTTAATAAATAGTAAAAAAAATTCAGAAAAATGTAAAATTTGATCTCCAAGAACATATTAATACGCAGAACAAGATGAAAAATTTGGATCGGTCATTTAGATTTTGAATTTTAGATTTATGGTCCAATGCACAAACCCCTCCATACATTGCAATGCACCATAGCCCATCTCTCTCTCTCTCTCTCTCTCTCTCTATATATATATATATATATGAGATGGACTACGGTGAGCCATGGAGTAAAATGAGTTGGTGTTCTATGGCATTATATTTTTATTTTAAAAATTCAAACGACCGATCCGAACCGCTCAACATGATCTCCATATTGAAATATGCTTGGAGACAAAATTTTAAATTTTTTTACTATTTATTAAGCAATTTTGAAAAAATCGTTGATCCGATGGTCCAGAAATTTTTACTGTTTTTTACTGTTCACAGTAAAACAGCAATATTCAAAATTGCTTAATAAATAGTAAAAAAATTCCAAAAAATGTAATTTTTGGTCTCCAAGCACATTTCAATATGGAGATCACATCTAACGGTTCGGATCAGTCGTTTGGACTTTCAAAATGAAAATACGACATAGAGTACAAACGCGTTTTACTCCTCATATATATATATATATATATATATATATATATATATATATATATATATATATATATATATTCAGCTAGGTAGGAACCGCCTAAAGATATCGTTCGAATATCCACAGCACTAATTAATGCCATACATGAAATGCAAAGATGAATTAAAAATTAAACTAAAAGAATTTAGGAAATTAAATCATATTTTTGTATGGCACTGTTTAGCTAGCTAGCACATAGATGTAAAAATCTTTTGCGGCCCTTCAGTTAGGACTGCACGAAAGGTACGTAGTATAATTTCTACATTCTTTCTCATTTTTCTGATTCCAGTGAACTGAAATCTTTGTTTGTGATTGAATTTCTTATTCTTATTTAAAAAGTTGTCGAGTGGCTACTTGTGTTGTGAAGATTAATACAAGTTCTCATCCGAAATAAATAAGCTCTTAAATCCTGTAACTAATTTTAGTGTATACTGATCGATATAAAGTAAAACTCCAGATTACTTTGAAGAGTCTGGATATAAGAATTTGATTTTTGTGTCCATAATTATAGAAATTATATGTGAAAGGTCAGGGACAGAGTCAGACTTTCAAACTATGGGGTCAAAAATATATGAGAGTCAATCATATACAATTTTTCTATGAAGAATGGGAGTCAATTCTATAATATCAAGCCATTTCACTCTAAATTATATAGAAAATCATATCTAAATACAAAAAAAATTCAAAAAAATGGGGGTCAATTAACTCCTATTTCCTCTTAGTCTCTCCGTCTCTGAAGAAGGTGTAGCACAGCAAACACGAAATTTTTTGTTTCACCTGTTAGGAAATTATATAGGAATGTAAATACCGAACGACATGAAATTTTTTGTTTCACCTGTTAGGAAATTATATAGGAATGTAAATATCTAACATGTCGTGTTGTGTTGTGATTAGTTGCGTCGTGACTTGGGTTGTATTGTGCCGTGATTAAGTCAGATTTTTACATGTTGTGCAATAATGAAATTCAGAAAGAAAATCATGGCACGTCACGCCGTAACCACATATAATGTGACATGACCAAATTTACATTTGTCACGTCCAGTCACATTGATATATATATTTTTTGATAATTTAAATTAGTTTATTAAAGATTCATATTCGAGCAAGTTCTAAGGATCATAATCATGTGTGACTCGTATAAACAAGTATCATATCGTGCCGTGTCAAGTTTCTGAAAATAATCATGTGACATGACCAACACACATACCGTCATGTCGTGACGTAAACGGTCACGGCGTGACCATTTACATTCCTACCTTAATGCACTAGTAAGACAGTAGTTTGTCAATAAACAATACCATTTACAGAGGACAAAAAAAATAAGTTTACACATTGACAACTATCTGCTTTCAATTCCTTTTTATTAGGCGCATGAGGTGTATCAGATCAGCGAATAGGATTAGAGTTTGACTGCAGTCAAAAATACATGTAAATAAGAAGCAACTGATTTCTGTTAGACTAGCTGATACAATTGGTTGGTTAGTGAAACTTGTACATAGTCTATAAATAGACTAGAGATGTAGCAAAGCATATACAATAAAAATTATATTCAAACAATCTTTCCTCTGTATCTTTCCAAGCTTGCATACTTTCTCCAATTATTAATTAATAATTACAGAACAAACTAAAGAGCCGGCATGATCATTAACCGCCTCATTCCAATAATAGCACTTGTATTAAACCCCTTAAACTAATTTTACACAAAACCCTAACTATAACATTCCTGATCTATCTCAAAAATTCCATCCAGAAACTAAAAAACTTGTACAAACTAACGCCATCTCTATTTTTATTCCTTGTTGCCACAGTTGTAACATACCCTTTAATTTCTTCAAAATAAATTTAAAAAAGAAAAGAAAAACAAATTCTCTTTTAGTCATTAAATCCCATGGGGTTCCACTCATGGCCCCACACAATTCTTCTAAGCTTTTTCCTCATATTTGCCACAGTTAGTGCACAAGATTACGATGACGACGACAATACAATGGCAATCCCGGCACAAGATACTTGCATTGGCGTATTTTTGACATATACTTTCATTGAACGTGCCAAGGAATTTCCCCACTTGAAAAATGCATCTGCACAGTCATATGCATTCAAAGCGAAGGCGACAATCCTCAACACAATGAGTGTGGATCTAAAAGCATGGAAGATGTTCATTGGGTTTCAACACAATGAAATACTGGTAAATACAGATGGAGCGGTGCTAATGGATGGCTCAGATTTTCCGGCACGTGTCGGTAATGGAACATCATTCTCGGGATATCCCATGTCAGATCTTATGAATGCAATCGATACTGCTGGGGACCTCAATCAGATTCAAGCAATGATTGATATCAAAGGCACACAATTCGGGGTAAAACCCCCAGGGATTCCGATGCCAAAGACCATTAAGCTGCTCAATGCTGGTTTCAAATGCCCCACCCCAACCAAGAAAGGTGACTAATTACCATGTATTAATTATTTTTCCATTTGAAAGTACACAATGCATTCTATAATTTGCATTTCAAGTTTCTTTCATTTAGTTTCTTGGCCAATTCCTATATATTGGCACAGGGTGGTTCATAAAAAAAAAAGATAGATCATTTTTATCAAATTGAATGCCTTTTAGTGGGGTTTTGCAGGGAGCCAGATGTATGTGTGCTGTGTAAAGGACCCGAAATCAAAAGTCAAGCATGCAAATGCAACGAAGTTTTTGCCACGACAGAAAGCTGATTTAACCATGGCCTATGACGTGTTACAATCATTCGGGAACAACTACCTTGCACAGGTGACAATTGATAACTGGAGCCCTCTAGGACGGCTCGACAACTGGAACCTAACATGGGAATGGATGCGTGGCGAGTTCATATACTCCATGCGTGGAGCCTACACACTCAAGCGTGACTCTGCATCTTGTATTTATGGACAAGCAGCCACTTACTATCAGACTTTTGATTTCTCTCCTGTTATGAGTTGTGAGAAGAGACCGATTATTGTCGACCTCCCTCCAGAAAGGGTAATGACGTAATTAATGTTTTATTTTTTTTTAATGGTAAATGAAGGGATTTGCTAGCAAACTGTTACTGTAATTTTTTTTTGCCCCTTGGAACCATTTTGACAAAATTCAGCATTCAATATGCTCGTACCATTACAAGTTTATTTTCAGCTCAGAAATTTGAGGCAATATATATAAAATCAAGGAAAAATTATTGAATTAACAAATGAATGGTAAATTCACCTTTTCACTTTAATTAGCTTTGTTACTTGCTCGCTAGTGCACAGCCCACCCCCCCAAAAAAATAAAAAAAATAAAAAAAAATTAACAAAAAAGAAAGTATAATATGCAATTATGTCCCATATTAACAAATATTCGAAATTAAACAAATGTCTGACAGGAAAAAGACAAGGACATAGGAAACTTGTCATTCTGCTGCAAAAATGGTACGCTCTTACCAAAGCTGATGAATGAAACCTTGTCTACGGCAATTTTTCAGCTTCAGGTGTACAAAATGCCACCGGACTTTAATCGTACTGTATTGTACCCACCCCAAAAATGGAAGATCGAAGGTGAGCTTAACCCAACGTACAAGTGTGGACCTCCAATCAGGGTTAGCCCCATGGAGTTTCCTGACCCAAGCGGCCTCATGTCTGATACAATAGCTGTTGCCAGCTGGCAGGTCGGTTGCAACATTACTCGCCCAACAAAAAGAAACTCTAGGTATGTTCTATCTCAAAAATTGAATTTTAATTTTACAAACTATATACTATATGTATTTTATCAACTAACAATATTTCATTATGCCACTCTCCAGGTGTTGTGTATCATTCTCTGCCTACTACAATGACTCGGTGCTGCCATGCAACACCTGTGCATGTGGTTGCTCAGACGCACTTGCGTGCGACCCAGACACACAACCCCTCCTCCTCCCATCTGATGCCCTCCTCCTCCCCTTTGAGAATCGCACTAAAAAGGCAGTGGCTTGGGCAAAGCTCAAGCACCGGGATATCCCTCACCCTCTACCCTGTAATGATAATTGTGGTGTAAGCATCAACTGGCACATCCTCTCCAACTATCGGCATGGTTGGAGTGCCCGTGTTACTTTGTTCAATTGGAAGGATTACACATTCAAGGATTGGTTCACAGCTGTGCAGCTGAGCCCCGATGCATTTATCGGGTACGAGAATATGTATTCATTCAATGGCACCAAGTTGAATACCACAACAAATACATTGTTCATGCAAGGGTTAGAAGGGTTGAATTATCTCATTGCAAAGACCGATGGGAAAAATCCAAACATTGACCCGCAGATTCCCGGCAAACAACAATCAGTTATATCATTTACTAAGAAGAAGACACCTGGCATAAAACTAGCCCAAGGGGATGGGTTTCCATTGAAGGTGTTTTTTGATGGAGAAGAGTGCGCGCTTCCTGATGAGATACCTCGAGGAGTTGGAATTAGAGCAAGTGTCGGGCTTTTGAGGATGTCATTTTTTGTGGTGGTTGTCTTTTTGACGATTTCAGATCTACTAATATTGTAAATATATATATCTACTTTAAAAAAAATCAGCAGCTGGCTTGTTGGGTGGGCATTAAATTGTTAATGAATAGGCAAAGAGACTGCTTGTTATTAGTGAACTATATAAGGCTTATTTATTGTACTTAGAGAAAATTCATAGTGTATATTTTTGGCATGAAGTAAGGTGCGAGGTTTTGTAATTAAAGTTCTCATCATGATTTTGGTAAGAATGAACATTGAACAAACTTTTCTTATATATATGTACGTTATATAAGCTTTTATTATTTGAGTAATGAATAAACTATCAAATTCAAATATTTATTCAACATATTATTATTTATCTTTATCATTATAGATTGAAGCATGATAGTAAATACTAATAAGTAATAATAAATCATAAGCAAAAAAATAAGGCATAATGCCTTCCTTTTGTGCTTTAATTGTCTCTTGATTTCTTGTAAAATTATTATTACTAAGACAACTATAAATGTTGCAACATGGGAAGTGGTACAGCAATTCAAAATCAAAATTGTACAAAATTAGTTACCATTGCGCGTCGCTTCCCCTGGACTCCATGAATAATTGAGCTGACATGATGAAATCCCATATTTAACATCACCTATTTTTATCCATTTATATGTACACAATTTTTCTCTCTCCCTGCCAAAATTTCTAACTAAAACCTATATCGTCTCTCAATAATAACAATTAATGTTCTCTTCTACATAAAAGATCTTGTATTACCTCCTCAAAAAAAAACAAAAAGAAGAAGAAGAAATCCACGAAATGCCGCATTGTCTGTGGCAAAATGCTCTCTTGTTCACCAGCTTGTTGCTAATCACCAGCATTAAATGCCAAGACTACGACGACAATGATGATACGCCGGCAAATCCAGCACAGGATAACTGTGTTGGGGTTTTCTTGACATACACATTCACAAAAAGAACAAAGGAATACCCACATGTGAAAAATGCAACAGCACAAGCATATGCATTTGATGCGCAGGTAACTATCCTCAATACTATGAGCGAGGATTTGAAAGGATGGCAATTTTTTGTTGGGTTTCAGCATCATGAGATTCTGGTATCAGTTGAGAATGCTGTTCTGACAAACGCCACAGATTTTCCGGCGAAGGTTGGGAATGGCACCACTTTTTCAGGATTTCCCGATACAGATCTTTTGAATGCCATTGACACAGCAGGTGACATGAACCAAATACAAAAGATTGTTAATATCAAAGGCACACAATTTGGTGTGAAGCCCCCTGGGACACCAATGCCGAAGACAATTAAGCTGATGAATGATGGGTTCAAGTGCCCGGCACCGAAAAAAAGAGGTGAGCGTTTATTATAACTCTATATTCTAGGAGATTGTGTATCGTTTCGTGCAAGGTTCCCTATATAATCTTTCTTCTAATTAAAGATAATATATGCTACCATGCTTATGAGTTACATGATCATAGATGAACAAACTGTAGGTCACACTTACCAAGACAAATATCTCTTGAATGATATTAATTGAACAAGTCCTTGGTTATAGCTTGCAGCGTCCAAAGTACCCCTGATTATTCATAATTTGTAATTGTTATTGACCATCTATATCTTATCAGATTAATGTCTTTACTTCCAGGAAGCCAGATGTATTTGTGTTGTGTAAGGGATCCGAAAATAAAGAAGAAAACAAACACTACCCGATTTCTACCAAGACAAAAGGCTGACCTGACTATTGCATATGATGTACTCCAGGCATATGGAAATAACTACATGGCACAGGTAATGTAAACTAATTAGTTGCTTTGAAAGCCAATTTTTAAGAAAAGCATTCTTATTCCTCTATACTTCCAAGTAATTCAACATATGAGCATATTTAAATACTGCCCCAAATACGTTTATAACAATAAGATGCAAACAAACAATAATCTTAGGGTTGCAGTAGGAATTATATGCCTAGTTTGTTTAAGGAATTATGCATGACTACAGGTAACTTGGTGGAGGTGGTTTATTTATATTTTACTCTTATTAGGTGACGATTGACAACTGGAATCCGCTTGGACGACTCGACAACTGGAACCTCACTTGGGAATGGAAACGAGGAGAGTTCATATACAGTATGCGTGGGGCCTACACACTCAAGCGTGACTCCTCTTCTTGCATCTATAGCCAAGCTGCTTCTTACTACGCCGATTTTGATTTTGCTCCTGTTATCAGTTGTGAGAAGAAGCCTATTATAGTTGACCTCCCCCCTGAAAGGGTAAACAAATTATCCTTATATGCAGCCTATCATCTACTACTTTAGGTATTTATGATGTTAAGATGGTACCGATTTTTAGAAACAAAGAATTTGACTAATTACTTAATTAGTTAGGAAACATCATTAAAGCTTAGTTCAATAAACTATTAACAAGACCTGAACTTAAAATCATGCTAGGCTAACAACAAGATAAAAGTATTGGGAAATAACTAGTACAACCCCATAAAACAATACTTGGGAGACAAGATAATCTAGAGAAGAGCAAAAAAAAAAAAATTAAGAAAATATCACGAGGCTTTAAATTAATTGTATCTCTTGTACCAATAGGCATTAAAAACCTAACTGCTCAAGTGCTGACAGGAAAAAGATAAAGACATAGGAAACCTACCATTCTGTTGCAAGAACGGCACACTCTTACCAAAGTTGATGAATGCGAGCTTGTCAACGGCCATGTTCCAACTCCAAGTGTACAAAATGCCACCAGATTTGAACCGTACTACATTGTATCCACCCCAAAACTGGAAGATCCAGGGCGAACTAAACCCGAACTATGTTTGTGGGGCCCCCATTAGGGTTGACCCAATGGAGTTTCCTGATCCCAGTGGGCTCATGTCAGAGACTGCAGCTGTCGCCAGCTGGCAGGTTGGGTGCAACATCACCCGACCAAAAACAAGACAAAATAGGTCAGTGGCTATAATAGTACTATTCAATATGAAATTTATGTAGTTATTAGGATACGTATGGTATTAGACACATTGATAACTGGTTCAGTCATTAGTAAGAGGTAATGGTACTTGTCAATGTATTGATAGTCTGGTACTGGTACTAAAAAAACAACATATACTATTATTGTTCATTAATTATAATACCAACCAATAGGTGTCAATGTCAGTTTCTACAAGCATATCTCGCTCTATCATAGCATATGAGTAAAGACAAGGTTACTTTCATAAATCACAACAAAAAAATTCAAATTCAAAATTACCATCTTCAATCTCAATAATAACCTCAGGTTCCTTACAAGTATCTATACTAGTGCATTCTATCGAGTAATGAGAAACATGTATCAACAAGAAAACCACATTGCCATATATACCTTTTGCAGTATCTGTAAGGATATACATTATATACTAACTGTAATGAAAATACCAAACCAGGTGTTGTGTTTCCTTCTCAGCATATTACAATGAGTCAGTGATCCCTTGTAACACGTGCGCGTGTGGCTGTTCAGACGCACTAGCTTGTGACCCCGATGCACAACCCTTGTTGCTCCCATCTGAGGCGCTTCTGATCCCATTTGTGAACCGCACAGCAAAGGCAAAGGCTTGGGCCAAGCTCAAGCATCGATCAGTACCCAACCCCCTGCCTTGCGGCGACAATTGTGGTGTAAGTATTAACTGGCATATTGTCTCTAACTACCGCAACGGCTGGAGTGCCCGCATAACCTTGTTCAACTGGAAGAATTACATCTTCAAGGATTGGTTCACGGCTGTAACACTCAATCATGATGCTTTCCTAGATTATGAGAAGGTATGGTAGATTAAAGATCCCTCAGAGATAATAATAACACTCCTAAAATACCAGAATAACCATACAATATCAGCTATGCCCTTTTGGACTATTTTGAACATTTTGAATTAGCTGAGAATCAAGAGGAATAAAGATGCACTTTTTAAACAAATTAGTCGAGGACAATATTGAAGAACAACAGGGCTGCATCAGCTACTAATTAATTACCATTTCACATATATTTTAGTTTTGGAGTTCAAACTAATAAACCAAATTATGTTTAATTTAACATGATTCCATTGTTAAAACTGAACTAGGTGTACTCTTTCAATGGCACAATATTGAACAACACAAAGGATACACTGTTCATGCAAGGATTGGAGGGGTTGAATTACTTGGTGGGGATCGTAAATGCAACAGACACCAAAAATAAACCACCAATCCCTGGCAAACAACAAACAGTCATCTCCTTTACTAAGAAGAAGACACCTAATATCAAGCTATCCAAGGCTGGGTTCCCCACAAAAGTGTACTTCAATGGTGAAGAGTGTGCACTCCCAAATCACATACCACGCAGTAATGCTTACGGGTTGAGAGCTGGCATTCTAAGATTGGCTTTGGCTACTATTTTAATTTGTTTGATAAATATGAGCATTTTGTGGTGAAAATGGATATAATTCAGCCAAAATACCTCTTATGTAATGCACAATTTGTGTGTATATAAGTTTGGAAACTTGGAAGAAAACTTTTGTATAGATGATTAAAAATAGGTGAAAACAGGCCTCAGTAGAACTAACATAGATTTAATTTCCTTGTACTTCCCAATAAAATTTCAGTAAACGTTATTGCTTATTTTCATGCTTAAGCTAGTAATCCGAACAATTTTTTTCTTTTATTTTCCCCTTGTGTTACTTGGTCATGCTGATGCTCATAAATAATACCTTTCTTTCAACTACCTAACGACCATCATTTTGTGAACAAGTCAAAGACGTGCCTAAGGATAACAAATTCAATTAAGCCATCATGTTGCCTAATATGCTTATAAAAATACCCGAGATAATATATACCAACCTTTTACTCCTCTGGGGAGCTCTTAATGAGAATCTTGTTAGAAAATCGGATAAATCCCTCTTCGACATTTCATCGAGCACCTCAAGTGCTAGTTTAAGGTTGAGGAATTGGAGTTGAGACTGATCCAGGCTATAAAGTAAATTGAGGTTGAAGACCATCTCTGTAGCTGGGCTCCAAATTTGAATACGTGCCCGCAACAGTTAGCGGCTCGCTGAGTCGACTGACGAAGGGAGGCGACATCATTCGACGACCTCAGCAAGAAAAGATGACGCAGTCGCTGACTTGGCGAGATGCAGCGCCAACTGGAGAGAAGATTGAATCGAAGGGATAGAAGGGAATAGACTTAGCGACATCATTCGACCACCTCAGCAAGAAAAGATGACGAAAGACGCTGACTTGACGAGACGCAGTGCATTCAAACTCGTTTCTCATGGCACATCTTCAATTACTTTCGCTAATATAATCGTCTATAAAAAGAGAATAGGGCTGGGGCTGTGACCGTTTTTTTTTTTTTATGTACCACCCTAATAAATCAGAATTAAATCAATACCACCCGTTAATTTCGAATTCAGATTCCGCCACGTTCGCACACTGGATCTGCGAACGGGTCGCTTCCCGTTCGCGCAATGGATATGCGGACTGACCCGTTCCAGACGACCCGTGTGCGTAACAGATCTGCGGACGGACCCGTTCCCGACCTGATCCGTTCCCGACGTGACCCGTTCGCACTATAGATCTGCGTACGTGGCGGATCCGAATATATACCCCTCCGCAGTGGTTTTTACAGATGTCCTGTCCCTGTCTCCGCACCGCCGTGTCTACAGTAAAAAGGTAATTTTTTTATTAGTTTAATTTTGTTAAATAATTTAATTAGTTTAGTTTTAGTTAGGTAAAATAATAATGACTTGTTTTAGGTAGATCTGACAGTGAATGACTTGTAAAAACCAAAATAGTTGTATATAGTGGCATATTTCCTCCAAAATAGTTAGGTACCAAAATAGTATATTGTGATCTATTTGTAAATTAGATCTGACATTTTAGTTAGGTGTCAAAATAGTTGTATATTGTAAATTAGATCAAATTTTTTTTTTGTAGTTTTGCAAATATTTGTGTTAATTAGATCAAAATAGTATATTGTGATCTATTTGTAAATATTTGTGTAATTTACGATATACTATTATTTGTGTATATTTTTTATTAAATAGTAGTATATTGTAAATTACACTAAAATAGTAGTTTAGTTGGGTACCAAAATATTTGTGTATTTAAACCAATTTAGAATTGTGATTGTATGTAGAATTTAGAAATTATATTTAGAATTTAGAAATGTACCTATTTAGAAATGTACCAATTTACAAATCGACAAATTTAGAAATGTTGTATTTAGACCAAAATAGAGTATAAATGCACCAATTCAGAATTTATTTTTTTCTGAATTAGCGTAGATTGTAAGATTTTTTACCGATTCATTCAAGAATGGTGATATATTATTGAATTACCATAGATATTTGTATTATTGTTAGATTTGTACTATTTGAAATTATCAATAGAGGTCAAAATTGATAAAATTGTTAAATTTGTTGTTAGTATGGCGTCAACCAGCGGTACCAATCAAAATCGGACGTAAGATGATTTACAGTTAGATTTATCACTTGGCCCGTCACGTATTTCCAAATATGACGAAAGATAGTATCAGTCCTCTTTGCTGGTATAAATTCGAGGAGCACAAGATCAAAAATGCATATGTAAGTTTTTGTTTTGATAAATGCAAATAATTTTAATTTTCATTTAGATAAAAATAGGTAAGTTATATGTTTGTTTGTTTTGAAATTGAATGCAGACTCATACCTTGACGAATACGCGGAACAATCAGATGAGTATCCTCTACGACGAGCGATACGCTCCCGTGTTGAAGAGTTTGGGTCTGTGGCATGTCTCACAGCTGACCCCCATTGTCGCAGATGTCGCTCTTCTATATGCGTTGGTCGAGAGGTGACGGCCGGAGACACACACATTTCACATGCCCGTCGGAGAGATTACGGTGTCTCTCCAGGATGTCAGTTGTCTCTGGGGACTGCCTATTACTGGACGGGCTGTGATGGGTGTGAAGTACGGGGACTTCACAAAGGACATCGAAGAACTGTTGGGACCCAACCTGATGAAGGAAAGGTCCCTCAAGAGGTCGAAGGTTGCATCGAAGAATGACATCAGTATCCCTCTTTTGCGGGCGGCATTCAGGTAAGTTACATTTTTGTAATAGTAAGTATTTGATTGTGATGCTTCATACTCTGTACTAAATTAGTTCGTATATGTAGTGGAAAATTGGAAGAAGATGCGACTGAGGAGAAGATAGATCGGTGGACACGGGCTTACATAATGGAGTTATTCTCTTTCTCCCTTTTATTGTACAAAAGAATGACATCAGTATCCCTCTTTCTCCCTTTTATTGTACAAAAGAAACAACAAAAATTAATCAACATCAATTTAATAACAACATTTTAATAATTAAATTAAAATTAAATATAAATTAACAAACATACCTCACAAGTCGCAAAAAAAGAGCTACCGACCTCTCCAAACCCTGATGTGTCATGAAATTGCTCAAACGGATGTCTTTCCCCACGATCCACTATAGGCCACTTCCGTCTACCAAGCATAGGAATACCAGTATCCTCATCACTGTGATCTGATACCCCACCGTCCCCATTATCATCCCAATTAGCCTCTGCCTCCATTTCTTCAAGATCATCGTCCGTATTGTCAGCATAATAAAGCCGTTCAGGGGTTTCAGATCGCTCCCTTTCAGATTGGACTCGGCTAGAGGACGAGGATGGAATCTGAGATCGACCCCTGTCAGATTGGACCCTACTAGGGCCCGCTACACATGGGACCCGACTAGGACCCGCTACAGATGGGGCCCGTCTAGGACCCGTTACAGATTGCTCGAGCCCCAAACCTTAAGTCAACTGCAACAATTGTCTACTATTCTGTCTGGAGTTATGTCTAGAGTTTTGTTTGGGGTTGGCTACAACATATAACTCTAGGAACTTGAAAGTCATATTCATTGTCATTTGGACATATAACTCCCAACTGCTATCGTCTTGTACCGGTAGCTGTTGGAACCAGGTTTGATTGCCTTGGCCAATATTGATTCTTGCGGTAATTATCAGTTCATAATTACGGTGGTCAATACCGAGTTGTTGGTACACTTCCCTATTTAAACCTCTAAAATCCAAACCAAGCCGGATATTGAACATTTTCGGTAGCTGGTGGCTATAATAAGCGCCATTTGGTCCTTGTAATACTTCACCATCAAAATAACAAGCAATTCCAATCATAATTGGTTGAATAAACCTAATAATACAAAATAACTAAATTAAAAAAACTACAAAAAATAAATTAAAAAAAAGGATGAAAAGGTAAAAAAACGTACCTATGCAGCAGCTTTGGTGAAGAATGAGAGCGGAGTTGCAAGTCAGAATTGATCTGATCTCTATATAGGGAAAACGTGCCACGTGCGCAGTTCAACACTGCGAACGGGTCTGTCCGCACCTCTATTACGCGCACGGGTCCGTCCGCAGATCAGTTACGAGCACGGGTCGTTGGGAACGGGTCAGTCGGGAACGGGTCAGTCGGGAACGGGTCAGTCCGCTTATCCATTACGCGAACGGGTAGCGACCCGTTCGCAGATCCAGTGTGCGAACGTGGCGGAATCTGAATTCGGAATTAACGGGTGGTATTGGTTTAATTCTGATTTATTAGGGTGGTACATAAAAAAAAACGGGGGCTGTGAAGCCTAAAAAGTATATTGTAATTTTGTGGTTCTAGCTCGGTTTTGGTCTCGTGCCGTTTGTATCCATTTCTTTGTATTTTAATATCGTTACGCCTTGAATTGTGCGTAACAATATTATCCATATTAATTTACTGGGATTGTTACAAATCATTTTTTTTCGGAGAAGGGAAAATCTAAAAATTTGCCTTCCTCTTCAAAAGTTGAATGAAAATATTCTTCATGCAAATTGCTCAACAAATATCTTTGTGGATCCTATAAACTTGTTTCTCACTATCTCAACCCTTTTGTTTTTCTTCCACTCTTTTACTTCATGAATGCTTTGACAATTTCAAATTTTCAACAACATAATCTGATATTTGAAATTCTAAATTCCATTGAATTTATTTTGAAATTTTATTGATATTTCGTAATATAAAAATTATTAGTTTCACAATTCAACATAATTTAATGTTAATCTTTGAAAATATAAACTTTATGACCTTCGAAAATTCAAAATTGGAGACCGAAATATTTTCGTTAGCATATTGCATGAAAGTAATGATAGAAACAGTTTTGATAGCTTATAAGATAAAAAATGCACGTAATATTGTATCATTTATTTTATATAATAATCGAATGAATACAAAAACTACATGAGATAGTATTTTAATTCTTCACTTAATCGTATGATACTTCGTAATGAGGATTACATTATATTCTTGCAACATTGTATTGCTCATGATGGTACTAAAATTTATATTTTTCAGAAAGTTATCTTACTATTTTTTAATAGGTAAACTCACTAGTTTTGAATGGTTCAGAATTTTTAAATCAAAGTAATATTTTTACCTGTCTAAAAAGATAGTAAAAAATTATAAAAAGAATGTAAAATTTGATTTTCAAGTATATTTTCATATGGAGATCTTGAGCGGTTCAGATCGATTATTTGAAACTTTAAAATCAATGATACGAGTCCATAATACAGGTCCATATTACTATAACCTCACTCGTATTAGTATAATAATTATACGTAATTATTGGGATTGTCATATAAATCATCATTTTGCATATGGGAAAATAATAAATTCTATTCTTAAAAAAAAACAAAATAAAATACTCTTGCATGCAAATAATTCAACAAAAGATACTTCTTTGTGGATCCCATAAACTCCATTCCTACTTCCTCTTCGCCTCTATTTTCTTCCACTCATTTTCTTCATAATTTCTTTCACAATTTCAAATTTTCAACAACATAATTTAATTTCCAAAATTTTCAATAATTCAAAATTGAAAGATTTGGTCTCAAATTTTAAAAAGGTTCAAAACTTTAAATTTAACAATTTCAAACACAACTTAATTAATTGACTTTTAAATAAATTGAACAATATAAGGTAATAATTACTGGAATATAATCAATGATATTTAAATTTTGAAGTTATTAATTATCATACTTTATTATTTCTAAGCCATACTTTTAACTTTGATCATTGTATTTATTTATTTTTATAAAATTAGATTATAAATTATTAGTTTTTTTTTCAAAATTTAAAGCTATACGTTTTCAAATTTCAAATTTGAAACTTAAAACCTTTGCCAATATTCATAATTTTGAGGTGCATATTTAATATTTTAGTCTTGAAGTTTTTGGAGTGTCATCTATTTGATATATTTTGTTTTGTGTGTACACATACACATTTTTAAACTAAATTTCTGAAATACGAAAGTAATTTTTCGAATAATGAAATGATGAAAATTATAAATTTTATATTATGAAGATTGAAACTTAAAACTTATGGAAGTACGAAAATTGTGATGTGGGAAGAAAAAAAAAGAAAGGAGTATAGAGTACAATTCTTTTTATTGAAGGCCTGTGTTGGTTAGCCTACTAACGATTGCATTAAATCAAAGAAAGATTTTTACAAGTCACCAAAGAAAGATTTGTACAAGTCACCACGAGTAACTTGTTTACCCTGAAGTACAATTTAAGTTCACATGAATTAGAAGGGACGGTAAAAAATTTAGAGGCGTAGGTAATTTATCAGACAAAAAGGTTATATGCTATGAATTCGTAAGGTAACATAATATTTCTGTTTGGATCTGGACCGTTGAATCAGAATCTGCACAATTATTAAAGCGACCCTGTCCGTTCCATTTTGTACCGGATTGGTCTGAATTCCAATTGGACGCTGTGATTCAAACCGAAATATTCTGTTACCTCAGACGTTATGAATTTGTAAGCTATTGCATAGGATTCGATTCGACACTGCATGTGCGAAGTCCAATCCGTAATTAATTGCAGATTATCAACAAAATAAAATAAAAATAAGGATTGTATCTATCGGTTGACTTTTCAATCGGGGAAGTCGCTGACAGAAGACATATCAAAAAAGCGATGCCTAACCGGAAGGATAAAACATTAATTAATTAACCATAAAACATACTAATTATCTTACTCCCAAATTAGGAACACTATTAACGTCAAGCAAAAATGATCCAGTTTCTACCTACACGGATTCCCTGTTTTCATTGCATGTTTTCCCTCGTGTAGCTATATACAGTTAATACAGTTAATTCCAAATTCCCAAATCCCAATGAGATATCTATACGAAACTCGCCGCATAAAATCTAAATTCAATTTCCACGCGAAGCCATCGGACAGAATCGTTCCAACTAAGAGCATTAAAAAAACAATAAACTAATCTTCTTAATCTCTCTCTTCGCCTTGCCAGTTCTCCTCGCCGATCGATCAATTGCCTAACTCCAATCTTCTTCCATCTTAATCCCAGCTCAAATTTGAGATCATTGGCAGGTTTCGTTCTTATTCGGATATTCATCGTTTTTTTGTTTATTTTCTGGTAAAGTCTTTGGGGATTTTCTCTTCCGTGTTTTTTTACCTCGCGAGAAGAGATGCTTCCTTCAATGTGGAAAGATAGTGGGGTTCCAGCGGACGATTTTTATCAAGTTCGCCCTGAATGCACAGATGTGCCAAAAACCAAGTTTAAAATCAGGGTATGCTTCAATTTCTTTTTTCTGATTACTGTGCTATTGCTAATTTTCTTTGCATCATAAGCTTATCCTTTGTTGAGTTGACTTGTTTGAACTCTGGTATAAGTATTTGCTATTTAACTTCATTGAATGGTAGATAATAACTGGCCCGTTATTGTTAGTTTCTTCGTGTGATGCGTCATTTTGACATTAAATTATATTTTCTTTGTATAAGGTCCATGTAATTACTGCTTATGCACATCTCTGGTTGTCTGTTATGTTTAATTAACTATTGTTTTTTTTTTCTAATTACTGAAAAAAAGTTATCAATTGCCTCTGATAAAGGAAATGCCAGAATACCATAAAGCAACCAAATAGTTACTATAATTCAAAATAATCTCTAATACTTTACTGTATTTAAAATTGATTATATTTCTACACTGGAGATATATTTTTAATTCTTCTTTTTGTGGCAAAAAAACAGTTCCCTTGTTAAAATGTGTTACCTGCTTTTATAATTGCTTTTAAAAAAAGAGAGAGTATTTTCTGATCCTTTTTTTCTCTAAATTTTAATAGAATGGAAAGACTTTAAGTGCGAGGAGGTGGCAAGCCGCCTTTAGTCCAGAAGGCTACTTAGAAATGGCCACAGTACTTGGTCGCATCCAGCGAGGGGTATTTTCGCCTTATCCCCTCCATTGTTTTAATTAATGTTGTTGTTTCCATTACAAATTTTAGATTTTTGTATTACTATATATAACCACAGGGAATTCATCCTTCAATTAGAGGTGAGGTCTGGGAGTTTCTTCTTGGATGCTACGATCCGAAAAGCTCCTTCGATGAGAGGGAACAGATTAGACAAAAGAGAAGGTACTTGTTATTTTTTTATTTATTTCTTAACAGTCGGAACCAGTATCCATGATTCAAGTATTAATCCTGACTTGTTCATACCAGAGAGCATAGACCAGTATGGCGGCAAGCATGTACTGGAGCTGACTGCTCTGGTAAATTACAAATCATAGTGTATAATTTTCATGATCTCCATTATTAATTGAGATTGCAACAGGATACAATACATGAGGTGGAAGCAGGAATGTAAGGAGATGGATGCACATGTTGGGAGCGGCATCATAGTAACAGCACCACTAATTACAGAGGATGGGCAACCAATCAATGACCCGTTAGTGCTCCAGCAATCTGCACCCAGGCAAAATTTCAATGCACCTTCGAGTGATCAACCTCTTGAGAAACCCGTTATAGATTGGAAGCTTACTTTACACCAGATTGGTATGGTTTCTTCTTGCCTTTAGTTAGTTTTGATACTGTGATGAATTGACAGGTAAATCAACTACGGTAATGTGGTGGTATGGAACATGTACCATTATTTCGTCCGATGTCCTACTATATAATCTTATTAGAGTTACTTTAGTCACTTCACACTAAAAATTATTAATTTCAAGTTAGCGAGGCATGTCACAGTTTGAAAATTTCAAGGGGATGATTGTCAAAATAAAAAGTTAACGAGGCCATTTGCCACAAGTAAAAAAATTTAGGGAGGTCTCATGACATTACCCCTATTTATTTTGTGACTTCTTTTATATGAGAAACCAATAAAGAAAAATTGGATTAGTAGCCAGACAACTACCTCCTGGTATCAGTACATACAGCTGGTACAATGATCTTGTGCATCAATCCTTGGTATAAATTGCATTTTGATCTCTTTCGCTAGGTTTGGATGTGCTACGCACAGATCGAACACTGGTATTCTATGAAAGCAAGGAAAATCTCTCTAAACTTTGGGATATCCTAGCAGTCTATGCATGGATTGACAAGGATGTTGGATATTGTCAAGGTGGGACTCACTTTAAACTAATTTATTTACTCAGTTTGTACTTATGATGGACTATATCTTATTATTTTTTCTTTTATATTTTTTTTGTAGGAATGAGTGATTTATGCTCTCCTATGATAATTCTTCTTGATGATGAGGCTGATTCTTTTTGGGTTTTCGAGCGATTGATGCGAAGACTGGTACTCTCTCTCTCTCAGTCACAGATGCAAAGAAAAACTTTGGATTATATTTTTGTGTTGTGGTCATTATGAAATCTCCTAATAATGGTTATTTCATGTTTAAGAGAGGAAATTTCAGATGCACAGAGAGATCAGTGGGAGTGGAGAACCAACTGCAAACCCTGGCTTCTATAACTCAAGTTGTTGACCCAAAGCTTCACCAACACCTCGGTAATACTTGTCAGAGCTACTTTATAACCAACTCCTAGATCCTTATAAGTTAGTTGCTAAGCTGCTTAAATTCATTTGACAGATGCACTAGGAGGAGGAGATTATCTTTTTGCATTTCGCATGTTCATGGTGTTGTTTCGCCGAGAGCTCTCCTTTGGTGATTCTTTGTACCTCTGGGAGGTATGAAATGGTTGATGTTATTCGAGCTAGGTACCAAAATTTCGGAATGGTATGGAATCGTACCATTCTATGTTTCAGAATGTTATACAAGGAATCCTAATGGTAGGATCATACCATTCTATTTTCAATAATGTTATACCATTCTATGCATGGATTCTAACTTTCAGATGCCAATATGACACTCGTCTTCTCAGAAGATGATTCTGTCACTTGTTTTCATGTAGGGTTAGTTAGGGAAAATATTCCAGTACAGGTTTGGTTGAAGTGACATCATTAATTTCTTGATTATGTTGGTGCCCTTTTTTTTTTTTTATCACAAATAGCTCGATATTTCGTTTGTTAGAATGGAGCTGCCATAATTATAACTAATAGAAAGCTCTTTTAAAATATACCTTAATTTATTTAACAGATGATGTGGGCCCTAGAGTATGACCCTGACATATTCTCCGTGTACGAAGAACCAGGATTTGCATCTGAAAAGGCAGAGGGATCGAAAGGGAAGGGAAAGTCAACTCGTCAACTCGGCAAGTTTGAGAGAGAGAATGTCAGAAGTGGGGTCCCCGCTGAAGGCCCTTTGCCCATTTCAGTTTTTCTCGTAGCAAGTGTTTTGAAAGATAAGAGTGCCAAGCTCATGACAGAAGCACGGGGCATAGATGATGTTGTTAAGGTATCGAAAGATGAGATTCTTCCCTAAAATTTCATTAAGATTATATTGAGACCACATATAACCCTCCTGTTGGCTCATCTGTGTACCAAATCTTGGATCGGATTTATGGTGAGTTTTGGCTTCCTTTGAAGGAAATGTGAAAACCCTGATATTAATCTCTACTTTTTTACCAGGATTTGGTCCTTTTAAGGACTAACAAAATAGAAACTTTCTGAATCAAAATAAAATAGGAGTGGTACTTTAAAGAACTTTAGTGTAATTTAGTCCTGAAAGCATCATCTCTGCCTTCTGCTCCCAATTTTTACCAGCAGTCCATAAATTCTCTTTTCATAGATAGATGAAGAGCAAGTAGGGACACTCTAAGCTTCTATCAAAGAAATGTGAAATGTCCTGTATATTTATATGCAACCTTGAACTGTCACCCATTACTTTCCAACTCAAATCTTCAAAGAATAAAACCAATAAAAATGAAACATTCTCCTCTGTGACAATTTGTGGGGAAGGGTGTTGGCTTGGTCATTTTCAAGGGAATTAGGAAGAAGGGTATGCATGTTTTCCTTGATTTATCGAGACATGCATAAATTTTCTTATATTGTGAGGGATTTATACACACCATAAAAAATGTATTTACAATTCTTAAAAAAAGAAGAATTTACAATCCTTGCTAATATGCTATATTTGGCAGATTTTGAATGACATAACAGGAAATCTAGATGCAAAAAAGGCTTGTAGTGGAGCCATGAAACTTCACAAGAAGTACCTCAAAAAGGTTTCCATCTTTACATCTCATTTCTTTATATCGATATGTTATTTGGTAATAATAATAAATATCTAAAATGCTCACTTTCTTCGTACAGGCAAAGAAACCATAATGAAATTACTTTAATGTTACATGCTTCTACATTACGGTTTTGGGACTTGTTTCTACAACCTCTTCGTATTGATCGTTGGCCGAACTTAAACAATGTAATGAGGCCAATTCACAAAACACTTCTGCATATATGTTATTCATTGTTACTGAGTGTAGAGCAAGGAGAGTTTTTTTTTTGTTTTTGTTTTTGTTTTTGTTTTTTCTCATATTATTTATTATTTTCTGTCTTTTTTTTTTCTTTATAGTTTTTAGAGCTAAATGAGGAAGTTACAATTTGATTTTTTTTTTTTATGATACCTACTTGCACATATGTGATTGAATAAGAAAATATATTGCGAACGTTCAATAAAAGGTTGAAGTGACTTGTGTATTGCAATCTAGATTTTCAATTATTTATTGTATAATGTACATACGTTGAGAAAGGGACCAGTTTTGTTACGTCTGTTATATATCAATGAGCTAAGTATAGATCTGATACGACAACGAAACTTAGAAAGGGATGTTCGAACTTTGAAATGATTTTGGGAGCGGGAAAAAGAAATATTACCCGGCAGGCAGCATGTATACCATCTTTTGTTCTTCTTTCATACATTAATTTGTTTTTTCGTATGTAGCACTTTAGACTAGTCTAATGTTTTTCTTAACTAATCACTATGACTTGGGCGTGTTACAGTTTTGACAATGATTCAGTGATTTTTACGTAATGATTGCAAACAAGATAGTCATAGAACTAACACTTTGTGGGATAATGTATGTATTCATTGAATTGAGCATAATGTATGTATTCATTGATTACAATGAGATAGGACTAAAAGTTTGTTGGACCTCCCTTTTTTTGGATGTATGAAAGACAGTATAGGGTACGTACGAATCCAAATGACAAAGAAGGGTCCGTTCGGCAACCCAGTAGGGAATAGGAATGGGTGTGGGAATCAAAAATTCTGAACTGAATTTTATTGTTCACTGTGAGAATAAAAACTTAGCTCTGAGCAAATTTTTTTTTCCCACGGTGAATAGTATGTGGCTGAACGGGCCCGAAATGAATTCATTATTGGGAAGTTGATTCTTTATGAGCAATTTGAAATTTCTAACTCTTATATATTATAATTGCGTCATTATTTTGTACTCATATAAATACATAGTTTGTGTAATGGAAGATTTGAATTGAAAGAACTTCAGTATATTTACAAAATTTGAATGTATATATAGCAAAATAATATTAAAAAGAGCAGAGCAAACAAAAAAAAAAGTAGCTAGGAGAGGAGTTATACAAGGAAGAAGATGCATGGCAATATAAAGGAGTAGTTAGTTAAGTTACAAGATGACTCCATTTTGATGAAGCATTTGTCCGAGGTGATCGTAGGAGGCCACGGATGATCCGTGTCGAAGAATTGTTGGTATATAGAGATAGCAGCGCATGAAAAGAACGATTGCCATGGCAGCAGTTATCATGCCGCAAGTAACGATGCTGATGTTAACTAACACGCCGAAGAAAAGAAGTAGAGAAAGAAATCCCAACACAACGGTGAGTGCGTCAAAATATTCCTTCTTCCCATCAGGTTCCATCCATCCAGCATATATAGTATAATATATGTATTATATGTGGTTTTGTGTGACCTGGTTACATCGGCCGGAGTTGATATATAATCAATCAATCAACCAATACCGCCTGACTGCATCTATTCGCTGCTGGAAATTTGATTTGGAAATTGCAACTTTGGACTGACTGCATCTATTCTCATCCAACGGTTTGGCTTGGCCTGGCTTATAAAGGGAAGTCCAGAGTCCAACTACAATAAATAAATAAATAATTAATACTGCACATGGTCCACACAGTATGGGCCCCACCCCCTTCATGGAATCAATCTGTTTGGCCGATATTTGTTCTGACCGTTCGATCGGGTTCAGATGGTGCGGATGCGTCCTCACCTCTCGTCTGGTAGTTCAATGTTAAGGTGGCTTTTGGCGAGAGATCGGGCCGCCACATTCACCTCTCGTCCTTTCGTTAAACCAGGAGTCAGATTATACATTTCTCTTCAGATCCATCTCGCCGTATGTTTTTCTTTGCTGTTGGCCACCCTTCTCCAGTTCTGCTTTCGTTATCTCTCTTTCATTTATTATATATTTAGATCTGAGTGATTCTATGGTACTATGTATATCACGGGTTGTTACCGTGCTACGGCTCTATATTCGAGTTTTAAAATCCTAACGGTCGATCCGAACCGTTCATCTTATTCTCCATATTAATATGTGTTTGGAGACCAAATTTTACATTTTTTGAAAAAATTTTACTATTTTTTTAGATATTTAGAAAATCACTTGATCTGAAAATTCTGGACCATCCAAAAACAGTGATTTTCAATAAATCTAAAAAAATATTTAAAAGATTTCAAAAAATGTAAAATTTGGTCTCCATAAGTAATTATCTTTTTATGACTTACAATAATAAGTCCTAATTTAGTACAAATGAACAGACACGTCATAGTTTACCAATGACCTAAATCACATGAATGGTTTTAAAAACATTATTCAATTAATTATTTTTTAAGTTTAAAAATTATTATTTTGAATCTTATTTTTCTAATTCGTATTGAATTGATCTTATTTTTATTATTATAATAGAATGAATTCTGTTGTACAATTATTAATGCTGATGTGGATAGTAATGATTATTCAGAATATAACATATTAATTAAAAAAAATACTATTTACATCCATGTCGTTGGAACTTAATTAAAAATTAATTAATGGATTATATGTACATCTTAACATGAATATTATGATGATACGGAAGCTAATAAAGATTTTTATATAAAAAAAATATCAGTGAACCAATTGGTGCAAGTTAAAAAAATTTGAATAAAAATTGGCAATTTTAAAATTTAAGAATTAAAATGATAAATATGAGTAAGATAAGTTAGTAGTTTATATATTTTCAAATATAATGGGACCGATAACAATAAATTTCTCATATATATATATATTTTTTGTAATATTACCTGCATATGCAAGTGATGTATTTGTTTAATCCGCTCTCTTCATCTACAATAAATTTCTAATTTATTGGGTTATATCATATATTATCCGCTCTCTTCATCAACGTTCGATTCATTCTCCAAATATAAGAGCTTAATTGGAATTGGGTGGGTAGGAGACCAATCTTAAATTATTGGGTTTTAGAAGAAATGTCAGCACTAATGTCGGCACTACATCTTACATAAATTTTTGAATTTCATTTTAAAGATAATGACAAAAATCAAGTTGCAAAGTTATATGAGACTGAGATAGAGGTTCTTTGCGGGCCTTTAACGAATATATCTTACATGGATTTTCAGCCCAGCATAGCCCAGATATCTGGTTGAATTTCATTTTCATTTTGAAAGATTTTCTGAAGTAACTCATTTTTTTTTTTTTTTTGGATACCCTGATAGTGTCTATAAGTAACTCAAAATTTGAGTTTGAATCCGGACCGTCTGATGAGAAATGTAGGTCAATTCAACTCAAGTTAAAATTCACAGGTCCCTTTAATATTTGTGTCAAAGCTGATCGAATGGTCCAGGTTCAAACTCAAACTTTAGGTTACTATAGGGGATCTGAACTCGGAGCAAGGAGGGGGTAGAGGTGCACAAAAAAATTCATTATTCATAACTCGTTTGGAATTAATTTTGATTCAACTCACCAACAACTCAAGTTGAAACTGACTCGAGTCAAAATGACTCGGTTGACTCATTGATTTGGTAAACTATATAATATTTTGTTAGACTTTGTACTATTTAGTAATTTGATAAACTTTGTACTATTTAATTATGTATTTACCACTGTTTAATTATGTAAAGTTCTAAATTGTGTACTATTTTGATAAACTATGTATTATTTATTTTGCCATACTTTGTTTTGATAATTTTTAATTTGATAAACTATGTATTATCTATGTTATGAGTCGACTCGAATTGACTCAAGTTGTTCGCAAATTGAATCCAAGTTATGATTTTTTGATTCGAAACTGAATTAGCAACTCGGATTCGATTCGACTTATGAATTCACGAGTTGAATCCAAGTGCGCAGGTACATTTCTTGTTAATAGGTACATTAGCTAATTATAACAATGGTACAAAGTGTTTCAGGAAATTGAAATTAAAATTAAAATGGTTCAGGAAACGGAATTTTTTTAGAAACCGTAAAAAGAAAAAAAAAGAATTTAATAGACCAACTTGATTGCTTTGGTTTTTACAAAAATTATAAGAACCGAGATGTCATTTCGGTCCGAAGTATATTTTTTTTCTCTAGACTGAATTACCATTTCGGTTCGAGCTGTTTTCACATATTTTTAAAAAAAAGGGAAAATTGGTTATTTGTCACTCCAAAACCTTCAAATTTGAAAAATGCCATTCCTAAATTTGAAATTGTAATAATCCCACTCTAAACTTCATTAATTTTTAATTTTGTCATTCCAAATAATTAATGACTATAATATTCTCCCTTCATGTCGAAAATGGGAAAAATAAGATATCAAATTATAATCTTTAAAAAAAAATATTGTCAAAGTTGTCAAGATTGTCATTATCAAGTCATCTCTCTCTTTTTTTTTTATTGTTAATCTTAGGCAAAAAGGAAAATCGCTTTGATTAACATTGAATCCTGTAGGTTCATTCCTTGCTGAGAGAAACATAGAAAATCAAGAGGATAACTGAGCTATGAGACATGCAAATATGTGTACACTTGTACAAGAGGCTTTTGATTTGATTTAATTTGGGTGGATGCACGTCTGATTCTGGTCGAATTACCTTGGACCAACCTAATTAATTATGTTGGAACAAATGATTTTCTTGCAATTTTGTAGACAATAATGCTGCTTCTGATTAATGATTTGTACCTGCTCCGCGTTAGCCAACCAAATTTTATGTATTCACAGATCTCCAAGAAAGAAAACAATATAAGTTGTTGCTAACAAATCAAAGGGAAGTTTCTTTTTCAATTTTCGACTTTATAATTTGAGAGCTTTTTTTTTCCCATTTTCAACGTGGCCATGGCCATGACCGGGGTATTTTAATTATTTGGAGTGGCAAAATTAAAAATTAATGAAGTTTAGAGTGACATTATTACAATTTCAAATTTCGAGATGACATTTTTCAAATTTGAAGGTTTTGGAGTGGTAAATAACCAATTTTTCCTAAAAAAATGATTTATTTGTTGGTGTAAAACTTGTGAAAACACCTTGGACCGAAATGGAAATTCGGTACGAGAAAAAAAAACTCTTCGGGCTGAAATGACATCTCGGTTCTTATGATTTTTGTAAAAATTAAAGCAATCAAGTTGGTTTGGTATTTTTTTATTTTATTTGTGGTTTCTAAATTTTTTTTTTCAGGAAACAATTAATTGAATGTTAAAGTAAAATTGTTAGCTTACGAACCAGTTAATGTTACAGTAGAAAGCAGTACAACAAATAATTGAATGTTACAGTAGAAAGTAGTACAAAAATTAATTGAATGTTACAGTTATATCAGTTCAAAAATTAATTGAATGTTTCAGTAGAAATCAGTACAAAAATTAATTAATTGTTACAGAGGGTCTGAATCACCTGCCCCCTTATGGGCAGGAAAATCCTCCGAAATTTTTATTAATAGAAAATATAATAAAAAAATATCCAGATTAGGGGACGCTTTTCGTGATTTTTCAGATATAAGGAAAACGTTTTTAAATATCGCGGCCAATGGCCGTTGTGGCTTATAACGGCCATACTTAGTGCCTTATTAACCATTCTAACTACATTAACCATGCTAATTGAACCAGAGAAAAAAACCGGAAAAAAACCCTGTCCGTTGTGAATAGAAACGGCCAGGCGAAAAAAAATAAAAAATTGCTGTCCGTGATTAATAGCAACGGCCAGGAAGAAAGAAAAAAAAGAAAAAAAAAAAAAGAGGCTGTCCGCGATTAACAGCAACGGCCCACTTGGTATTAATGGCTCAAATTTTGTGGTGATAAGGAACGATATCGTGCCCTTTTATAAAAGTCTTGTAGTTGTACCCAAAATAAAAAAATGTTGTAATGTGATGTGATTGATTGGAAGAGCGACAATTGAGAAAATTGATGCTAGGGACCCACAAATACCATTCATTTATTTAATATTTTTCTGAGAAAAATGATGCGATGGGATTGATTTATAAAAGGCCTTTTTTCTTTGTAAAAGCTCCAATACAGATTTGCTGTTGCAACATTCTTGACACATCTTTTTAAAAAGTGGGCCGTTGCTGTTAATCGCGGACAGCCTCTTTTTTTTTTTTTTTTTTTTTTTTTTGTTCCTGGCCGTTGCTATTAATCACGGACAGCAATTTTTTATTTTGTTTTGCCTGACCGTTTCTATTCACAACGGACAGGGTTTTTTTCCGGTTTTTTTCTCTGGTTCAATTAGCATGGTTAATGTAGTTAGAATGGTTAATAAGGCACTAAGTATGGCCGTTATAAACCACAACGGCCATTGGCCGCGATATTTAAAAACGTTTTCCTTATATCTGAAAAATCACAAAAAGCGTCCCCTAATCTGGATATTATTTTATTATATTTTCTATTAATAAAAATTTCGGGGAAAATCCTACCCACACATAGATTTAACCGTTGGATCTTCTTTGGGATCCGCGCTGTGATGAACCGCTTGATGAAACGGAAAATTGAAAAGCTCCTCCGTCAGCTCCTTTTCCTTCCGATTCTCTCTCTCCCGTCTTGTCCTTCCGCCTCCGCGTTTCTCCTCTCCATCTCGCTCGCGCATCGCTTTCCGCTCTCCCTCTTGCCTAACATCTCGTTCTCCATCTTACTCTCCATCTTGCTTCCCGCTTGCCTAACATGTTTGGGTCTGTTATTTTAGTTTGGTCAAAGGTGTGTATCAATCCTTTGAAGAAGATTGGATCTGTTATTTTAGTTTCAATTTCATGGTTTTAGTTTACTTGTCTGTATTTCAACCCTGACATTTGCTTATGTCTTTTATCAATGTTTATAAATTTTCATGTATTTATTTTCAGTTCTATGTTCGGGGTTGACGAAGTTTGACTTTGCTCTGTTTTTTAGTGAACTGAGAATAATTCATTTTGTTAACCCAAAATTATAAAATTTTATGCAATCATGCTTGTCCAACCATACTTTATATATGCTATGAATTTCATGAATTATTTCTAACATAAACTTGACTTTTCTATATTCCTCTTGTTTACTGTTTTTCTATCCTAATTTGCCAGTTTGATTTCTTTTGGTTTTTTCTGATTTCAACCATGCAGAGGGGTGTGGTCATGGACTGGTACATTGGTACAAAACTATAGTACCATGTCATTGAGTCTGGTTTGAAGTTTCAGACCCTTATTAGGGTTTTATATAAAGAAGAACAATGAGATTTGAAGGTTTAATTTACAAAAAAGAAATGCAAACAGTTCATCTTGTCAGATAGCAAATATGTAGCAATCACACTTCGGTTAATCGAATTATTTACAAAAAAGAACATTCTGACAAGCTTGTAATTATAATATCATTTCAGAATTAAATTATCTAAATTATAATATAATAAAAAATTTAAAGAACTCTTCACACACAAAAAATAAAAATAAAAGTAAAACACCATAGTTTCCACGCATTCTTTTTTTTGTTAAAGTGAAACCCGCAGGCTTTAACTTGATTAAAAAAAATAACATTACATGTAAATAGAAGTCCATTCTATTTTACTCTAGCTGATATCAACCGTAATACTAATCTATCTTATATTAATTCAGAAAGAAAAAGCATCTACTGACTTAATTGAAATTTGAAAAAAAAAAGGAAAAGGAAAATAAAAACATTGTCCTTAGCGCAGACTTCCATAACTGCCCTTGTAATCCTTTTGTTGTGGCGTACCAGTCCACTCTGCCTTCTATTCTCTTGCCAATTTTGGTTTGAAAGTGATCATGCAGGAATAATTAGAAACACTTTAGTGCTCCTTGTACTCTCTGAAACCTTGTGTATCCAATTCCATCTGTAATTCTGTATCCTTATTTACCTTGTGTATCCAATCCTCATGCAAGAATAATTTTGATTCACTATTTGTTTTGTAATCAAGCTATTCCAGTTTCGTAATGAAACAGGTGGGTTCATCCAATTTTGTCAAAAAAAAAAAAAAATTGATTATAACCAAGTCCAATAGGATTCTCTTCTCCATTGGCTTGATTAATTATTTAAGTTGGATTAAGTGTCTCCATTCTCCAAATATGATCTTCTCAATGTCTGCATAAAAATAAAGTCAAAATAGAAACATAGATTTATCGTTGAGAATAAGAA
This sequence comes from Carex rostrata, assembly GCF_964058835.1. Lineage (NCBI taxonomy): Eukaryota > Viridiplantae > Streptophyta > Magnoliopsida > Poales > Cyperaceae > Carex > Carex rostrata. Next base: position 7,342,727 of record NC_135921.1, read on the forward strand.
AAATATACGAAGTACCTTTGTTCCTCCAGTATATAAGTACTTCCCATCTTTAGGAAAAGAACCTGACAATTCAAAACATCAACAAATCTAGTGCAAACATATTGCTCTAAGCATAAGCAGGAGCAAAGCAGATTGATGACACAGTGGCGCCATACCATACTGGTACAGTGGTACCATTACCATACCAGACTGGTACAGAGGTACCATCACCATTCCATACTGCATAAAACTTCGAAATGCACACTTAAATTTTGAAAAATGCAAAATTTCAATTCTAATCTAGATTTTATCCGAATTTCCAGATCAATCATACAAACAAACATGTTTATTCCAAGCATACCAAGTAGATGTAAAGCAAACAGTAAAACAAATATAACTTGACAAGCAAACATGTTTATTCTAAGTGTGTAAGAGTTACAAAAGAAAAAATAAGATAAAAAGTAACATCTAAAAACAAAAGTTACTAGTCTGTCCAACCTTAGATTAAATTGATAGTTGTGCAGGCCACTAATTTGTTGGATGTTAATCGAATCACAACGCCATTTAATGCTCTAGGAATAGAAAGATAAGAGTTCAATTTATAATTTGTGAAGCCTTTTTGTTTAGATAGCAAGAGAATTTCTAATCCCTTAACAAGAATCAGCATATGAAATTGACATAATAGTTATTTCTCAATCCAAGACTAAACACCACCATGCCAGTCCAACAAAGCAAAAATGTATATCAAAGTTCTAGCAAAAATGACAAAGATTGACAAAAAAATTAAAAAAATTGAGATAAAATAGAAATTTTTAGACTGAAAGAGGACTGCATACTTGAGGGGCACCAAGAAGAGTGTGAGGAGACAACTTGAGCCGAAAGAGGGTAAATTTGGTAAATTCATCGACTGTGCTGAGCCATGGCGAGGCAAGGCGCGACTGGGAGAGCGCAGCGCGTCTGAGCGAGAAGCGATGCGCGAGCGAGATGGAGAGGAGAAACGCGGAGGCGGAAGGACAAGACGGGAGACAGAGAATCGGAAGGAAAAGGAGCTAACGGAGGAGCTTTTCAATTTTCCGTTTCATCATCACAGCGCGGATCCCAAAGCAGATCCAACGGTTAAATCTATATGTGGGCAGGTGATTCGGTCCCCTGAACCTGAGGCAAACATTGCCGTGACCGTGATGCATATCAGTATTAACTATTGATTAATTGAGATGGGATTATTTAATTCCAAGGCCCCAATTCCAGTAATTTTGGAAATTTAAACAGAAATCTCTTAAACAAAGAAATTTTCAAATGAAAAAGATTCAAATGCATTTTGTTATTTTACATCAGAACTAATCAAATACAAAATCAGCAGTAATAAGTGGCTGATTTATCATGTAAAATGTTTATTATATAAGAATTACTAACCCGTGTTTACATCTATATATAATTCTTTACCAAGTACCAACTATATAAAATCAAATTGATAAAATTAAGATTCTTATAACAAATGTAAACAAAAAAAATGGGGGCAAACCAAAGTAGGATTTCAACAACAACAACAAAAAAAAAGCTTCTTGGAGAGCAGCAGTAGTTATGAGTTACAACAAGGCTCCGCTTTCGTGAAGAACTTGTCGAAGGTTATCGTAGGAGGTGGCAGATTCATCAGCTAAATTTGGAGGAGTATAGAGATAGAAGCAGAGAGCGACAAGTATCACAATTGCAGCACTTATCATGCCCCAACTAATGATGCTAATGTTAACTGACCACCCCAATATGCTAAGCAATAAGATAATTATTGCACAAAGACAGGCTGCTGCAACAATTGTCAATGTGGTGCCAAAGTATCCATTGTTTCTCACTTTCCATTCATACATCATGTCTATCACCTCGCTAGCTAGCACGGAGGGGATGGGATCAGTTATACTTTGATTTGATGAGTTGTGTCTACGTAATATATATATTGAAATGAAGAGTGTGTGAGAGAGAGAGAGAGACTTGGAGTTGGAGATTCTATTGTTGCTTTGCTGAGAGGCGACATAGACATCAATGAGAAAACCTTTTTTCATGTGCCCACATGAGAATTAAAAAGATGGGAGTAGTTATGGTTCAACTTCAAAAAGAGAACAACAATGAAGCAATATCATTATATATAGGCCATTGAAAGCTACTTAAACGGTTTTTTCTCTTCCAAGTAATTTTATTATAGTAACTGAAAGCAACCTTTTCCTCTTTCTAGTACTGGTATGATGTAGAGATTGAAAGGCACATTAAGGTACTATCCTAGTTTTTATTTTTTTGCATTATTTCTCTGTTTAGTATGTACAGCCTAACAACATATACTCGTGTGTAGCAACTGCACTATTCTTTTTTTCTTTTCTTTTTTCAAAATGGTAAAAAAAAATGTAATTTGAAGCCCCAGGTGAATGATTTAGATTCAAAAACTGAAGAAGTTTAAAATACGAGTTTAGTAGTCAAAATATGCAAAATTTATTATTTTGTTCCTGTATAATATATGAAATCCAAATCTGTCACTAAACATTCATATTACTAAAACTACCGTTTTTTTTAGTTACCAGCCCAATAAATCTAAATTAAATGACTACCACCCGAATTATTAAATTTAAGATTCTGTCACGTTCGCGTAATGGATTTGCGGACTGACCCGTTTCCGACTTGACCCGCTCGACTGACCTGTTCTCTAAATGGTTCTGCGGACGGACCCGTTCCCGAGAATTAAAAATATGTTATTATGAAAAAATATGTTATTTATTATTAAAATTAGATAAATATTATAAAATTTGATATTTTAATTATATTTATATATTTCTAACAAATATTATAAACTGGTAACGGAGTGGAAAATATCCAATCATTATTAAAAAAAAATACGGATATTTGTATGGATATAATATAAATATGATTTTACATTTCAATTATCAGTATTCTAATAGTAGATATATACTAAACAATATAGTTTAATATCTATTATGAAAAAAAAATATGTTATTTATTATTAAAATTAGATAAATATTATAAACTTTGATATTTTAATTATATTTATATATTTCTAATAAATATTTGATCCGATTTGTATCCCGTATTTGTCTAATATTCAATTTATATATGTATTCAAAAAATAAAAACGAATATGAATATAATTTTACCTCTATCCTATTGACACTCTAACGGTTAAACGACTTTTTTGTCATGTTTCTTTTCAAATAAAAATGATCTTAAGTCATTCGACTTTATTTAGATTTTGAATTTTTGATTTTCACACGAAAGATATTTTAGACTAATTCGACATGTTTTAGACTCCTGAATATTTTATTTTTAAATACATATAGTATTAAGTCATCAAACTTTAAATATTCACAAAGAATTTTCAATTTAAGTTTCAACCTATGAATTTACATATAAAAAAAATATTGTCTTAGTTACTAAATCAAAAAAATATTTTTCGAACCTTGAATATATTGTTGTTCCATGCTTTACACAAATAAATAATAATTCTATGCTCTATCTTGCGTAACTTAATTGGTTTATACTCTTCTAAAAAATTAAATTGAAATCAAATAGTTTTTTTTTCCTAAAATGGAAAACTGATGATAGATGTCACACTCACACCATATATTGGGAGAGAATTAGGATACGTTTGGATGTATTCTAGAATAGAATAGCTAAAATAGCTATTATTTGAGAATAGTAGATAATAATAGTACTAACCTTGATGGTAAGAGAATAGTACTAACTCAAAGTTATTTGGAATAGTTAAAAAGTTGTTTGAATGCATTATTTGGAATAGAGTTTAGAGAAAATGAATAAAATAGAGGATTTGAAACTATTTTTACTTTTTGTTAGAACAGTAGAACAACACTATTGTGCTTGTTCCAAATAACAACTAAAATTGTTTAGATGACTCTAATTTAAAATAACACTGTTATTTTAAAAATTGCACTATCATCAGACAATCCAAACATATCCGGGTCTCCAAAAATCATGATAAGGTAGCACGAAGATGCAAATTTGATATCTGCAAAACTTTACACGTCGTTGATTTTGGTACTTACATTTCCGTGTTTATATTGATTTCGGTACAGAAATAATTATAATTAAGTGCCTGGATGATGTACTGTTTTTATTCTCGACAGATAATTAATTCGATATGCGTACTCTTTTCTTTTCTTTTCTTTTTTTTTGTTTATTTTTTCATTGCCATTTGACTAGAATAGCAATTCATGATATAATATTCTTAAGAAGTACAATAAATGCATATCATGTATATTTTAGACATGTCCGCTACCGCTATGTACCAAACAAATTATATATATATATATATATATACTTGACACCCATGCAAACAGCTGCTTAATTTAATTTACACAATAAATGCATCTTAAGTTGACAACAACCACGTCTCAATTTCATTTCGTTATTTTAGTTCATCAATTGTCAACTTGTTTTCAAGTCAAAATGTTGAGCACTGGCTCCCGTACTATCTTTTGTCTCTAATTGGCGGTCTCCTACTGTAGTCAGTGCATCAGACCTACGCGGCATGTTTTGATATTAATGGATGCATGCATGTCACATGATTTTAATATATAATAATATTTATTTTTTGTTGTTGATACCACTGAGATCCCAATAATGGTGAATTGTTTAAGATATAAACAGAAACTATCGACATGAGTGGTTAAGTAATTTAAAGGGAACGTGACGCATCACGCATGGTGCATTAAGTAGCGTAACAGAGTAATTAATGAGGTGAATTAAAATAGACTTTTTGGTCAGAGTACAAAGCATCTGCTTAATTTCTAGGAGTGCTGAAGATTTTTTAATCAAATTTGGTGAGTACATGTATATAGATAATTTTGTTTGAACAATACAATGGATATCAAATCAAATTCAATACAATATGTGTTGAAATTTTCGTGCCTAATTTAGATTTGACAAGTGATTTGTTATTTTTGTATTCCGAAAAAATATATATTCAGATCGAAAGATCCATACCGGACATCCTCTCTGTTGCCTCTCGGATATTTTGCTCCCTCGTCTCAAATATGCATGCCATAGGACAATTACATGTGCAATAAATAAAGTTCTTAACATATATAATTATGCATTAGTAACCTTCCACTTTATACAATTACACGTTTTATTAGACACTTATATATGTTTACATTTTAACTATATATATCTTCTATTCTGTTTAATTGAGGTTTACTGGTACCATTTTCGTGATTATACTATCTAAAGTTTTTTTTAATGACTTTTAAGTAGACTACTGAAGGAAATTTAAGAAACATAATTGTGTTTGTAGGGTTCATATTATCATAAATTTTTGTGAAAAATAGATTATTGCTAATCTATATAAGTTGAAGACAAATATGCATGTCTGGTCAAAAAGAATTTAGGAAACTTATATATCTACCTAAATTTTTTAGAGAAAATCATTTTCTTGTCAGAAGTTTTCTCGAATAATTTTTTTCAAAAATGGAAAAAAACGCACATTTGCTGCTGCCTTTGGTGAAGAATGAGTGGAGAATGAAAACAGAATTGATCTGATATGTATATATGCTTAAACCTAATGCGTGCGCAGATCTAGAGTGCGAATGGGTCGGTTCACATATCCATCTTGTGAACGGGTCCGTCCGCAGAACCATTTAGAGAATAGGTCCGTCCGCAGAACCATTTAGAGAACGGGTCAAGTCGGAAACGGGTCAGTCCGCAAATCCATTACACGAACGGGTGGTAATCTGTCCGCAAATCCATTACGTGAATGTGGAAGAATCTTAAATTTAGTAATTCGGGTGGTATTCATTTAATTTAGATTTATTGGAGTGGTAACTAAAAAAAGGGCTAAAACTAAAAATAGTAACATTTTTTTATTTTATATCAGTGAGAACTAACTGAAATAAAGTTCATAATATTTTTTTTCTCATATTAAAATGAATAAAATGTTTGATACCTCATTGAAAATATGATATTTGCATTTAAAAAAAAGATAGGTACGTAATTTGGCAAATCGATCTTGCAAACCGAAGTTGCAATCCTAGAGCTGATTTGGTGCTGCCAGTAGTGCCTTCACAACTCTTCCTCCTGAGCAAAACTTATTAACAAAAAATGACCCCCATGTTATGTTTGCTTTTTTAACCTTTTTAGCATTTTTAATTCTCTTCATCTCTTTCTTCAGATTTTCACACTCCTTCTGTAGTTGACCACACCGCATCACCAAATCCCTTCCTTCAATAGAATCCATTTCATTTCCTGTTTCTGTTCCAGTAACTGTTTGAATTCCGTTGTCGGTTTCAAGTTCAATGAGAGACCTCTTTAAATGGCGCATTTCAAAGAAGAGAGCCTTAACCGTCACTCTCAGTGGAAGCCTCTCATTCTGCACAACTTCTCTGCACACATCTTCCGACAGATTTTTTATGTCAATCAATTGGCAAAGTTGCTCCTTATGTTCATCTGAAAGTTGTGAATTGTACTGCATATAAACAAATTATAAACTATGAAAGTATGAATGAATTTGAGTTTTTTTTTTAATAAATAATCTTCATTCAAGTCAATACGAATTTTAACAAATTGAATTGTCATGCATACATATCATGCCCATCCTCCTACCATGTGCATCCTAATATCTTCAGAGAGAAATAAAATAAGAAAGAGGAGCAGTTGGTTCCCTCAAGTATTTTAGGCATCTTTACAAAAAAAATTTACAAAAAGAACACATCTTTACAAAAAGCTGTGAGAGAGTACTGTAGGCATATACATTCACAAAAAGAATACATCTTTTGTGTTTGTGGGGATATTAATTTACTTATTGCTGTAAAGGTCAACCAGATAGCTTAACATTTTTAGTACCCAAAAAGATTCTCTAGCTGGAGATGTGTTTTATTTATTGTACAAATCATAACATCAATCATTACCTCAATGTAAGAGTTGATTGCGCGGTAGAATTCATCGTCAGAAGGCCTCATACCCGTCGGGATTGCACTTGCAAGAGATTGAAACTGCTGAAACGTTAACTTTGTGTCAGTTGAAATTTTTCGTAAATACTCATCGACCAATTTGGCTAATGCTTCTATTTTAGCAAACTGTTTTGAATCAGCTTCTGTCAAGCACTCGTTGCCTGCTGAATTGCATGCCACTTCACTTAGATGAAAGTTCTCTATCACAAATTGCTCAATTATTCTCTGGATGCAACTTACATCGTACACTTTCTCCTCCGCAAAACACAAATTTGGCACCAACAGATCCTCCATGGTAGATTCTTCCAATTGTGCACCAATTCTTTTCTCCAAACTTTCGATGCATTTCACATTGGAATTTAACATGAGGCTTGTATTCAGCACACTAAAAAGAAATTTAGTCGAGGTGACGCCTTTCTGTACCGGCAACAAGCTGACTATTTCTTCAAGAAACATCCTCTGATCGATTGGCCAATTGCCCGTGGAATTAGGGTTCAACCCCGGTTGGTATTTACCTGCATAATAAATAACTGCATTTGAGATAATTACTGGGTCATGCCCCTTAGCACCAAGTAGCCCGATAAATCTCTTGAAGAGACGTAGACTCAGTGAGGAAATATCATCAAACCACCAATCAAAACTTGACCCCGAACCCGCTAATTTGGGAGGAGTCTCATCCATATATTCAATCCCATTCCAAGATTTCTTTTGTTGCGGATGTGGATAACTTGATTTCCCATATACCGCCTTGTAGGCAAGTGAGTCAAGGCATGCAGATACGATGTCTACTTCCTCGGCATAGTGTAAAACAGTTTCACATGAGAGGAGTGCCACGATTGTTTCTTTCCAATTTGGTAGGATTCTTTCAGAGAGGAAACTTTCTGTTAGTGAAACTAAATTTCCTTCCAAGTAGTTGTCAGTCATGCCAAGGTAATAGGCAGCACAAAGGAGGGGGACTGCATTCGATGATGTCAGCTCTATTTTCTCACCGTAGCAGAATTTGGCTACTAGCTTGAAAGAGTGGACCCCACCTGGAATTTCGTGGAGTGAAAATGTACAAATGCTACTTTCGTCATCGGAATATTTGCTTAATAGTTTTTTCAAAACAGGGCTGCAATTTATCAGGGGAAACTGCAACAGAAAATAAAATTATTTTTATATCATTCACATGAAATTAAGGTGATATTAAGGTCTTAATGGCATACTGCCACCTTTATCTCTTGTACAATGGTGGTTTACCATAAGACATACCAATTATACCCCACAAAATCCAACTTAACAATAAAAAGATCCAACAAAGAAATAAAAGAAAAATTGCATTTACAGGAAAAGTAGTTACATAAGATAACCATAACAAGTGAACTAGTGAAATGACAAACATAATTAGTTCTATTACTCACAAGAAGTTAATATATTCCGTGAATGGTAAAAAAAAACTCTATGAATAATAAAATCATGAGATAATGCTGATTTTATAAATTGAAGACCAAATGGCAAACCTTATGCAGACAAAACGAGAAACCTGTAACCTCTATCATCACATCGCTCTCAAGACAAGTTGTACATTTCCTGCAATTATATATGCACAGAATAGCACGACCGAACTGATATCAGAGTTTCGCAAGACTAAAATATTGGCATTAACATGTATCTGTGTGAGACAGTGAGCAGAGAAAGAACACATACCAAGTAGTTTCCTTCAAGCAGAAAATTCCAGTTTTTGAGCCAATCACCATTGTTGCCATCTCTTTCCAGTATTGCTAATTACTCAATCTCAGATGAAAGTATTTCACACTTTTTTCTTTACAGAAATTGATGAAATTGAGAAGTTAAAAATGAATAATGAATAAATGCTTGTGGTCAAAGAATACACAAAAGAGGTGCACATAGGAATAACATAAAAGGCTAATTTTAGCAACAGGATTTAAAAAGCAGGGTTAAATAAAGTGCAGAGAAAAGTTTGTGAGACTATGTTTAGAACTTTTTAGGAAGTGAGAATAGGAGGGTTTATCCACTCTATGTATCTGTTACAAAGAACAAATTTAGCAAATTTGATTAAGGCAATTAACACTTTTTCTCCTCTGAAGCGGTAGGCAAATGCATCAGATCGAAGGATGCACATGCAAATATGCAATGCAAGGTGTGGCCTAACACCACGGATATATGAGACCCAAGAAGAAGAAGTGGCGCTTGGAGGCCCAACACTGGGTTGTTGAGCCCAATGCACAGCGCCTTGATTAATTAGTGGAAACTCTCTGAGGCATATTGTCGAATACGTCCCGAGCGTTAGAAAAGAAAAAGCTGCCACCACCAGGGGAGTTCAAACGGTTCGGTTTGTCCGGTTTTTAACTGAATCGGAATATTTCAGTTTAAATGGATCGGTTTTTCAGTTTAAATGGATCAGTTCGATTGAAATTTTGAATAATTTCGGTTTAAATAGATCGGTTCGGTTTAGACTTCTCAAAACCGACTAAATTGAACCGATCGGTTTATATTGGTTCGATTCTAATTTTATTAGTTATAATGATTTCATTAAATCAAACCGAACTGCAATTGTTGTGTATGACAATGTATTATTTTCATTAATAATAGTACTGATAGGTTTACTTTAATTTAAGCTTAACAAATCTAATTTTTTTTTATTCGGTTCTTAATTGGTTAATAGGTTTAATCAGTTCAATTCAGTTTTATTTTTAAAAACAAAAAACAAAAAAAAATAGTTATTTTAATTTAGTTTGAACCGAACCGAACCAATCGTTTGAACACCCCTGGTCCACTGCCACCATGCGTCCTTCCCTGCTAGGAGGAAGGTACTTGGGGAAGCGTATCCTCTGCGGAGTTTTTTTGTGCGGAGCTTTTAATCTGGTCCGTTCGTTTCGGATCGGACAGATCAGATCAGATCTTGCCCGAATTGGAAAAAAAATTCTCAAAATTTGCGGAACTTTTAATCTGGTCCGTCCGATCCGAAATGAACATACCAGATTAAAAACTCCGCACGAAAAAATTCCGCAGAGGATACGCTTCCGGTACTTGGGAGGTATGAGATGACTTCCACAGCGCATGCAAGGCCCATAGAATGATAGAAAGGATTGGGGTGATCCCTTTCTAAATTTTGAAAGCAATAATTTCCCAGATTAACAACTTTATCCAGTTGTTGACGAAATTCGCAAAATTACAAACAAACATTTGAGTTTGATACTTTTGTTAACAAATTTAACATTTGATAGTCCGAGAAATGCGCGAGGGCTACAGTAGCTCTGCTTGCTCATGTTTCGTTGACGCTTCTAAATTTGCATTCAATTATACTAAACTTTTATCCGGATTTTTTTATTTATTGCTAGCATTTCAAAAAAAAAAAAGGAAAATCAAAATTCAAAGATAGCAAAATCACAGACAGGTGTCTTACGTCTGTACGGTGTTGTTAATTTGATTGTGGATTAAAACTAATGAGGTTTAACTTAGTTAGCTATTTTAACTTAGGCCGATCTAAATTGTTTATGTTTGGTTGATGTCTAAAGTTAAACATTGACTTAAGTTATTTCTTGTTTAGTAAGAATTTAGTGGCTTAAGGCATGATTTGATAATACTAATTATTTTGTCTTACAAAATTTGTAATATCAATAATACAATTATTCTTCGTATTTTTTATTCATTTTGAGTGAAAGAAATTATACAAGCAAATGAGTTATGTACAAATTAATTCTATATATTAGAGATGCACATTGCATTTTGTAAATCTTGTTTAATTAAACTTACATGTATATCAATTTATTTTGTTAGAAATATGTTGGGTTGCTGAAAAAATATATTTATTTATAGTACAATTCTATAAAATATTTTATTTAATAATTTTCTAAATTACATATTTTGTTAATTTAGAAAATTATGCCATTCTAAAAAACTGTTAATTCTATAACTGATGAAATATATAAGTTTCTTTATTCTTAAATGAAAACAATATTAATTGTTTAATCTACATTCATATAAAAGTGATTGAAAATAATAAAAACAATGGAAGTTAGACCTCATATTCAAATAAAATTAAACCATCTGAGTTAGTTTAGGCCAATTTAAACTAGCTTAAAAATCAGCTTATTTTATCTTGACTCAACTAAATCACATTCTACGGAATAAATAAAATCTAAAGTTGTTATTCCACTCTTTACTCTACAACTAAACATGACCATGACCGTAGTATTTTTTTTTTTGGAGAGGAGTGAGAAAAACGACTCCAGATTTCAATTTTTTTTTTTTTTACTTTTACCAAATCACAAACTTCTGATTTTTACTGCAGATTGCTTCTTACGTGTCAGGTAAGTATTTTTTTTCATTAGTTATATGCGCATATTGGTAAACTCATTTGATACCGAGGGTAAACCAATTATAAAACTAAATTTGACCAAATATATTTTAATTAATTGTAGGAAAATTTAGTATTATGATAGACCAATTGTAGACCATTGTCCACCAAATATAGCAAATTGTAAATCGAATATAACCATTATTGTATCCACGGCGATTTTTATTAATATCCCTAAAACAAATCAAAATTTTAAAAATGCCCCTGCTCCCAATTTTTTTTTAAAAATGCCCTGACCGCCTGGGCTTCGGGCGGCCCAAAAAAGCCTGTGAGGCGCCGGCCCAAATGGCGGCCCACAACACCAGTGAGGCGCCCCCCCATCTGGCGCCCCATAAGCCAAGTGAGGCGCCCCCCCATCTGGCGCCCCACTGCCCATCTATAACCCCCCATCTGAGCCGCCCCTCCTCTCTCTCCCCCATTGTTTCTGCCGAAAAAAAGAGGAAAAAAAGAGAAAAAAAGAGAAGAAAGAAGAAGAAAGAAGTCGTTCCGAGCCGACCCCTCTCTGCCTCGCGCCTCGATTCGCTTCTCTCTCGATCGAACAAGTGAGTTTTCTTTTTTTCGATTTGATTAGGGTTTAGGGTTTCGGTTAAATGTGATTAAATGATGTAATGTGATTCGGTTTTGTTTGATTCGATGTTTAGGGTGAAATGTTAGTAATTAGTTGAATTGATTGAATTGGTCGAATTGGTTCGATTGGATGGTTGAATTAGATGATTGAATTGCTTGATTGCTTGAATTAGATGGTTGAATTGCTTGATTGCTTGAATTAGATGGTTGAATTGCTTGATTGCTTGAATTGGATGCTTGAATTGGATGCTTGAATTGCTTGAATTGGTGCAATTGCTCGAATTTAGGATTATGATTTATGGTAAAATTGCTTGAATGACATATGGTTGAATTTAGGGTTTGTAGTTGTGAATTGTGAATTTTTTTTAAATTTAGGGTTTATAGTTAAATTTAGGGTTTATGGTTGTCAATTGTGAATTACTTACAAATTTAGGGTTTACACTTCAATTTAGGGTTTATGATTTAAAAATATGCATATTTATTTTTTGAAAATTATTTTTGTGATAGTTTATAAAAAACATGTATATATGAATATAAAAGATTTGAAGTAAAACTAATTATTTTGAAGTATATCAATATTTGTTTAAAAATGATATATATATATTTTTTATTGTAAGTAAATTGCATCTATATCTCATTTTTTTTATTGTAAGTAAATTGCATGCATTTGTTTACCAAAAAAAAATGCATGTACATGCAAAATTAATTTTGTAAACAAATTGCATATACACCCAAAAAATAAACCCAGAATTGTATATGCATTTTTTTTTGTAAAGTTTATTTATTTTCAACAAAATTAATTTTTGTAAAAAAAAAATGCGTATGCATGCAATTTACTTACATGCAAAGTGTAAATTAATTGTATATACATGCAAATGCATATGCATGCAACAAAATTAATTGTATATTTTTGAACATCATATAAATGCAATTTATTTACATACAATTATTTTTGGATTATATACATGCAATTCTTATTAAAAAAGTAAACCCAGAATTGTATATGCTTCTTATTAAAATTTTTTTATATAAATTGTATGTTTTGATTAATATTTTTTGGCAAATGTAGTATGCCTAGAGTTAGATGGTGGGGAGTACGAGCTGAGCCTGCAGAGGGTGCAGATCCTGTGGATCCGAGTGGAGCTGGCACGTCCTCGGTGGATCCGACTGGAGAGGGCCCGTCGTCGTATGATGATACGACTGGCAGGGGTTTTGAGGATCCGACTGGAGCGGATCCGTCGTCTCAGGCCGATTTTCCAGATGGTGTGCATGATCCTGACACATTTAGTCCTCTTCTATGGACCCATCATGTTAAGCACCGCGTCTCATTGGCATCTCTTGAGGTACGTGAATTTTATACTTTAAAAAATGATATTCTGTTGAGTTATTAAAAAAAAATGCACGATTTGAGTCTGACAAATTGATAATAAATACAGGACGATGTCATGCTTACGGTGAGGCACCGCAGGTCTGAGATTCCGTACGTCCCCCATAAAGAAATGCAGCGATACATCTTGAACCTCGGCTTGTATTAGCTTGCCACCATGCCGCAGAGTAGGATCGATGTGTCTCTGATGCAGGGTCTAGCGGAGAGATGGCGACCTGAGACTCATACATTTCATCTCCCGGTCGGGGAGATGACAGTCACCCTTGGTGATGTGAGCGCCTTATGGGGTTTACGTATCGATGGCGACCCCATAGGCGGCATCTCAGACCATCCAGAGCTGCAGAGGATGATACCGGAGTTGTTAGGGTGTGATCCGAAGACTCTGCAAAAGAAATATAAGAAGAAGAAGGGGGAGGAGGAGGAGTTTCGTTATTCCGGGTACTGCATTTCTCTAAAGGCACTCCGGTCTCACTTCTTCCATAATCAGATAGATGTTGATACTGATGACATTGAGGCGGTCAGGAGGTACTATTACACTCTTTAAATTAACTTAGTAGTTGCTCAACCGTCTCAATTATTTACATTGATTATTTTATATTGCAGGTATACTAGAGCATATGTGCTGGATTTGTGCGGTGCTGTCATGTTCGAGGATTCCAGCGGTGACGCGGTTCCGATGATGTACCTCTCCCTGCTGAGGGACCTGGAGAAAGAATCGAGATGGAACTGGGGTGGAGCTGTCCTCGCCCACTTATACAGAGGCCTCTGTCATGCTTGTCTGGTAAGTCTGTATTAATATACGTTGTTATTGAAGGATGGATAAGAAGCACCCAGATTGAATTGTAAGTTAAATTTTCAGGTCAAGAATAAACAGCTCTTTGGACCACTGCTTCTGCTTCAGCATTGGTCGTGGTCACATCTGCCCATAAACCAGCCAGTCATACCATTGCCGCATCCCGATTGGGGAGGCCCTGAGCCAGCCAGATGCCCCGCATACGCCGCCATATGGGGCAGTCATCACGATCATGAAGAGAGGGGCAGGGGGATTTCTTATGTCCGGGGTCAGCTCCAGATGCTCCGAGATGGGAATATCGATTGGTTTCCGTATCGTGCATGGTATCAGCGCAGATGGCTGAGCCCGCTGACATTAGAGCAGACACATCTATGGTATTATCGGGGACCGGTCGTCTGTTTCTGGATCGTGGAGTACCATTACCCCGATCGGGTATCCCGGCAGTTTGGCTTGGATGCTTTCATCCCGGAGCACCCGTTGATGGGCAAGGATGCTATCGACAAGTTCCACAAGTAAGTTCTCTCTACTTAATTAATTTTTAACTTTAATATATCCACTGTTTCTCTACTTTCTAATTAATTGCACTTGCAGAACGGCGCACACTAAGGCTAAAGTCGACTGGAGCCAGCATTTCGTCATGCAGTACAACTGGGCTCGACATCCGGAGCAGCACTTATGGAGCCCGCCAGATACTACATCGTTGGGTGCTGGTCCCGGGGATCTGAGATATGCCGTATGGTACCAGAGATGGGGCATGCCGTCAGTCTACCTGACAGGCCATTATGGCGAGACCCTACGACGTAGGCTGATGGATTCATCCAGCAATTATATGCCCTGGGGTCCGATCAATGCTCGCGCGGTAAGTAAAACCGAAACATACTTTAATTTTAAAGTGCAAATCCAGATTACTTACTGTAGGCATAATCATGTTGTGTGCAGCTGTTGACCGCTATGAGAGGAGTTGGACACAGCTTGGCGTGCATGGCGAAGGATGCTTGGCGATATATAGGATGCCAGATGCTCGAGCACACTGCACCAATCGTGGAGACAGGCGGTTTTGAAGGCCGCCTCGTTGGCATGCTGCGCGATGCTGGGGAGAACATCAATTGGCGGGAGATACAGTCTGCAACGCGAAATCCAGATTATCAACGAGTCCCTGTCTACGGCGATGAGATGCCGCAAAGGCAGAAAGAAGGGATGCTGGGCCACGGGTGGTCCACTAGGGATGCCTATTTATTCGTTTTTTCTCTCTCTCTCTTCTCACTCCAACATCAGTCTACCTTCCACCTCAAAGGCAGAAAGAAGGGAGAAAGCGCTCAAGGCGATTTCGGGCGATTTTCTGGGCGACTACAGCTACAGGTAATTTAAATAATTTTTTAATAATTTTTTAAATATTTTTTGTAATTATTTTTTAAATATTTCTTTTAATTATTTTTAAAATATTTATTTCAATTATTTTTTATATATTTTCTAATTATTTTCTAATTAGCCGTTGATTACTGTACAGTTAGTATTTAATTACGCACATAATTAGCCTTTCTAATCAATTGCTGTCACTTGAAACCCTAGTTATAATGGCACCCAAAGTTGGAAAAAATAGAGGAAGAACTGAAACCGAACGCGAAGCAAAAAGAGCACTCATTAATAATTTTTGGACGGCTGAAGCCTACGCGATGAGGAATTTGGAAAGATTGTTTTCACCCAAAAATAATGAAGAATTTCTGAGCACTCTTGATCCATCAATTAGAAAAATGCTGATGGAAGGCTGGGTGGACAGGGTCCCTCCACCTGGTTGGGGACAGTGCTGCTTATGTGAGCTGAACGGAGATATGGTGGATATGTTCTTCTGTTATAAATGTGGCAAAGCTGTTCATCCCAATTGCATGGACCCGCATGCAGATCTGCTGAACGACGCTCGTCTCACTACGTGGGAGTGTCCTGCGTGCGTCCGTCGGGCTGAGGAAAAAAAGGGAGCAAGCTCCTCGTCTCGTAAGGCTTAGACCCCAATTGTATGTTGTTGTAGTATTTTATGTTTTAACTGTAATGGTTTGTATAATTGATATTTGAACTGGTTGTTGCTGTATGAATTTTATGTTACCTTATTCTATGGACTCGACGGTACTGTATTATTTAGTAATGTATTTGAATTTTAAATTCCTGGATTTATTATGAATTTTAATCCGTTTTTCTTCACAAAATTATTCAAATCAAAATACTAACATTTCTCTAAAAAAAAAAAAAAAAAAAAAAAAAAACACACACACATGAGGCGCCCTGCTGTGTGGCGCCTCACTTGTGCTTTGGGCTGCCCTAGGGGGTGGCGCCTCACAGGCTTTTTTGGGCCGCCCGAAGCCCAGGCGGTCAGGGCATTTTTAAAAAAAAATTGGGAGCAGGGGCATTTTTAAAATTTTGATTTGTTTTAGGGATATTAATAAAAATCGCCGTTGTATCCATCTTGTACTAAGTTTTTAAAAATTGTATGTAAATGCTACCAAAATTATACCAAAATTCTACATAAATGTAACCAATATTTTATGTGAACTGAATTCCAAAATTGTACCAAAGTGTTGCCAAAAATGAACTAAAATTATACCAATATTTTATTTAAAATTACACTAACGTTAACAACTTGAAACAATTACAAAATATATTAATAACTTCATACAATTTTCACACAAAAAATGACAAGAACAATTTTTTTTTATTCTTCACATTGAAATAAAAAATGACAATCCAAAATTAGTCTTAAGTTCAAAAAAAAAGAACTAAGTTAACAGATGGAGATCTAGTCTGATACGCAACATGAAAATTTTATATAATTAATATTTATTCACATTTGACTCTCATAACTTAAAAATTTAATTCTCTTTGGTGATGCCTACAATGTCGAGTTTGAGTTCGGATCAGACGAGTTCGAGTCAGATAATAATCGTCCATCCGGCAGCTGCAAGTAGTAGTTAGCACAAGCATGTTGGGTCCACCTACAACTGAAAGAACGGACTGAGTTTCACTCTCGGAAAGGAAATTAAATTGAAAATAAATTAATATCTTTTTAAAAAGTTGATTCTGGGCTTCTGGCCTGACATATTCGAATTAATATTTAATCTGTTTATTGCGTATTTTTGGAATCGAATTCTATTGGTCTCCCATCGCGCTTTAAATTAATAATTATTTTATTATTTTGTAATCATAGTTGTCAGCTCATGAATCTCGACCAACAAATCTTTTGGATCTTTTACAAGCATAACCTTATTAAAATTAACTATTTCATACTTATAAGTTGGTAGCTAGACCAAGACAAATTATGTTGGAAGCTCACATCGTTATCCATGCAGATAAAAACAACATTTTTAGGTTGACCTATGTCAATCTAATTAGACCGTCAAATATTGTATCATTCCATTAGATTAATCAGCAGCACTCGTACATTTTCTAATTAGCCAAGGTTTACAAATAAGGCACTATGAGAAGTTGAGAACCATCTTTCATCTAATAGTAACTCTTTGTGTGAGAAGTTATAGGTTTAAAATTCACAATTTTTTTTTTTTTATAAATATTAAATTAGTTGACTGACTCAACTTCTAACATATATAGTAAGGTGACACAAATATAGGTCATGTTTAGTTGTGGAGTAAGGGGTGGATTAAACTTCTTATTCCCCACTTAATCCATCAAATAAGAAGTAAAATTGATAGAGTAAGTGAGAGTAAGATTTGAATTAATCCGGTTTAGTTTACTTCACCTAGAGAGATAATTTAGCTAACTCCACCAAACATGATTAACTTACTTCACCTTAACTTGGAGTAAGCAATTTACTCCGAATTAAAGTTACTCCACAATCAAACATGACCATAACTTACAAATATTTCTTTTATAGTAGTTGCAACTGAAAATTTGTTTGGTAGCGAAATTAACATCTCAAATAGCGTAAAACTAGAAAAAAAAAATTAGACACTATCATCAATGTTACTATATACAATCGCTGTCATTTAACCGAACTAATTTAGTTCATGATTATTTTTTTTAAATTAAGTGAATGAAAAAAATCAGTAAAGTGAATAATAATGATATCAAAAATATTTTTTTTTTATTAAAAGGCTCCGGTACACTACCACTGCACTAAACTCACGGTTCGTGATATCAAAAATCATTAAAGTGAAAATTTTCGTTTGGACCGGCTCCAAATATTTTCGTTATTAAATTTTCCAAATTTGTTTTCATTTTATTTTTTCATTAAGCATTTGGTTCAGTTCTATTTAATTAAATAAAGTGCATATAAAGTCATTAAAGTGACTAATAACGATATTAAGGGAAAATTTTAAAAATGATAACGAGATGATAGTAATAAAAATATTATGTATATTAATTCTCAAAAAGAATTGTCATAGCCAAAGAGTGGAAGGAAAAGGCTTAATTATTTCACTTTGTCAAAGACGTATTTTCAAGAGAGTGAGGTGATATTTGTAATGTGTATAATTTGTTCATATTATGAATTTATATCTTTATCTTTTTAAATAATCGATTCGAACTACTCAACATAATATATATTCATATGAAAATGTATATGGTGACCAAATTTTATATTTTTTTTAATAATTTTGTAAAGGTAGAAAAACACTATTTTCGAATTGTCCAAAAAGTTATTATCTACCTATCTAAAAAAATATTAGAAAAATAGTAAAGAGGTTCTAAAAATGTTAAAATTGATATCCAAGTATATTTTCATATAAATATCACGTTGAGTGGTTTGGATCAACTACTGAAACTTTGTAAATGAATGCATAAATTTATAGCACGAACCGATATACACACTGTAGTAAAGTATCACAGCCTTACTGTTATCTTTCTTATCTTAATGAAAGTATATATCTATATATTCCTTCTTTTCGTATGGTGCACTAATGCTATAAATTAAAAGAGTCATAATCAGTTACCCTCATCAGACTAAAACAAACATCAGTATTCAATGACCGACACTAAAGCATATTTAGTTGTAGTTCTAATTAGGTTTATATATTCAATAGCACAGATCATTTCTAAAGCAGCCTTCAACCAAGGCATGAGCATACCGGTGTTTGTTTTCTATAGGCATTTAGTTGCCTCCATTTTCATTTCTCCCTAATTTGCTTTTCTTCTTGACAGGTATATAGTTTATGCAGTTTAGACATTTTTTTTCATACAATATTATTCTCCCAAACTATATAAAGGATTTTCAAGATGATCAACCATATATGCATAAAATGTCAATGCCAATTAGATTATAAATACCTGCTTTTTGTAAGCCACCCCCACCCATAAAAAAAGAGAGAAAAATATGGTAATTACCTTATATGTTCTGCAAGAGAAAATTGTCTTTAATATTTTGTTGACGTATGTTATGTTATTTTATTTACCTTTTTTCCATCTAATTAATTAAATAACCTTTGCATATATTTTTTGCTTAGGAAAAGATCAGCTACTCATCTTTCATATAAAATCGCGTTTAAATTATTTTTGCACAGTTTATATGGGTAAGTTTTGTTGTGTAATAATTTTTCTTCTATTAATTCTTTCCTTAAGAGTATGTTTACTTAAATCAAGCAAGCCCTGAATGTCGAAACCAAGCAACTCTTATAATTTAATTACTACATATATACCTTGCAATTTTGTATTGAACTTAATTAATTAAGAGTAATTTTGTTTGCTGTGTTGCCTTAATATTGAAGTTAATTAGTTCATATATTGGTACTAAACTTGATATTTCTCAGTTCTCACTGATGTTTCCTTCTAACTAATTACTTAATTTATCATGTTTTCCTTCTTAATTAGGGTTTATGGCTCTGTTTACTTATTCTCACTCGGTTTAAGCTACATTTCAGCTGCGTCATCATCTGCTATTTCCAGTCTCATCCCTGTCATGGCTTTCATCTTGGCTGCCATTTTGAGGTTTAAAACACAATTAATATATATATATATATATATATATATATATAGAGGTAGTCTACGGTGAGTTGCGAACTAAAACGCGTTTTTACTTCACCCTGTATTTTTATTTTGAAAGTCCAAATTACCGATCCGAACCGTTAGATATTTAATCCATATTGAAATGTCCTTGGAGACCAAATTTTACATTTTTTGGAATTTTTTTACTATTTATTAAGCATTTTTAAAAATTGCTGTTTGCTGTGAACAGTAAAAAAGTAAAATTTTTTGGACCATCAGATCAGCGACTTTCAAAATTGCTTAATAAATAGTAAAAAAATTCCAAAAAAATGTAAAATTTGGTCTCCAAGCACATTTCAATATGAAGAACAAGATGAACGGTTCGGATTGACGTTTTGAACTTTAAAATCGCAAAATATGAGCGTGAAGTAAAATAGTCGCTTTACTTCGCAACTCACCGTAGCCTAGCTCTCTCTCTATATATATATATATATAGATCTCTATATATATATATATAGAGAGAGAGAGAGAGAATAATATGCTTTCGGTAGCATATGGGCCGAAGTGCTACCGGTCCAAATTTGAAATTTCAAAAACCAAAAAGTCAATCTGAACCATTCATCTTGTTCTCCATATTAATATGTGCTTGGAGACCCAATTTTACATTTTTCTGAATTTTTTTACTATTTATTAAGCCACTTTGAAAATCGCTGATCCAACGGTAGCACTGTTTTGTTAAGCCACCGTTGGATCAACGATTTTCAAAGTGACTTAATATATAGTAAAAAAATTCAGAAAAATATAAAATTTGGTCTTCAAGCACATATTAATATGGAGAACAAGATGAACGGTTCAGATTGACTTTTTGAATTTTGAAATTTAAAATTTGGACCGGTAGCACTTCGGCCGAAGTGCTACCGAAAGCATATTAGTCAATCTCTCTCTCTCTCTCTCTCTCTATATATATATATACATACAGAGAGATGGGCTATGGTGCATTGCAATGCATGAACCCCCTTCTGCATTGCACTATAATCACGGATTTAAAGTCCAAACGACCGATCCAAACCGTTAGATATTTAATCCATATTGAAATGTGCTTGGAGACCAAATTTTACATTTTTTGGAATTTTTTTACTATTTATTAAGCATTTTTGAAAATTGCTGTTTTGCTGTGAACAGTAAAAACAGTAAATTTTTCTGGACCATCAGATCAGCGACTTTCAAAATTGCTTAATAAATAGTAAAAAAATTCCAAAAAATGTAAAATTTGGTCCCCAAGCACATATTAATATGAAGAACAAGATGAGCGGTTCGGATTGGTCATTTGGACTTTAAATCTATGATTTATAGTGCAATGCATAAGAGGGTTCATGCATTGCAATGCACCATAGCCCATCTCTATATATATATATCTATATATCTATATCTATATATCTATATCTCTATATCTATATATCTGAGATGGACTTGGGTGAGACGCGGAGTATACGCGTTTGGTGCTCCATGGTACATTTTAGCCATTTTGAAAATCCAAACAACCGATCCGAACCGCTCAACACGATCTCCATATTGAAATGTGCTTGGAGACCAAATTTTACATTTTTTGAAAGTTTTTTTACTATTTATTAAGCCACTTTGAAAATCGCTGATCCGGTGGTCCAGAAATTTTTACTGTTTTTTACTGTTCACACGGATTTTCAGATTTTCAAAGTGGCTTAATAAATAGTAAAAAAATTCCAAAAAATGTAAAATTTGGTCTCCAAGCACATTTCAATATGGAGATCACATCTAACGGTTCGGATCGATTGTTTGGACTTTCAAAATGAAAATATGGCGTGAAGTACAAACGCGTGGTGCTCCGCGTCTCACCCAAGTCCATCTCTCTCTCTCTCTCTCTCTATATATATATATATATATATATATAATTCATCTTGGATTTCAGGTCGACTTTTTGGATTTTGAATTTTCAAATTTGGATCTGTAGCACTTCGACCCATATGCTACCGAAAGCATATTAGTCACACTCTCTCTCTATATATATATCTTTCAATATAATTTTGGAAATTAGAAAAAATATATTTTATTTCTACATAAAAAAGTTAAATAAAATAATTTCTGTATGTACATCCTCGATTGTTTTGTTCCAACATTTATCATCTCAAAATGAATGATGGAATCCCAGAAAATGAATAGGTTGCATGGAGTGTTGAAAGCCTCTGGAATTATGCTGTGTTTCTCAGGTGTTATAATCCTTGCATTTTACAAGGGAACTGTTTTGGATTCCATTAACCACCACCACCTGCTTCACAACAAAAATAGTACAGTCACACAAGCTGCCACTAGTAATTCTCAGATGAGATGGATTTTAGGGATTTTTCTCACAACCTCCTCTGTTTTTCTAACGTCACTCTGGACTGTCCTTATGGTAAGCAAACCAATTGAGGTTTCATGCATGCATGCTTGATCAATTGTGTAGTCAAAATTCGTTTATATATATATATGAGGAGGGTTCCAATGCTTCATTTTTTTCATACCTCATCATATCTCATATTTTGTATTTTCGTTTTCAAAGTCCAAATTGTCGATCTGAAGCGTTCAACAAAATATTTATACTAAAATATGCATGGAGATGAAATATTATATTTTTTGAAATTTTTTTGCTATTTTTTAAGATAGGTAGAAAATCACTGTTTTTGAACCGTTCAAAAAACAGTGATTTTCTACCCATCTTAAAAAATAGCAAAAAAATTCCAAAAAAATATAAAATTTCATCCCTAACCATATTTTAGTATGGATATCATGTTGAACGGTTTGGATCGACAATTTAGACTTTGAATATGAAGAAAATGAAGATATAAAATATGAGATATGATGAGGTATGAAAAACATGAAGCATTGGAACCCTCCTCATATATATATATATATATATATAAACAAATTTTGACTACACAATTGATCAAGCATGCATGCATGAAACCTCAATTGGTTTGCTTACCATAAGGACAGTCCAGAGTGACGTTAGAAAAACAGAGGAGGTTGTGAGAAAAATCCCTAAAATCCATCTCATCTGAGAATTACTATTGGCAGCTTGTGTGACTGTACTATTTTTGTTGTGAAGCAGGTGGTGGTGGTTAATGGAATCCAAAACAGTTCCCTTGTAAAATGCAAGGATTATAACACCTGAGAAACACAGCATAATTCCAGAGGCTTTCAACACTCCATGCAACCTCTTCATTTTCAGGGATTCCATCCTTCATTTTGAGATGATAAATGTTGGAACAAAACAATCGAGGATGTACATACAGAAATTATTTTATTTAACTTTTTTATGTAGAAATAAAATATATTTTTTCTAATTTCCAAAAATTATATTGAAAGATATATATATATATAGAGAGAGTGACTAATATGCTTTCGGTAGCATATGGGCCGAAGTGCTACAGATCCAAATTTGAAAATTTAAAATCCAAAAAGTCGATCTGAAAGCCAAGATGAACTGAGAAAAGAGAGAGAATTTCTAAAAAACAGAGAAATTAAAAAATTCTAAAATAATAATAAACAAATTTAAAAAACATACAATTTGATCTCCAAGTACATTTTATTATGGAGATCATGTTGAACGGTTCACATCAATCTTTTGGACTTCAGAAACAAAGATATGAGCTTGAAATAAAACACGTCCTTTATTTCATGAAGCACAATAGCACAACTCTCTCTCTCTATCTATATATGTACATGTATGTGTGTGTGTCTCTATATATATTATATATTTATATTATGTGTTGACCAACTTGTAAAACAATGCAACTCATGTTTACTATTCCTAATAAAACATAAACCTAAGTAAAATTAAGTGTCAAAAATGAGTAAATTGTACAATCTGAATTGTCACAAGTACCGGTCAATTTCTACTACAAATTTGTTAAAAGCAATATATATTATATATAAAGAATAATATGTGTAATATATGTCATACCAGGGGCCAATGATGGAGTATCCCTCCAAGATTCTGAACACAACCTTTCAGTGCATCTTCACTATGATTCAATCTTTCTTCATTGCTCTTGCTCTTGAAAGAGACTTCTCTAAATGGAAATTACACTTTGATGTCGGCCTTCTCGCTATTGTTTACTGTGTATGCTTTCTTTTTCCTTTTGAGAAATTGGTCACTTTGGTGCTGAGAACATTAGTATAGCAATTAGACAGGTCAAGTTTATTACAGACTGGTACATCGTAGCTCCTTACTACATGGCAACGGTACATGCCAATGCATACATGTTACAGCCTTACATGGTATTCACGACTCCAGTATTTCAAGGAGCAACCAATGTGTTTTTTTTTATTAAAAATAAATAAATACTAACCCGCCATACATTTCCTTTTACAAGTCACCTATGAGGATTGAACATGCATTTAAATAGACGAGATCCATCACCATTTTTAATAGACCTACAATTCCATTAAGAACATGCATGTACTGTTATTGGTCACCATTTTTACTAGACCTACAATTCCATCAGTATTGACACTTTGACAGCCACAGGTACAAGTGCTTTCCAGTGTCAACAACCACAATTAGACAGAATCAGTAAGAAAAATGTGCATATCAGTAATTATGTAATAAATTCTTGTCTATAATATATATATATATATATAGGTCCCTTCTTAAGCAGCTATTCCAGTAATATCTAAACAAACTAGTCACTTCCTAAGGGTATGTCCAAACTCATCGTTTTTTTTTTCCTTGGAATGTAGGGAATTGTACTAGCTGGAATAACATATTATTTGCAAGCATGGGTAATTCAGATAAAGGGACCAGTTTTCTTAGCAATGTCAATGCCATTGACTTTTATCTTCACAATGATGCTTTCATCAATTATCTTAATTAGGAGAAGCAATTACCTCAGGAAGGTACAATTACTAGCCTATTAACTCTTATCTTCACCATAATGCTTTCATTTTTGAATTAAACAAACTTATTTGGTAGTATCCTAGCTAGCACATATTCAGCCGATATTATATAGGTTCAGGATGGACCTATATATATGTAGCATTAACATATAGAGGTGTCCAACTTTCAACAAGACACAACACAACCTTTTTCATTCAATTTCTGGTGCGCAATGAGTACTAGCGTCACGCTGCATGCTCATGAACATGCATATATATGTCTGACACATGCACATAATAAATAGAAGGATTATCCGTGCTACAAAGGTTGTGACTGATTTGTTGATAACAAATTCCACTTTCGACTATTTTAATTATCAGAGTTTTCTCTAGTGTACTTACTTTTGGTGTGCTTAATGTGTGTCTGTATTTTTTGTAGTGTAATAGGAGGTATACTCATGGTTGGAGGTCTCTACAATGTCTTATGGGGGAAAAGGATAGAAGAAAATGTAGGAAAAGATACAATCAAGGAGGGAAATCTTGACAAGGAAGCGAACTTGGACGAGAAAGACATAAAACTACAAACTGAAAATAATCACATGTAGCATATGAATTGATATATATCATATTAGTAGGAAGAAGCTTTTTGTTTCTTTGCTTCATTGTATTTTTATGAAGTAAATTGATACTTTTTTTTCAAATAAAAAAGAGCAAAATTTCAACTTTAAGTATATAAGAGAATATATTTAATTTGTAGTCGAATTTTGAATCTATTACCTCCCACACAAATTACATTGCCATTAGACCAAATTATGAAGCCAATAATTGAATCTAATATGATAAATGATACTGATTGAAGAAATTGGTTCTTATTACGGTAAGGAGCAGATAGAAGATATGCAGGTTCTTCTATCGTGTTGGCTTCTAGCGATCGGAAATTCATCGACAGATCTACTTTTTGTCCGATTGAAGTCTGCAGTTCCGTAGTAGTGTTTATTCGTCGATTTTTTTAAAAAACATTAATCCTACACTATTTATTATTAAAAATCATATATAATTCATATTTAAAAAAGTTCAATGAAATTCTATATCTGAATTCAAATCAAACTTTAGATCTGAATTCAAATAAAACTCTAAATCTAAATTTCAATAAAATATAAATTTAAATACAATAGATACCAGTACCAAACACACTACATTTACCAATATAAACAATAATTATAATTACTTCACACATTATCAGTTACATGAATAACATTCTAACTAAAAAAAGATGAAAATATAACAAAATTTTAAAATCTGAGACTTCATATATTTACATGAACAATGTCAAAGAAAAAGTATGGTAAAGGACAAAAAAAATACGAAAATTAGAAAGAAAATTCTTAATCGGAAACTTCAATTAATTCAAGTTTTGAGGATTTTTCCTTTGTTTTTTTTGTAGATCTCCTCATGCAATTTTCGAAAAGTGGTCATATATTGAAATCAGACACTCTAGTGTTGAGATGTGCCCGTTTGAAGTTGTTTTGTCGGATCACCTTCTCGGTGAAGATATTGCCTCTCTTGCCTTATAATTCGTTCTAGCCTCGCCTGTTTAGAAGAGGCATCTCAGAGAAACACATAAACAACCTACAAGGAAGAAACACATAATTTTACGAGAGTTTGGGTTAGAATTAATCTATGTTGTATGGATACGGGTACGGATATCGTATCAAATATGATACGGATACGACGATAGAATAATTTAAAAAAATTATGAATATGATACGTCTATTATAGATATTAGTTTTTATTTTTATTATAATATTAGTTCAACACTTGTTTTATATACATTAAATATTAAAAATTCTAGAGGGGAGATGATATAATAACTCAAAGTATAAATTAAATAATTAACAGAGTTAATCCTTTCTAACAACAAATATATTGTGGTGTATTGGTAGGGGAGCATGATTCTCATTCATTTGCACAGGTTCTATGTGCGGTCCACGAGTGGATGGACGCGCATTGGGTACATGCACGGTGCACAGGTTCAACACTGGTGCACAGATCTGGTGTATTCAATGCGTATCCTGATAGAGAGAGCCGTATCCAAACGTTTCAATGCGTATCGGAGATCATATCAGATGGTTTTGGATATGCCAGTTCATCCGATACGCTAGTATCAGACACGTATCAGTATCCTACGAAGCTAATATAAAAGTATCGGGATAACATAGGAATTAATTAATCGTCCATCCGGCAGCAATAGAATGTTGGGTCCACCTAAAAGTAAAAGTGCACAACTGAAAGAATGGACAGAGTTTCACTCAGAAAGGAAATTGGAAAACAATTAATATCTTTTAAAAAGTTTATTCTAGCCTGCTATATTCCAATTAATATTTTAATGTGTTTATTCCGCATGTTATGGAATTTAATTCTATTTGTCTCCCCTTTCGCTTTAAATAATTATTTTGTTTTGTAACCATTGTTGTCAACTCATGAATCTCGAGACCAACAAATCTCTGGATCTTTTACTATCATAACCTTGTTAAAACTAAGTATTTCATAATGCTTATAAGTTATAAGACAACATTTGCGTTATCCATGCAGATTAAACAACATTTTGTAGGTTGACCAATTTCATTTTAATTAGACCGTCAAAATTTGTATCATTCCATTATATGAATCAGCAAGACTCGTTCTACAATTTTAATTAGCCAAGCTATCCATATAAGGCGCTACAAATATAACTTCTATAGGAAGTTAGCAACAGAAAATTTGTCTGATATATATATAGCGAAATTAACATATCAAATAGCATAAAACTAAAAAAAAATATTTAGACACCATAATCATTGTCTATATATCATTACTATCATTAATCAAACTAATATATTTCATGAAAGTTTATTTAAATTAAGTGAATACTAATGATGATAAAAATCACTAAAGTAAAAATTTATATAGTTTGGTTCGGTTGGACCGGTTCAAAATCCTCTCCCTTTAAATTTTCCGAATTTTGTTTCTTTACTGTTATTTTTTTAAGAGGAGGGTTCAAATGCCTCTATCTCTCTCCATCATTTTCAAAGTTCAAACAGTTGATCCGAACCGCTCAACTTAACCTCCATACTAAAATATGTTTGGAGACCAAATTTTATATTTTTAGGAATTTTTTTACTATTTTTTTAGATATGTACAAAATCAGTAAATCTGAACCATCTAAAAACAGTATTTTTGTACCTATCTAAAAAAATAGTAAACAAATTCCTAAAAATATAAAATTTGGTCTCCAAACATATTTTAGTATGGAGGTTAAGTTGAGCGGTTCGGATCGACTGTTTGAACTTTGAAAATGATGGAGAGAGATGGAGGCATGATGGAGGCACAAAAACGTGGAGGCATTTGGACCCTCCTCTTTTTTTAATTAAGTTTAGTCCAGTTATATTTAATTAAATAAATGGATAATATAGTCATTAAAGTGAATAATAACGATATTAAGCTAAATATTTAAGAATGGTGACGGTGATGACCCGTGATTTTTATTGATAGGAAAATAAAAATTAAAAATATTAAAAATAAGAAAGGTTGACGGAAATTTTCAAAAACGGGAAGGCAGTATATTGGCATGGCGTTCTGCGGGGACACCATGCCAAACTTTGGTTCCACGGTAAAAAAAAAAAAAACAAAAAAAAACCAATTTCATAACTAGGACGCCATTGGAATGTTTGGTGCGGTGGAAAAAAAAAAACAATTCCATAAGTGGGATGCCATGGTATAGTTTGGGTCCGCGGAAAAAAAAAAAATTTAACTGGGACGCCATGCCTTCCTTGGTCCCGCGGAAAAAATATAATCATCCATTTCAATCTAAGTCAGATCGTCAAAAGTTATTCAATTTAGATCCAGTGCAATATTTGACTGTGTAGAAGAATGATATCTTAAGTCATCCATTTCAATATTTGGCACGGTACCGCTGGTTGACTGTGCAATATTTGACTGCGCAATATTTGACTGTGTACATTGATATCTAAGTCATCCATTTCAATCTAAGTCATCCTCAAATATTTTTCCGCGGGGCCAAGCCTTGGCATGGCGTCCCACTTATTTAGTTTTTTTTTTTTTTTTTTCCACTGACCCAAGAATTGAAATGGCGTCCCAGTTTTCAGGATTTGTTTTTTTTTTTCTTCCATCGCACCAAACATTGCAATTAATGGTGTCCCACTTCTTTAATTATTTTTATTTTTTACCGGAGAACCAAAGTGTGGCATGGCGTCCCTGCGGGACGCCATGCCAATATACTGCCTTCTCGTTTTTACAAATTCCCGTCAACCATTCTTATTTCTAATATTTTTAATATTTATTTTCCTATCACTAAAAATCACGGGGTGATGACAGTAATAAAACATTTTGTATATTAATTCCTAAAAAGAATTATATATCATAGCCGAACTGGTAGGAAAAGGCCTGTGTTTCATTTTGTCAAAGACGTATAATTAATTTTCTTGAGAGTAAGGCTATATGCTACTTTGTAATGTGTAGATTGGTTCATATATTATGAATTCATAATTTCATTTTCAAAGTTTGAACATACAATTCAAACCATTTAACATAATGTACAGGAGACCAAATTTTATATTATTTAATTAGAAATTAAATTTGTTTTAGAATTTTAAGATAGAAGATTACTATTTTTGGATATATAGTTCAAAATTTTTAGATTAGGTAATTTTCTTCCTATAAAAAGAATAGTAGAAAGATTCTAACAAATGCAAAATTTGGTCTTCAAGTATATTTTTATATGAAGATCATGTTGAATAGTTGAATTGACTATTACAATTTTAAAATAAGGATATAAATTCAAAGCACGGAGTATCATAACCTCACTTTTTTCTTTCTTATCTTGAAGACAATATCTAAATATATATATTCCTTTTTGTATGGTGAACTAATGCTATAAATTAATTAAAGAGCTATCAACGCTAGCTACCCTCATCAGACTAAAATCCATATTAACCATCAGTACTAGTATTCAATGACCGACACTAAAGCATATTTTGTTATAGTTCTAATTAGGTTTTTATATGCAATAGCACAGATAATTTCTAAAGCAGCCTTCAATCAAGGCATGAGCATACCAGTGTTTGTTTTCTATAGGCATTTATTTGCCTCCATTTTCATATCTCCCTTTGCTTTTGTTCTTGGCAGGTATATATTTACTTTATGCAGTTTTGAATTTTACCTTTTGTCTTTTTTTTCCTTCGATCTGGACCCGTTAGTATCTAAATAACTTTTGCATTAATTCTTACTTAGGAAAAGATCTCCTCATCTTTCTTATAAGATCGCGTTTAAATTATTTGTGCATGCTTTATATGGGTAAGTTATGTTTTATGTAATAATTTTTCTTCCATCACTTCTGCCCTTAATTTTTTTTAATCAAATCAAGTACGCCCTGTCAAAATTAAGCAACTCTTAAATTACTACCTCGCAATTTTTTGTATGAAATTAATTAAGAGTAGTATTGTTGTTTGCTGAATTAAAAACATAATCGTTGTAGGTAATTAGTTTTTATATTGATACTACACATTTCTCACAGATGTTTCCTTAAGCTTCTTACTAACTACTTTATTATGTTTTCCTTCTTAATTAGGCTTTCTGCCGCTGTTTACTTATTCAGTCTCGGTTTAAGCTACATTTCAGCTGCGTCATCATCTGCTATTTGCAATATCCTCCCTGTCATGGCTTTCATCTTGGCTATCATTTTCAGGTGAGAACAAATATATTATATATATCTTTCAATATCACTTTTGGATAGAAAGAATGAAAGTTCAACTATTCTACATCAAAAAGTTAACTTAAATATTTGTGTATATCCTGGTTTCCAACATATATCCTATCAAAATGAAGGATGGAATCCCTGAAAATGAAGAAGTTGCATGGAGTCTTGAAAGCCTCCGGAATTATGTTGTGTATCTCAGGTGTCATCATCCTTGCATTTTACAAGGGAACTGTTTTGGATTCCATTAACCACCACCACCTGCTTCACAACAAAAAGACTGTCACACAAGCTGCCAATAGTTCTAAGATGAGATGGATTTTAGGGACTTTTATCACAACCCTCTCTATTTTTCTATGGGCCCTCTGGACTGTCCTTATGGTAAGCAAATCAAGTTGAGGTTTCATGACTCACTGATGCATGCTTAATAAATTTTGTAGTCCAAATTTGTTAAAAATAACAATTTTAAGTGCTGACCTACTTATAAAACAATGCAACTTATGTTTACTATTCATAGTAACCTGAATTGTTACTGGAAATATTTCAATTATTCAAATTTGTTAAAAAAATCTATATTTAAAGAATATTATGTGTAATGTATGTAATACTAGGGGCCAATGATGGAGGAGTACCCTTCCAAGATTCTTACCATAACCTTTCAGTGCATCTTCACTGTGATTCAATCTTTCTTCATTGCTCTTGCTCTTGAAAGGGATTTCTCTAAATGGAAATTAGACTTTGATATCAGCCTTCTGGCTGTTGTTTACAGTGTAAGTTTTGTCTTTCTGTTTGAGAAATTGGTCTTTTTGGTGCTGACTGCTGAGAACATTAGGATAAAACCCGACTGGTACATCATAGCACCTGACTAAATGGCAATTAACAGTATATGTCACTGCATACTGTTACAGGTATGTACGGTTCCAGTATTTCAAGGAGCGACCAAATTATTATTATTATTATTTTAAATAAGGATTCTATAACTCTCCAACATACATTTCTTTTTAGTTTTTACATGTCTTTTCTTTTTTTTTTGGAAAATGCTGACAGTGGCTGTCAGTTATAGTTCATTCAAAAAATAAAAAAGAAGGAAAATACATCAATGATACTACCAACCAACAACTATATGAGAATTGAACATGTGTTTAAATAGATGAGATTCATCACCATCTTTACTAGACCTACAATTCCATTAAGGACATGAATGTACTGTTATTGGTTAGAAATAGACAAAAGATGTAATCATCAGTATTGACAGGTAGAAGTTCTTTCCAGTGTCAACCAGCACTATTAGGCAGATCAATCAGTTAGAAAAGGTAAATATCAGTAATTATATATGGAAATAACTTGTCTATGATATAGGTCCCTTTTAAGCAAAACCGTTACATTATTGCATAAACAAAGTAGTCACTTCCTAAGGGTGGGTCCAAACTCACTTTTGTTTTTCTTCTTGAAATGTAGGGAATTGTACTAAGTGGAATAACATATTATTTGCAAGCATGGGTAATTCAAAAAAAGGGACCTGTTTTCTTAGCAATGTCGATGCCATTGACTCTTATCTTCACAATAATGCTTTCATCAATTATCTTAGGAGAAGCAATTACCTCAGGAAGGTACAATTAATATCCTATAATAAACTCTTATCTTCACCATATATATTGTTTCATTTTTGAATTGAACAAATTTATTTTGTAGTATCCTAGCTAGCACATATTCAAGTCTATGATGCATATAGTATATAGTTAGTTTTGGCAACCAATAGTTAGTTTCAGGATGGACCCATATGTAGCATGCAACTTCCAACAAGGACAAAATAGCATTTTTTTGTTCAATTTCTGGTGTGCAATGAGTGCCACATCACACGTATGTCTGACATGGAAGAACCGCAGGCTTAGCGTAGTGGCGCAAGCTCTGTCCCTTTGCATGTTCAATTATCGTAAAAAACATCTAAAAGATTCTTGGATGTGCCGGGGTCCTTAATTTAATAAAATGAATGTATATCTGACAACATGGGCACATAACAAATGGAAGGGTTTGCGCGCTGTATATATAGGTGGTGAGTTGTGACTGGTTAATTTGTTGATAACAAATTCCCCTTTCAACTAATTAAATTATCAGAGTTTTCTCTAGTCATATAATTACTATTGGTGTGCTTGAGTATCTGTGTATTTTTCTAGTATAATAGGAGGGATACTTATGATTGGAGGTCTCTACAATGTCTTATGGGGGAAGAGGATAGAAGAAACTGTGGAAAAAGATACAATCAAGATGGAAAATCTTGATAAGGAAGCAAACTTGGAGGGGACAGACATAAAACTACAAACTGAAAATAATCACACATGAGCATATGAATTGATATATATATCACATTTATCATAGCATGAAGTTTAGATGAAGAAGCTTTTTGATTCTTTGCTTCATTGTATGTGTATGAAGTCAATTGATATATATTTTATTTAAATAAAGAAGTGTCCAATTTTTTATCTTTAAATATTTAAAATAATATTTTTATTTGATTTTTTTTTCTTAATAAAGATTAGAGGTTGAGCCATCCAACTAGGAATATCAATGACATCCTTAGCTTATCATATTTGATAAGATGAATAGTTTAAATATATACTGATGGTTTAAATAAATACTTGATAAGCTAAACAAAAAAAAAAAAAAAAAATCTTATCTATACTCATATTATTGAATATGGTACGGGTCGGGTGTCTCGACCCCCCTAATTGGGTGGTTTAAATATATACATTTAAATAAATCAAGTAGTTAATAATTAAAATAATAAAAAAAATTAGTCTTTACTCTAGTGATTAAAGCAAATTTTCTTTGCGGAAGAAATTGAAAGTTTGGAACTCGAATAACAGATTATTTATGACTATTTAAATGTGAAAAGTTTGCTTCATATATATTTTTTAAATTAATTGAATGACAATGTTTCTCTCAAAAAAAAAAAAAAAAAGTCCTCTCAAAAAATTGAATGACAATGTCCATCTCATAAATGAAAGCTCGACCTAGCTCCAACTTTCCTTATAATAACATATCATTCCAAAAGATTTAACTCTTAATATATATTCAGGTTTACTTAAAGATTATACATAAATTATAACTCTATACTAATATACAAAATATCTACATATATTTTTTGAATTTTTTTTATTATTTATTAAGATGAATACAAAATTTAATGATGTGAAAACAACAGTTTTGTAAAATACTTAGTAAATAGTAAAAAAATTCAAAAGAATATAAAATACTAAAATTTGATCTCCAAGCACATTTTAATATAGAGATCATGTTGAACGGTTTGGATCAAATGTAAAATTGTTGTTTCAATGGTCTAGAAATTTTTCAATGTTTATTAAAATCAATGATTTTAAAACTAGCTTCATAAATAGTAAAAAAAAAAAATCAAAAAATCTAAAATTTGGTCTCCAAGCATATTTTAATATAGAAATCACATTTAAAGGTTTGGATCAACTATTTGAACTTTGAAAATCAGAAAACCAATTGATTACACTATAGTTTCATAACAAACGTTTTGATATTAGCCAATCTCATATATATGCCCTTCTATGATCTTATATATATAGATCTTATCCCAATTAACTCATGTCCGATTGAGTGCGAATATATATTTGCCCACGACGATGACGACCCCTAGAATCTAATATATGGACTTGATTAATGTTTTTTTTGTTTTAAATGCTTGACAGAGACTACCAAGTTGCAAAAAAAAAAAAAGTGTTTAGATCACAAACTTACACACAAAAATAAAAATAAAGATACTATTCTCGCATCATCATAGTACCCCCTCACTCCAATATGGACTTGATTAATCATCGTACACAACGAACTGTGACATAAAGAGACCAGATAGAATTTGGAAACCACGCAAGCATCCATGAATTCATGTAATTCTGACTTGTCCTTAATTTTCTGATAAGAATGCAAGAAATGAAAAATTGGCATTATTAATTTACAGTTCACTCTAGAGGTAGAGGTGTACGTATAGCATTTCTCCACAATTCAATTAATCTTGGGAAATCTCTAATAATATATATATATATATATATATATATATATATATATATATAGCAACAGTATATAAAACTTGAGTTTTATTAAACTCACCAATTCTAAGGTAAGTTTAAAATCAAAATATATAAGAATGACTTTAAATGATAATTCAATCTGTTGAAACCGATTTAATTTACAAGTGATGCGTTTCTAAGTCAAATTCATAATTTTTTGAATTAATTTACTATAAAATCAAGTGATATTTTTTTATTAATTAGTTTAATTTAATATATTCATTTTTTACCATTTGAGTTTATACTATTTAAAAAAATATATTGATATGTAA
This sequence comes from Carex rostrata, assembly GCF_964058835.1. Lineage (NCBI taxonomy): Eukaryota > Viridiplantae > Streptophyta > Magnoliopsida > Poales > Cyperaceae > Carex > Carex rostrata. The sequence continues at coordinate 7,377,702 of NC_135921.1, forward strand.
ATGCATCCCTCGTAAAGTAAACACAACTACAAAAAAACCCTTTGCTAACGGTTAGAATCGTGTTCCGCCATCTGGTTACGAGCCAATGCATATCGCCTCGATAGAAAATGTACATGCATACGCTATCAGCTCAAACCGATGGCGTAAGGCCCCAACGCGATCTGTTGGAAATTACTGACCGACGGGAATATTAGTTTTTCGGTCGTTAATTATGCCGTTAAAATGGAAACTCCATCGCCTCTGGGTGTTATTAGCCGTTAGCAAAAGTATATTACACCATCGGATGTGTATGAGTTGGCGTTTGCATATTGTAGTTTGTCATCTGTTATTATTTTGGACCGTTGGTGATTTTTTTTATATATTTAATTATATATGCCTGAATTAGGGGCAAGCCTCCATTTATATATACCAATATATATATAATTGTTGTTCGAGCAATAATCTTTTTCGTCTATTTGACTAATTTGCAAAAAAATATAATTATTGAATTTTACGATTTCTTTTACTTTTGAAAGATATGTAGGTTCAAGTCAAATGGAATTGCATTATGGAATACTTGAACTGAAGAAATCATGAAGACATTTATCAAGAATACAAATTGTAAAATCAGAAGCTTGGTAAAGTATGTTTGAGGCTGTTTACACAGGGATCAAATGTTGGTAACGTTTGTAAAACGTTGTAACGTTTTAGGCCTGTCAGAAACGCTGAAGTAACAATTTGATCAAACTCATAAACAGCTTAAAATGTGGTAACGTTTTAGGATTGACATAACTGTTGAAGCACAGCTGTACATAATCAACTTGAAACATTGTAACGTTTTACAAACGTTGTAACATTTTAGGAATCTCAGAATGTCAAGTACAGCTGTATCAAATTCAAAATTCAAGTTACAAATGTTATAACGTTTGAAAAACGTTGTAACGTTTTAATTAAATTTGAGCTTCAAAAATTCCTATTTTTGATCAAGTTTTTATAGTAAAAAACGTTACATAATATTTTACAATCGTTGGTAACGTTTTACTAAGCTGTCAGAAAATTGAAATCCTAAATCGCATTTTGAACTAAAACGTTGTAATGTTTTATAAAACGTTAGTAACGTTTTAGGTCAAATAGCTCATTTTTGAGCTGTCTCTATAAATAGGGCTTTGGACTTTCTTCCCAAATTATCTGAGTCGACCCTAAACTTCTAAAAAGCAATTTTCTGAGAGCTTAGCTTACTTCATTGTTGTGAAAGCTTAAAACTTTAAAATCCCTCAAACAACCTCAAACCTACTTCACTAATCTTGAGTTAGATTAGATTAGAGTGATCTATTGAGTGTTTCTCTTGAGTAGCTTGAACTAAGAGACCTTGTTCTCATCTCTTTGAGTTGGCCGTTTGACTTCCCGCTTGGTGTGTAAGGGCTCAACGGTTCACAAGTTGTAATCCTTTCGTATTGGGTAATAGAAAGGCGCACCCACAAGAGGTTGCGAAGCCCCGGAAACGTAGGCCTTTGTTTTGCCGAACTCCGTTAATCGCGTGTCAAATTTCTCTAAACTCATCTATTTACTTTCAATTGCAATTTAATTTTAGTTTTTGAGCAATTTGCGGTGCAATTAGTATAACAATAATATCTCTCTAGATCTACATATATGGAACCAAATCGAATACAAATAGCATGCAGCAAATCAAGCAAGATAATTAATATAAAATACCAACAAACATATATAGAGAACAGTACAACACTAAATTAACCCAAAGTACCATCATTCATTAACACATATGTTCTGTTGCAAGTTGCAACAAATTAAGAGAACCCCCAGGACATACAAAATGGATCTTTCAAAACATAACCATTAATTGTTCTAGCTAGCTAGTACCCACAAAAATGTACATCATATATATGTACCTAAAGTTTTTATAAATAAATATCCTCCCCATAAAATGGAAGCTGCCATTCCAAGAAGTACCTGCACCATCGGACACAAACCTCGTGCAATTCTGCATAAATGTATGGAAGGTGTGGTAGCAGAGACTGCATATTTAAATGAAAACATATTAATAACAGTGCATTTATAATTAATTAAGAACTTAAAATCAGTGCATCATAGAAACAAATTAACATACCTCTGGAAAATCACTTGCGATTTCACGGATGATGTAATCCATATTCTTCATCATGCAGTATCCACACTCCAAGTTAGATACTTGCTGCGGGCCCTGAAAAAAAAGTTGGAAAACAAAATTCAATTTTATTATTATTGCAAATATGTTTGATCTTATTTTTCTTTTTTACAAAGGGCCAAGGCCCGTTCCATTCATCATGAAACCATAATTACATGATGAGTTATACCAAAGAATATAAGTTTAGATATGCAGTATCAAAAAACAACCAGCATGCCATTTATAATTAAAAACCAACAAAGTAACTACATAATAAGCACAACAACCAAGCTTCTGTGTCTAAACTCCAAAAGTACATATAATAAGGTAGCAATAACTAAGCCACACAACAAGGGGCTAATGATGTAAACTAAGTACACCACAATTTCCATTGGCATGCATGTACTGGTCAAGGGGTATGGCATCTACAAATACAGCATCTAGTGTTCAACTACCCTTTGTGGTGGTGGTTCCTAGATGTTTCCTTTATGTTTAGACTTGAAATTAGTTAAAATGAAATACTCCATATAATTTTTTAATACCTGAAACATTGATCATTGACAAGTTCTTCTCCTCCCCGATTGTTGTCCACTCCGCTGTAGATATCGGACATAAACCCTACAATTAATAAAGGCCAGTGTGGTACTTATCCTAGGAATTTATCACGTAGATCAGATTATTAATTTGTGTATTACATTACAAGAATTTTGCTCACTTTCGCAAATGAGATTCAATTGCGAAAACACTGCCCTGCACAATTTGAGAGTCGATACAAAGGACCATATCCTTACTTGGAAGTATGACAAGCAGTACCCAATGATCCCTACAATTACAATAAAGTAATAGTAATAAATCAATATGGACTTGTGATTTAAGGAAAAGAAATATGAGTGTGAACTCTATGGTATTACTTCTCGTGATATGGTGCAAAGATCATTTTCTTCTCCCTAAACCTCAGCAAGTTTTCGATGCAGTACTCCAGTGACAGTCGGTTATCGTGTCTAATCGTTGTTGCGCATATCATATCAACATCCATATGTCCAATGGACGTGTTGTCTTTCTCACCAGGAGGACTAACAATTGTCATGCAATAGCTGAAAATAATGATTATCAGACTAGAGGAGGAAGGAGTGAACTGTGAAGAGAATAAATCTGTTTAAATAAAAAGAAAGACTCACAACGAAGAGAATAAATCGTTGTTGCGCATATCATATCAACATCCATATGTCCAGCGGCCGCCAAGTCATGAAATCCCTCAGTTCCCTAAACTCCAATGAGACTAGGAAGCCCTCAATCCTAGTTTGCTCCTGCATGATATGGAATATCCAACTATCTCCATTTGATAGGGGGTTCAAAGATATTCCTCATGGAGCTCTTTAAACACATCTCCAAGCTGTTCCAACACTTCCATGGTGACCAGCGGTAATCGTCGTCCATCAGCACCTACCATCCATTCCTACAAGAACCAATTACATGATTAAACGAATGAAAAGTGTGATCACGTAAATGAGAATATTTAGTAAATAATTTATTAATTTGACCTCTACAAGATTGATCCCTAACTTGGGCCATTGGATTTCAACTCCGACGACATCCCGGAGGAATACCATGCCTACAACCGGTACAGGTAGAGGTAAGGTGCTATACTTCTCAGTTACGCTAGTTATGCTTTTGACAAGCACCTGCATATGCCCTGGTAGGACCGCATCACCAGAACGTGATTGACCCTTAGTGAGAGGAAAAACAACCCCTTTTGCAACAACGACTGGTCCCTGACCATAGTTTATGCTGACAGTGCATCTTCTAATCTCATGCATGCAGATGTAATGAAGCAGAAAATATTTAATTAAATCAGAAGTCCATTGAATCAAATAAGAATTAGTTGAATTGTATGGTAACGTGGACTTACCTCAATCAAGTCCAAGGGATGTTGACTTGCTGCTTGTGGCTGAGCTACTTTTGACTTTGCTGATTTGGACTTTGCAGCTGCATGATCTCCTAATTTGATAGAAATCTGGAAACAATATATATTCCAGTAAGGCAAAGTATTGCTTGCATATATATTTCATGTTACAGAATAGAGGAGGGATCCACTTACAACATTTGAAAGTTACAACATCTTACCACAACTTAGTTTTACGATATTTAAAGTCCAAACAGTCGATCTGAACCATTCAACATGTAATGTTTATTAAAATATTCTTCAAAAGCAAATGTTACATTTTTATGATTTTTTTTACTATTTATTAGGGTGCGTTTGGATGAATCAAGTAATAGCTCGGAATAGCAGCTATTCCTGGGTTCGGAAGAGCCGCTAACCCTACATTTCATAGGAATAGCGGAATAGCAGTTAACTCGAGCTATTCCTTTGTTGAGAATAGCATTTTTTTCACCCAAACATGTTGTGTTGAGAATAGCTCGCCAGGAATAGCAGCTATTCATGGGTTAGCGCTATTCCCGTGTCACCCAAATGTACCCTTAAGTATTTTACAAAGCTGCTACTTTTAGATAATTCTGGATCACTAAAAAATAAGTTTTATTAAATAGTAAAATACTCAAGTGGGATCCCTCTACAGAATAATTAAATCCCAAAAAAAAAATTATCAAAAACCCTAGCTAACAGAGCACACAGAGCACACATATCACAATGTATTAATGAATAAAAGTTTCCGGTGTAGGGAATTTTACCTTGATGACACGCGACATGCAACCCTTGTCGTAGCTAGTAACTACAAATTTTTGCCAACCCCTTGTCAGACGGTGTTGCACTTTCCCATTTCGTCTGCTTTTTCTCGGAGGGGTTGTTTCATGCTCTGGAGAGTGACCAGGTTGTTAGTCTCCAGTGCCAGGTGCCGACATGGCTGTCAGCCCAAAAAAATAATTAGATAATATCCAAATAAGTTCTTGTTAGTGTGAAAAAACACTACAAATCTGTTGTAATCTCACATCAAAAACCTAGAAAACATATATAGAGTGAGAGGGAGCTTAACCTCAGTGACAGAGTAAGGAAGGGTGGCTGCCTAGATGTGAGTGTGACAAAGAGAAAACCTAGATTTGAGTCCTCGCTACGGAGAAAGTTGATTTGGAGTGATATCGATCCCGATCAATATTTGAAAGTTCAAACGACGCACCTAGCTATATACGGTCCTGAACAAGCATGCAAAATAAATTTTGAAATAGCCATCGGCTCCTTATCATAACCGTTGGTATAACTTAATTCCATCAGCTCAGAATCCTAAACGTTAGAATATGTACTTAATTCCATCGGCGCAAACGATGGCGATATTGAAATCTTGGGAGGTGCGCCCTACTGTGTGAAAAGGCTTCACTGGGGAGTTGGGCCTATAGTATGACAAACTTTTTGTTTTAAGTTGGACCGTCCGATATACAACGGTGCATGTCAATATTCGTGCTACTTCAAATCTGTTGGTCAGGTTTAATTATATAATTAGCGTTACTTTAGGGAAATGATGAGGTTCAAACCAAAAGTTTGGCGTTAGCTGGAGGGAAATTTGGGCACTGGTAGTAACCCTAAACCCTAGCTACACTCTAATTAAGAGGCTCTATTAAAATTTAAATTGTTACGATTAATTTAAATTACTATAATTTAAACATTTGAAAATTTAAATGATTGAAATTTAAATAATTTAAGAGGTGGGCTACGGTGAGTTGCGAAGTAAAACGCGTTTTTATTTCACGCCGTATTTTTATTTTGAAAGTCCAAACAACCGATCCGAACCGTTAGATGTTTAATCCATATTGAAATGTACTTAGAGACCAAATTTTACATTTTTTGGAATTTTTTTACTATTTATTAACCATTTTTGAAAATTGCTGTTTTGCTGTGAACAGGAAAAAAACAGTAAAATTTTCTGGACCATCAGATCAGCGACTTTCAAAATTGCTTAATAAATAGTAAAAAAATCCAAAAAAATGTAAAATTTGGTCTCCAAGCACATTTCAATATGGAGAACAAGATGAACGGTTCGGATCGACGTTTTGAACTTAAAAATCCCAAAATATGAGCGTGAAGTAAAATAGTCGCTTTACTTCGCAACTCACCGTAGCCCATTTTAAAATGTTATTAAATTAATTTAAACATCTGAAAATAGAGGCATGTTTGTTTTCATTTAACATGTTATTAAAGTTTTTACATGTTAAAATTTAAATGATCAAATATGATATGCAGTAGTTTGCTTATTTAACATGTTGTAGTAGCTTGCTTACAATTTATATGATAAATTTAGCAAGTTAAAATTAAATTGATCGAATATGATTAAAAATGAACATGTTTTCAATTTCATCAGATACATGTATATGTATATGTATCTTGTGTCTCATTTATTTCAATATTTTAATCAAAAGTTTCGAATAAACCTGCTCTAAAGTAAAACACAGTTTGAATGTGTATCCCATCGTCAGATCTGAGCGATCAAAAATATTATGTCACATAATTGAAGATCCTACCGTTAAATTCGCAACTCAAAATTTGTAAGACTTTGCGAGCCCAGTTCAACTTTAATACCAACGGTTCAGCCGATGGTGTTTAGACAATTGAATAAATTTCATGTAGTTCCTCAGTTTCGAGATGTCGATCAGTTTGTCTTCCACTGCAAGCCAGAAGCCACACTCATCTCTCATCTCTTTTGCCTTCTCTTCTTCACCAGATCGATCCCCTTCCACAGTAGGAACCATGACTGACTACATTAGTAATTTGCCCGACACAATACTTGTCATAATCTTAGGGCTGCTGGCCACCCAAGAGGCAATGCGCACATGCGTACTTTGTAAGAGGTAGAACAACCTGTGGACCTCTTTAGCCGTCCTCAACATCAATGCCAGGGATTCTCAAGCCCAATCTTCCATGGCGGGCATCAATGCTTTACTCAAGAAGCTCACAGATGTTCATACTTTGGAGTTTCATCTCAAGTGCGCTCTGCGCCTAGTATAATTAAATAATTCCTCTAATTGACGCGCGTCTCTAATTATTAAGTGTTTACAATAAAATGTTGGGTACTGTAATGTCATAAATTGACCCCCAATCACATTATAAGAATCAATTTGATATGATTGACCCACATTTATATATAGTTTTAATTAGGTCACAAATTGCAATGCATGCATATGGTGTGCTAATTTGCATGCATATATGGGGGTGCTAATTAATTTTACATGTTTGACCCACATAGCTAGATAATTTCAAGGTCCTGAATTAATTACATGCGTATGAATTGGTATAATTTTATACAGTGTTGCAAAATGCGGTTCTATGCGGCGCATATGCGTATGCGGTTGGAAACCGCATAGGAAAAAACATATGCAGTCTAATATGCGGTTCTGCATATGCGGTTCCGCATATGCGGCCGCATATTCGGCCGCATAGAACCGCATTATGTTTGTATGTTATGAAATTTATGTATTATGCTGTGATAACTGACTTGTGAGTTGTGGCCTGTGATAACTGATATGTTGACTACAGCTATTCACTATTTCACATTTATGTTTGTATTTTTATTTTTGTTGTGAGATTATGCATATAATGATACAAATTATATATGAATTCTTATTTTAAAATCCGCATAAAAATCCGCATATGCGGCCGCATACCGTATATGCGGTATGCGGTGCCCTTCCGCATACCTTCCGCATACCGCATTTTGCAACACTGATTTTATATGATTGACCCACATAGTTCCAAGGCCCCCATCAATTGCATATGCATATTAACCGGTGTGCTAATTAATTGCATGCATATATATATAGAGTACGGCTAACGCGCTTCCTCTAGCATATGGGCCGAAATGCTTCCGGTGGAAATTTGAAATTTCAAAATCCAAAAAGTCGATCTGAACCGTTCATCTCCTTCTCGATATTAATATCTGCTTGGAGACCAAATTTTACATTTTTCTGAAATTTTTTACTATTTATTAAGCCACTTTGAAAATCGCTGATCCAACGGTGGCTTGCCAAACAGTAAAAATCAGAAGCTACCGTTGGATCAGCGATTTTCAAAATGGCTTAATAAATAGTAAAAAAATTCAGAAAAATGTAAAATTTGGTCTCCAAGCAGATATTAATATGGAGAAGAAGATGAACGGTTCAGATCGACTTTTTGGATTTTGAAATTTCAACTTTCCACCGGAAGCATTTCGGCCCATATGCTAGAGGAAGCGCGTTAGCCGTACTCTATATATATATATATATATATATATATATATGCATGCAGGGTGTCCTGAATTGAATTTATATATAGTTCAATTAATTGTTATGACTTATCATCCCTAATTACATGTGTGTGTGTGTGTGTGTGTGTGTATTGGAACTGCCAACAGCAGTTTTGCTAGTAAGACTCCCACAATTTTATAATTTGAAGGTTTTTACTGTTTCCATTTGTACGTATTCTTTTTTACAAATGGAAACTTGGATTATAAAGAGCTGTCCAAACTTGACAAAACTCACAATAGTACAACATGAGGATCGTGTAAGTACATGTATATTATTCCAACTTGTATAGTATATAGCTTCAATTCCATGCATCAATTAACTAATTAATTGTTGTAAGTTAAAGTAAATTAAGATCTACTTATCTATTGATTAATTGTTAATTTGTTGCAGTACTGTAAGGCAACACTGCCACTTGAGGATAGAGTTGTACATTTTCTAGCAACAATCCCAAGGAGGGTGCAAGCATCTCCAAGAACAAATCTGGAGATGGTTGAGGTCAAGTACTGGAGGTTTGATTCCATGGTGTGGCAAGTGATGCAACATCTGATGCTTAGTACAGGAGAATTGGAAAATTTTAGGAACTATCGTGTAATGAATGGTTATTACGATCATCGATATAAGACGCATGACGGAGGAAAGGATACTTATAGTGAGTGGGATTGGGGAGTTGTACAGTTCGAATGTGTAGGACTCGACACTGTATATGTCGAGAAGAGCTTGCTGTTATACTAGGTAGCTAGCTAGATATGTTCAGGATTTAATATATTTTGTATGGATTACACATGTTGCATGTACATGAATTTAATTTGTGCATGGACATATGTTGAATGCATGAATATATGTTGGGTATGCATGCATGAATTTATTTTGGGTATGCATGCATGAATATATGTTGAATGCATGAACATTAAATATTTTCAGCCTATATATATAGAGAGAGGAGGGTTAAAATGCACCCTCCCTTATGTACAATTACTATTTTCTTGAAGTTTGGATGGGTACATGTATATATAGATATATGTTCAAGTATTTTTGAAATTATAGCAATTAATGTTTAATGATGAATCTGAATTAATTACATGCATTTGTGCATGCAATGTGTGTTATTATTGTTTTGTTAATGATTACAACACAAAAGATATTAATTAGGAGCAAGTTAATATTTAGTTAATTTTCTAAAGTTGGCATATCATGTACATGATATTAAATAATTATCTCATTATTTATAATTGCACTATATCTTTTATATATGAATTAAATTAATAACACGATACACATAACCATCAGTAATTGAATGCACGGAGAAGAAGTTTTTTTACTTTTTGGTCAAGCTATATATATATATATATATATATATAATTAATTAATTAATTAGCTCTAGGTACCAACAGCAAGTACATATTACCCGTTAGAACATCTCCATCGATTCAAGAAAACTAAAGGGTTGGTACTGATCAAACTATCCTGACGGCTCATCTACATCACGGATGGTAAAGATCACCACATCTACACCATCTGTTTAATAGAACAACCGATGTTAAAGAGTCTCTCAATACTAACTATTTGTGAAATTTAACCGATGGAAAAGGAGGGGGTCAGGAGAGGATCCATCAACGCCATCGATTTGTTATCCAGAACAGACGGTAAAAAGTTCAATGTAATTACAGCGCTGTCACTCGTGACGAGCGCCATCTGTGCGGAAGCACATCCGATGGTAAAGGGGCGATGGGAAAAATGTTTTTTGTAGTAGTGAAATTAGCTAGTTTTAACGGTTTTAATTTGTTGTTTGAAGTCAATATGTTAGGTTTTGGGATTAACCTATTAAAAGATAAGCTTAAGAACATCCTATTTCTACTCTATATGAGTTAGCAACTTTGACATGAGTTAATAACCCACCTATTTCACCTGGAATGAATTATGAATTATAAATCCTAGTAACCTCATTCATTACTTAATTGGATAATATATATTTCCATTGAACAAGACAGCGATCGACCCACTATTATGTGTACGTGTAGCCTATTATAGTTCTTTAATTACTTACTCATGATATATTTTGCTTCTTTAATTGCTTGCCAACACGGAATAAAGTGATAAAGTAGGTGGTTGCAGATAATATTATATCGGGAAATTGCTTAGATAATTATTATTTGTTTTTTAATTAAAGTGGGGAAATTAAACCACAAATTTCATTGATAATAAAACCATCATAAACCGGGATTAATTGGTACCAAACAGCTGGTACCAACCCCTTCAATATTTCTTAGATATATAATTAATTATCTTCTCCCGAAAATACAATTAATTAGCACTAACACTAGCTCCCTAAAGAAGACAATTAAGAAAAATAATTTAAATATTTGTTTCATTTATTTTTCTTAATTATCTTCTTTACCACTCGATCGTTTCTAGTAGTAACCAAGTGCCAATTGCAATCAATCAACCATTAACACACACAAAAATAGGAAATGGTATCTAACAGAAAATACTTGATACTACGGGAAACTTCCCTATACAGGAACCTTCCCTATACAGGAACCGCATTAACACACACACACACACAAAAAGTGGATGTTGCCTTGATCAGAAACATAATGACTGTATTTATAGCTGATTGATGCTCAATATTGATCATATCTTGGCATATCTTTTATCTTCCTTTTTCAATTATTAATTTCCTTTTGATTCCCATGTAATTAAGTATTTGCTTAGAGAGTGGAATTATTCTTAAGATTAAAATTTCATCAATTGATTAACAAGATATATTAAATTATAATAAAATATTTTTAGTGGTTAAAAAAATATAGATTACTAAGGATGTGCCTTGACGAGTGAACTTCACTCTTAATTGAAACATTCTGACAGCTCATGAGTATATATCTAAAAGCCAAGTCATCCTAATATATATATTATCCCTTAAGCACAATAATCATGGTCCTATAAATAAATAAATAAATAATACATATAGCTTAGGTTAGGCTTGTGCGTTAGGTTCCGAAATTTTTATTTATACCCTTTAAAAAAATAAAATAAACCAAAACACAATTGAATTCTACATTTATTCGGACCACTAAGCCAATTATATGCGATTCATTTATGGAGGGTCACATATTGGATTAGAGGTCTCTCAAAACTTATATATATATAGAGTAAAGCTAAGGTGTGATGTGCTCACCAAGAGAGTTTAGTGAGCACAACTTCAAAAGTATATCGGATCAATTTCCAATGCCGAATCCAAACCGTTGAAATTCATGTACTTCATGAGTGATGCATGTACATGCAAAATTTTGAAAGTTTCGAATTTATTTACTACAAGGTCAAGCGGTCAAAGAAATAATAAAAATTGAATATATAAAACAACTTATAAATTAACTTATAAAATGTTCATTCCTTTGACCGCTTGACCTTGTAGCAAATAAACTCGAAACTTTCAAAATTTTGCGTGTACATGCATCACTCATGAAGTACATGGATTTCAACAGTTTGGATTCAGCATTTGAAGTCGATTCGATATACTTTTGGAGTTGTGCTCACCAAACCCTCTTGGTGAGCACATCACACCCTAGCTTTACTCATATATATATATATATATAGAGAGGAGGGTTCAAATGCACCCAAATTTTTGTGCACCCAAAAAACCCTATCCTTTTTCTCCGTTTTCGAAGTCCGAATAGTCAATCCGAATCGTTAGATGCGATCTATATATTAAGATGTGCTTGGAGACCAAATTTTATATTTTTTGAAATTTTTTTACTATTTATTAAGCCACTTTGAAAAATCGCTGATCCAATGGTCCAGAAAATGTAAAATCAGCGATTTTCAAAGTGGCTTAATAAATAGTAAAAAAATTTCAAAAAATGTAAAATTTGGTCTCCAAGCACATCTTAATATATATATCGCATCTAACGGTTCGGATTGACTATTCGGACTTTGAAAACGGAGAAAAATGATTTGAAATATAGGGTGCATTTGGGTGCACAAAAATTTGGGTGCATTTGAACCCTCCTCATATATATATATATATATATAGAGTAGAACTAGGGTGCTCTTAAGCTCACCAAAGTTTTGGTGAGCTTAACTCTAAAACTCATCAAATCAATTTTAAATAACGAATCCAAACCGTTGAAACCCACCTACCTTATGTGTGATGCATCTACATGTAAATTTTTTAAATATTCGAATTAATTTAGTATAAAGTCAAGCGGTCAAAATTAGAAGGTTAATAAATTAATTTTAGTGCATTCATTTTTGAACGTTTTTTGACCGCTTGACTTTATACTAAATTAATTCGAATGTTTAAAAATTTCACATGTAGATGCATCACACGTAAGGTAGGCGGGTTTCAACGGTTTGGATTCATCATTTGAAATCGATTTGATGAGTTTTATAGTTAAGCTCATCAAAATTTTGGTGAGCTTAAGAGCACCCTAGTTCTACTCATATATATATATATATATATATATATATATATAGAGAGAGAGAGAGAGAGAGAGATGGGCTATGGTGCATTGCAATGCATGAACCCCTTTATGCATTGCACTATAATCACGGATTTAAAGTCCAAACGACCGATCCGAACCGTTAGATGTTTAATCCATATAGAAATGTGCTTGGAGACCAAATTTTACATTTTTTGGAATTTTTTTACTATTTATTAAGCATTTTTGAAAATTGCTGTTTTGCTGTGAACAGTAAAAAACAGTAAAATTTTCTGGACCATCAGATCAGCGACATTCAAAATTGCTTAATAAATAGTAAAAAAATTACAAAAAATGTAAAATTTGGTCCCCAAGCACATATTAATATGAAGAACAAGATGAACGGTTCGGATCGGTCGTTTGGACTTTAAATCCATGATTTAGAGTGCAATGCATAAAAGGGTTCATGCATTGCAATGCACCATAGCCTATCTCTATATAGATAGATAGATAGATAGATAGATAGTTATATATATATAGATATATATATATATATATATATATATATATATAAATAGATATATATATATATATATATATATATAAAGAGGAGGGTTCAAATGCACCCAAAATTTTGTGCACCCAAATGCACCCTATATTTCAAATTATTTTTCTCCATTTTCAAAGTCCGAATAGTCAATCCGAACCGTTAGATGCGATCTATATATTAAGATGTGCTTGGAGACCAAATTTTACATTTTTTGAATTTTTTTTTACTATTTATTAAGCCACATTGAAAATTGCTGATTTTACATTTTCTGGACCATTGGATCAGCGATTTTCAAAGTGGCTTAATAAATAGTAAAAAAATTTCAAAAAATGTAAAATTTGGTCTCCAAGCACATCTTAATATATAGATCACATCTAACGGTTTGGATTGACTGTTTTGATTTTGAAAACAGAGATAAAAGATAGGGTGCATTTGGGTCCACAAAAATTTGGGTGCATTTGAACCCTCCTCATATATAAATAGATATATATATATATATATATATATATATATATATATAGAGTACAGCTAACGCGCTTCCTCTAGCATATGGGCCGAAATGCTTCCGGTGGAAAGTTGAAATTTCAAAATCCAAAAAGTCGATCTGAACCGTTCATCTTCTTCTCCATATTAATATCTGCTTGGAGACCAAATTTTACATTTTTCTGAAATTTTTTACTATTTATTAAGCCATTTTGAAAATCGCTGATCCAACGGTAGCTTCTGATTTTTACTGTTTGGTAAGCCACCGTTGGATCAGCGATTTTCAAACTGGCTTAATAAATAGTAAAAAATTTCAGAAAAATGTAAAATTTGGTCTCCAAGCAGATATTAATATGGAGAAGAAGATGAACGGTTCAGATCGACTTTTTGGATTTTGAAATTTCAACTTTCCACCGGAAGCATTTCGGCCCATATGCTAGAGGAAGCGCGTTAGCCGTACTATATATATATATATATATATGAGTTAGGCTGGGGTGCTATGGATAGCATAGAGACCTCTATGCTACGGCTCAATATTCGAGTTTTCAAAATCCGAACGGTCGATCCGAACCGTTCATCTTATTCTCCATATTAATATCTGCTTGGAGACCAAATTTTACATTTTTTGGAATTTTTTTACTATTTATTAAGATGGGTACAAAAACTAGTCAAATTCATACCATTGAATTTTGTACCCATCTTAATAAATAGAAAAAAATTCCAAAAAATATAAAATTTGGTCTCCAAGCACATTTTATTGTAGAGATCACATCTAACGGTTTGGATCGACGATTTGGACTTTCAAAGTGTAAAAAATGCTTGTTGTAACTCAAAAAATATTGTAACTTGATCCCTCCTCTATATATATACAGCGTGTATGAATGAATACTTACGTGACAAGATATGAATACTTGTACAATAGACAACTCGAAAGTATATTATCATGGATTTCATTTGAAAGATAACATTTTGTAGAAAACATTTGTGGTTTTAGATTTGCAAAATTTCTCACATATCATCAGAAATATTGTTTATATTGAACGGACAAGAAAAAACAACTTTTAAAAACATGTAAAAGATGGATGAGTGGTGTGTCCAGTTTTTGTATTTACACTTGCACGACGAGGATGAATACTTTCTCGATGAGATATGAATACTTGCGGGACGAGATATATATACTAGTGCAACGGACAACTCGAAAGTATGTCATCATGGATCTCATTTGAAAGATAAAATTGTGTAGAAAACATTCGTGGTTTTAGATTTGCAAAATTTCTCACAGATCGTCAAAAATATTAGTTAGATTGAACGGAGAAAAAAAACCAACTCTAAAAACGTGTAAAAGATTGATGAGTGATGTGTCCAGTATTTATATTTGCACTTGTACGACGAGGATGAATACTTTCTCGATGAGTTATGAATACTTATACAACAGACAACTTGAAAGTATGTCATTATAGATCTCATTTGAAAGATAAAATTATGTAGAAAACATTCGTGATTTTATATTTGCAAAATTCCTAACTGATTGTCAGAAATATTGATTAGATTGAAAGGGGAAAAAAAAATCACTTCTAAAAACGTGTCCATTTTTTTTTTTAAAATACTTGATATCTTAGATATGAATACTTGATGCATTCTATATGAATACTTGCGCGCGCCAGTTATAAAATCTTTCACATATTAGGTGGTTCTCAAATAGTAAGTGGTCTCTATAGGTAGTTAGTAGTTATTCAAGTAGTTAATGATAGATGATGAAACGGGGGATTGTTACGGAGAAATAAGTAGGTGCTCCCTATTAATTAATTGTTGTTAATCCATGCATGAGAGATCGATCGAGTTGTCAGTTACTCAATTTAAGCAAAATAACTTTTATTATACTCTTTTAATTCATGCTAATTATTTTTAATTTAATCAAATTTTGAAGCATATCTTATTAAGATGAGAACGAACGTACACATCTAATTTTTTTTTTTTTTTTTTGTAAAAGACAACTCTTATTAATTAAGATGAGGACGAACACATCAAAATGATTTTTTTTTAATCCAGAGTTTAATGTTGTTTAAAAATTAATTTCAATCAAAATTAGAAAACAAAAATTTTAGGTCCCGAAATTTTATTTTTACCATTAAAAAAAAGGTTAACTTAAATAACTACGAATTTTAATAAATTATGTCTTAACGCGGTCGCAGCTTCAAAAGTGGACATCGCCTCTCCTCTTCGGGATATCGCTAGGCGATTCCTCTGGCGATCAAAGATAAGGTAGTTTTGAGAGTTGATCAGACAATTCGTTTTCCTTCGCCACCTCCATCCCACCCCCATCACTCCGCCTTGGCTCATTTCACTGAGTCCATGATTTTTTGTCCGTGTGGTGCTTCTGATTCGAGGATCTAGTCAATCTGCTCTTCGTTCTGATTCGATGCTGCTTCGTTTTGCTAATCTTTAATTTGTCCGAGCAAGTGCTTCTCTTCTGATGGATCTGGACATCGCCTTTCGCTTCACCTCGACTGCTCCGAGTTTGGATGTGGGATCTATAAATTTGCTTCATTTCTCTTCTAATATCTACTATCGTTATATATAAATAAGGTATGTGTTTACGGTTGAAGACTGTAATGTTGTGGCAACGGTGTTGTCTCCTTTCTCTTCTGCTCTCTTCTTTCTCTTCTTCTCCTGGTTCTTCAACATTTCTCTGTTTTCTTCTAAATAAATCAGGCACAAATCTCATTTGAGCACAAAGGCTCTCCTGAATACTCCTAGTTCGCCCTGATTCCAAAAAGTTAATGACAAAAAACTATGCTGATTCAATATATACCAATATGAGTACAAACACAAAAAATAATGCATGTTCACTTTTTATCAATCTGAGCACGATGACTTGAAAGCTCATATCTTGTAATCAGAATACGGTTCTGTTTTTTCTGTTTTTTTCTTGTCTAGCTTTCTATAAGGAGATTCAGTTAATGGTTTTTCTTTTTTTACTAGTATGACTGTTCCATGTACACCTTTATACCGATACCTGTACTGATGTACAAACTATGCGTGTAATTAATTTGTCCTTATTAATGAAAATATCTATGGTTGTTTAAAAAAAAAAGAACAGCTTGAAAGGCGGACAACAAATGAAACTGCGGACGGTATTTTTTTTTTCATAGCACTCAATAAATTTTTCATTCGCACCCACACGTACGTTCAACTTATATTTCATAGCACTCCACGAAACAAGATTAATGTTTAAATAAAACTAAAATAAAGGTCTGTACTCCCAATGTTTTCTGGAGAAACAAGTCCACATTTTATTTGGACCGGTCAATATCTTTGATTAATTATATATCTATTTATCACGCACAGTTCGCACAGCATCCATTAACAATGTTCTGATCTGAAGAAAAAATTCAGATAAAAAAGTGTCTGCAACTTCAAACTGCGGTCGTTTCATAAAATTTATCAAAATTTGTAGTTTTTCGAGTTATTTTTTTTTCTTAAATGGTACAAATAAAAAATTCGGTTCTAGCCCCCTCTCTACTGCTGCCTTCCCTTCCCATTTATTTGAAGTGTTATTTCCTCTAACAGCTTCTAAACATTGCCTTAGCATTATATAAGAAAACAAAAATTGAAAAAAAGAAAAGAAAACACAATGGCATGGAGGTGCTATATTAGGATATATATTGGGGTATTACTCCAGTACACTGTATTTAATAATAAATTTTATGTAAATAATTTTCACCATTTATTTTGGCAGAATACTTTTGCTTTCTTTTCATTTAAGTTTAGGCAACACCAATAACTTAACATAAACGTTCGATTAATGAATAGGATGCATTATTAGATCCGATTATCATAATTTTGACTTACCACAAAGTTACCACAATCATTTTCTACATTTTCAAAGTCCAAATCGTCGATCCAAACAGTTCAACATGATCTCCACAATAACATGTGCTTGCAGATCAAATTTTACATTTTTTTGAATTTTTTTAATATTTATTAAGATGAGTACAAAATTCAATGGTCTGAATTTAACTAGTTTTTGTAAAATGTTTAATAAATATTAAATAGTAAAAAAAATAAAAAAATGTAAAATTTGATCTGGAAGCATAATTTATTGTGGAGAGCATGTTGAATGGTTTAGATCGACGAATTAGTTTTTGAAAATATAAAAAATAATTATGGTAACTTTGTGGTAAGATAATCATATCCCTCCTCATATTATATTACATTATATTATATATTTATATTTTGTCTATACCTGCGGCATAACCATCTATAAATTAGATGTCAGAGAACGTTGGAAGAAGTCAAGAAGTGAGGCAAACTAATTTAGATGTCAGGGAAAACCTTGGAAGAAGTGATGCAAACTAAACCAACGAATTTAAGAAAAAACTATATCTACAGCAAACTTATTTAATTGACTAGCTGCCTCGGTTAACTTTGTAACAATTGATAGAACCGTACGTTCCCACATCAATATTACAAAATAAAATTACAGAAGTATATGCTATATATATAATTTAAAAGATTGTGTATTTAATTTGAATCAACTTGAGAATTGTGTACTCTCTGATACCTGATAAAATTAATCAGTTCTCAAATTGCATAAATTTAAGTATCAATCTAAAACACATCTATCATAATTATTTGTTATTTTCATCTGATTTTTTTTTAATCAATTGTCAAAAGTTGCTTTCATGTAACTAGGGGTGCTACGTTTATCTAATTATCCGGTTTCGGTTAATTTGGATAGAATATAATATAAAAAAATAAACAAGACCCGATATAAAGGGTGTTCTAAATCTTTGTGACATGTATTCATTTCGGATCCGATAATTCACAAACAAGTTATGAATACCTATCTATCTGGAACCGAAACACAAGACCTGAAATATTTACTATTAATTGGGTGCAATATTCGAATCCGAACACTTTTACATAATCAAATATAATAGTATCCAGACCCTACTTGTCTTGATAGAACCTCTACATGTAACCTATATATACTTATTTAATTCCCTATATTTAAAGGAGGCATCTAATTGTCCACAGCTTTTTGTCCACCATTTATCCACAGCTTTGACTTGTGCGAATACTGTAAAATTACTTCTACATGCTGTATAATTATACAATATATCACATAAAATATATCACTTAATCACAAAACATCCAGCAACTATTTGAAGTGGTCCCATGATAGTTAGAAAAATATTGCAACTTACACAACAGGACAAAATAAATGTACTTTCAAACTGTACTTTCGGAAATTACAGTTATAGAAAGTTATTGGCAGTTAGAGTTAGTTATTAGCGGTTATTAGCACTGGGTTGAATCTTGTATACTATAAAATTGAATATTGTATACTGTAAAATTGAATATTGTATACTGTAAAATTGAATCTTGTATACTGTAAAATTGAATCTTGTATACAGTAAAATTTTCAATTGAATCTTGTATACTGTAAAATTGAATCTTCTACACAGTAAAATTTACAATTGAATCTTGTATACTGTAAAATTGAATCAGCAGAACTGTAAAATTGAATCTTGTATACAGTAGAATTTTCAATTGAATATTGTTCGAATGAGTAAGAAGTCTTTCTATCATCTTTTTCTTCCAGATTTTCACAAGATGAATACTGTAAAATTACAAGATAAATACTGTAAAATTAACAAATCAATACTCCATATCGCCTTTCTATCATCTCTTTTCTCCAGATTTCCACAAGATGAATACTATAAAATGACAAGATGAATATTGTAAAATTAACGGGGCAATACTATAAAATTAACAGATCAATACTCCATATCGCCTCTCTATCATCTCTTTCTTCCAGATTTCCACAAGATGAATACTGTAAAATGACAAGATGAATACTGTAAAATTAACAAGGAAATACTGTAAAATACTGTAAAAAAATAGTACATGTTCTTGCATTTGGAAACAGCCATTTCACTGCTTGATGCATGATTCAAATACAAAACCATATTCAATATATAGTAATCTAACATAAATTCAGCAAACTATATATATTTTTTCAATCTAAATGCATTATTTTTACTGTTGACCTGAAGAACAAATCCCCTCACGTTGTCACCAACTACTAGACTCCAAAATTTTCCTTTTATCAACAGGAAATACTGCAATTTTGCGCACCTTCCACAGGATTAGCGGATTAGCGGAGACCAGTCGCTCACCTTCCACAGGATTAGCGGAGACCTGTCGCTCCTTTTTCGCTGCGCGCCTGGAATCGATTCTCCAGATTCGATTCGAGTTTTTAATAATTTTGTTACACGCGAAGGTACGGGTGTAGATTAGAAGAGAACAAAATGAAAAGAGAGAGAGTTCATTGGATTTGATTTCTCTTATTATCATATCAGAAGATAAATTTTGATGAACGAAAGAAAAGAGATGTAGATTTATCGGAGCAGAGAATTTGATGAAAGAGGAGATTGATCGGAAAAATTGAGAAGAGAAAAAAGAACGGAGAAAGAAAGAGATCGGAAAGTTATTAAATAAGGTAGTTTGAAAGCGTCGTTGGAAGTCTGTTAGTGGATAGTGCTGTGGACAAATGGTGGACAAAACCTAGTGGACAAAAACCTTTTCTCATATTTAAATTCATGAACTCATGTGTTGTATGAAGTTGATAGAACCGAAGAATTAATTTTTGCATAAAAAGATGGGTTCGAGAGTGTTGAATTGTCAGATATTGCCATAAAGAAGGAAAGAGATATATAACCAAATAATATTTTATTTCCTGTAATACCCTGATCGATCAGATAGTAGCGAAAAAATTATAATTTTTTCGTTGTACGTAAATTAAACTGAATTAATTAACAACAAAAGTGTAACAAACGGAGAGTGAATTTAAGCCCCTCATACAAATAAAATGAAAAAAAAAATTAAATTAAGGTGATGCATGCAAGGTTTCAGTCATCAAATTTAAGTGCGTTGGTATCAGATAGAGTTTCTCCCTCTACATATATCATATATATGTTCTTCCACTCAAGAATATAGATAGCACTATATATTAATAGAGGCACAAACCGAGGTATCATTATACCAAAACAAGCAATACTCTGCAATGAGCAACACTAAAGCTTATGTCGTTGTCTTTCTCATAAGGTTTATTTATGCAATTATGCAAATACTAACAAAAGCTACCTTCAACAATGGCATGAGCACATCTGTGTTTGTGTTCTACAGACATTTAGTTGCCTCACTCTTCATGATACCAATTGCTTTTTTTCTTGAAAGGTAACATTTATATAATTAATTAGCAGTAAACTCTTTTTCTCTCGCTAAAATATCTACAATTATCCTTTCTTACATGCATCTCTTATTCTTTGCAGGAAAAGAGCACCTCCACTTTCTTGTAAAATCTCCTTCAAATTATTCATGCATGCTTTATATGGGTAAGTTGAAGGGTATATTATATCCTCAGATGTCTACAGATCAATATTATTTCTTTCTTTTGATATGTTTTCCTTTTGAGAGTTTGCTCTTGAACTTAAATATAATAGAAGTGTCAGGTCAAGTCCGTACCAGTAAAAGACACCATTACCAGTATCCTCCTACCAGCATTGACTGTAAATACCAACATGGTGGCAGTAACAATGGAATCTACTGTTACTGGTAAGTGTATGTGTATTAATTCCTGCATGGTAATTTGAATAGGAAGCAATTATATGTCATACTTGCTTATGTAGTCCCATTTGCATCTGATAATTTTTAGCAATTTCAGGCCTCTTAATTGTTGGATCATTTTGTTTTATGTTACTTTCAGGATCTCTGGTTCCATAAATATTTACAGTATAGGCCTCAAATACACATCAGCAACGTCAGGGGCTGCCATATACAATCTTCTCCCCGTCATTGCTTTCTTCCTGGCACTTCTATTGCGGTAAAAAAGAAAGATACAGACTCTTGCTAATACTGGCATTACCAGCTAAAAAGTAAAATTTTATAAAATGCACCAAATTTATTTATTTTTGTTATTTATTTAAAGGGAAAGACTCTGTAATTTAGAGACAAAGTTGGGTTTCTCTGTTAATTTATCATTTTTATTAATACTTTTTTTTTGTAATTCTTTTCCTTTTTAAGGACAAATGACCATATTTGTTGAATAATATATTATGGAACTATAATTGTATTGGAATGAAGGATGGAGTCTGTGAACGTAAAGAGGTGGCACGGAGTTGCAAAAGCCTCTGGAATTCTACTTTGCATTGCAGGCGTTGCAATTCTCGCATTTTATAAGGGGCCTGTGTTGAAATCCATAAACCATAATGAGTTGCTCAAAAATCATGGAGCAACCAGCCATGGAACGTCTACAATGCACTCCAAGATTAAATGGATTATGGGGATTTTCCTCATGACGCTTTCGGTCATTACTTGGTCTCTTTGGACTGTATTTCAGGTAACATATATGTGTTGGAACCTTATTGTTACACATAAATAATTTAATTCTATATGTCACTATTGATCTACCTAAGCCAAAATAGTCATCATGCAAAATTAATCAATTATTAGGAAGCAGACGCAATACCTGACTCCATTAGCGTATTTATGCAAAGCTTCTCTCAAAAGTGGTTGATGAACTTGTAAGACGGTGGCAAGAAAAAACTTCGTGCCGATGTAGAGGTTGAAGTGTCGGCGGCCTCCTTAGTGGTAGGATAAAGCCTTCCAAAGCTACAAGACTACCCTTGTGAGATCGTGTTCACAATTTCTTAATGATCTCACCTCTCTATTCTTTAATGGGGAGAAGTAGAGAAGGCTACAGAATTGACTAGATGACGGCTAGAAAATTCTGCAACTTTTCGTATATTCTTGTGGTTTGGGGACCAAACTATTTATAGAGATGTAGAGTCGGCATATTACCAAGCCCTAACCCTAACCCTAACCCTAAACCAATTTTCAGCCACATGCCAACTTAAAAAAACGTGCAACTGCATCAAAATCCGTGCAGCAGCTGAAAATTTGGTTTCCTTAATTGCAAATTTCAGAATCAGTCCATCAATGATTTGATTTTTGCCTAAATTGTTCTACACATTTGTGGACCACATCCTAATGAATATATTGATTGTCTATTTCCTTATTTGATCACTTTAATTGACAATCATATATGACAATAAATAATGCATAATTAGATTACATATATGCTCAATGTTGGTATTAAATCCAACGAGGTTGGCAATAAATCCAACAATATGTTAATTAATTGGTACCAAAAATACCATATTAAATCTTTGGTTAACTTGTAAATTGTAATATATTATTATACAAGAAGCTCATATATAGTTTGGAAAAGCCCCTCATAAACATTAATTTTACTAACTGTGGCATTGTGGTTTGCTTTTATATTTGTTCAAAAGGGACCCATGTTGGTAGAGTATCCATCCAAAGTACTAAACACAACTCTACAATGCATCTTTGCTACAATTCAATCATTTTTCATGGCTCTTGCTCCGGAAAGGAACTTCTCTAGATGGAAATTGGGTTTCAACTTGGATCTCCTCACAGTTATTTATAGTGTAAGTTCAGCATGATATATATAGCTTTAATAATATATACATAAAATATATATTGATGGGCAAACTAATTAATAGATTTGAGGTGATGAAATTGTAGGGAATTGCAGTGAGCGGAATTTCATACTACTTGCAAGTATGGGCAATTGAGAAGAAAGGGCCAGTTTTCTTGGCCATGTCTATGCCTCTGACACTAGTTTTTACAATCATTTTCTCTTCACTACTCCTAGGAGAAGTTATTAGCTTGGGAAGGTGCATATCTATCTAATCTAATATAGCAAGGATATATTGATTGTTATTTCATTTGAACTTTCTAATTTATATATATATATTCTATATATAATATCTGTTACAATATATCTTTCCATGTAATTATAAGCTTGCTAGCCCAAATTTAATTTCTGTCCTTTTCTAATCAACTTCAATCAACATCTAGTTAATAGTATGTGCATTAATTGTATGACTATATGACTAATTACGTGTTATTTTTGTGTTGTTGTTATTGTTGTTGTTGTTGTTATTAAATAAATATTAATTAATTATATTATATTATATTATATTATATTATATTATTGTACAGCGTAATTGGTGGAGCGCTGATGGTTGGAGCACTTTATGCAGTTCTTTGGGGCAAGAGCAGAGAACAAATTGAGACAGACCAAAAAACAACAAGTCAAGATAAGCAGCTCTCCTATCAGGACTCCTATAATAGCACCTTGGTATAAAAGGGACTGAATGGTGTATCTGTCCAGAGACGATCTCAGCCTTTCATTTATCAGATCCAACCATTCTAAATCATTGTGTTGAATATCAGATATTATATATGTATTACATGTATCCATTTGTGTACAAGTCTGGAATTAATTATAAAAACACCCGCCACGTGCTAAGCCACATGAAAATTGTATCTCTTTTTTCTTTCTTCCCCACGCGTTTCTTGCTTCTACCACTGAAAACGCATATGCTTTCCTCTCTTCCGTTCCACCTTCCTCTCGCTTTCTTCCCGATGCAAAGGACGTGCTTTTTCTTCTCTCATTCTCCTCTTTCTCTTTCTCCTTCCCAATGGTCCATTGAATCTCATCTTCCCTTTCGTTCTCTCGCTCTCAAGCTCTCGCCTGTCTGTTGCTCTCTCACCTCACGATCTTGGTCGCCTTCTCACCTCTTGCTCTCTCGCTCGGTCACTCAGAGGACCTCTGGCTCGTTCCTTCACTCTCTATCAGGTACGCTCTATCTCAAGACCCCATTTTTCTATAAGAGCTTGATTTTAGGGTTTTAGCAAGGTTTTGGATGGTTTGGATTATCCTCGGCACCATTTTCAAATCTAACTTCATAGATAGGATCGCAAGGGTTTTAGCAAGGTTTTGGCATAATCTGGGCATCAAATTTGAAAGATAAAGTTGATTTGAGGTTTGGGTGTTTTAAGTTACCGGTTTCACTACTGACAGTGACCAAGATATGATTTTCTTCAACTCCACTGCATGCTTGGTTCAATTGGACTCATAGGCAATATTCCTATGTTGAAATCTGAAAATTTTGATGAGCAGTTATTTTCGTATTTACCTAATGGGATCGTGGTTCTATTGATTTCTGTAGCGAAGTATCAACTATCAAGGCACTGGTCACTGGATACTAGCTGCTACGAATGGTACTGAGCTATGGAATAAAAATAGTTGTAGTAGGGAACTTGGTTCTACTGGTAACTTAGGGTATTGGTTCAACTGGTATAGTGGCTCTAATTTCTAAAGTATCTTTTGTTTGTATCATAATATGGGGCTCAAAGTGTGAGCTATTAAGATTGTAAAATATATCATAGTTTGTGTGTTTCAAGAAATATGCAGTGGTGGAGGGCACTGGAGACCACTGCTGTGAGTATATGACCGGTGGCTGTGTTGTAGTACTTGGAAAGTATGTTTCTATCTTTCTGAATTTAAATGTATATCACTGTTAACATGAGTAATAGATGGATGTTTAAAATTCTTTGGAAATTTCGAAACAAATTTAACTTTAGGAAGACCAAGTGAAAAAGATACACCAGAAGCTTGTGCCGATTTTGAGAAAGTAAAGAGCAAACAACTACAGTCTGCCTGAATCCATTCGAGCAAATTCAATTTTGCATAACTGGACTTCGCTTGAAGAGTCTGTCATAGGAAATAACACATCTAAAACCTGAAAGGGAGGGATCTGCTGATCTTGTTGGCTTGAATGTTAGTCAGCTATCTGGTATATCTCAAGCATGTGAGTTTAGTCCCAACGGCTTGTGTATTTGTTTCACTTGATACTTGCCATAAATACAGTTTCATGTATCTCTTTTTCTGCATGAAACTGCAAATCTCAATATTCAGCTATAAAGAAAGTAGCTTGATTTAGAAGAGGACTGCGTGAAAAATTCTTTCAAATCAAATGTCGTATAAAACTATGTAAATTTTTAATCTGATAAATTTAGCAATACTTGTGTACTTGTCAAGAACTTGCTTATTAGGAATTCATGTTCAAATCATAAAGATAACAATGCCTCCTTGTCAGAAAGAGATGAGGTGACATAGATTTATCCTATGGGCAGTACAATTTTATATTGTTTCTGAATTTGTTCACTACGGTAACTTCATAATTCCAGGATGTACTTCTTTTTTGTTAGCAATTTAAATTGATTTTGTTAACTTAAATTGACCGTTCATTATTGCATTTAGATTTAAGATCCACTATTTCAAGACTTTGCTAACCTGTTGTACGCATTACTTTTTAGGTGTGTATTTTCTTCTTAATTCATTGTAGTACTGGATGGCTTCTGGTTCTAGGCTCCATTCTAATGAAGTTGTACTATGCTCAATCATGTATTGGCGTTCTATCATTTTGTTGTTTTTTTCATTTTGAGCATTAGAACCTTAAGATAAGTGCCAACAAATAAAACAGTTGAACTCTCTCGTAATTGCACTGTTCTAGCTAATTCTGTGAGAACTCTTTTTGCCTATTCCGGATTTTTTAATATAACAGTTAGTGAGCCATCTGCTCACCAACCTTAGATAGTATTGGGATGTACATTGATATATTTCTTTTTTTTATCAGTACCATTAGTACAAATTTAATGTTTTTATTAACTTCTTTAAGTTCAATGAAACTTGTATAAGAATCCAGTATTAACTAATACATAATTATGCAATCAATTCTTATTAATCATATTTAAATAAAATGATTAAAACAAACTTTCAATCTCCACGGCAACGCGTGAGCACTTGACTAGTATCCAAAACAAGGAAGAAACAAATTCTGCTCAAAAACAAGAAATTCTTCCGTAAGAATAACTAATTAATTTGTTGCAATTAATTCGCCAACAAAATTTGTGATGAATGCAAGTCATGAAAATGTACAAAATTTTGTGATCCACAGGATAAACAAAATTTGGTTGGTGTCATATTTTTACAATGGTCAAATATATAGTTTTACTTATAGCGCATAGTAATTGATATATGAGAGGGATTCTAAACAAGGAAAGAATAAATTGGAAGTTGTTATAGTTTGCTGCTTTTCTTTCATGGATAAATTAATCTTCGTGGAGCTGCATGGTCCATTGAATTTTTATCATTTTGCTGTTGCTAGCTAGTGACTTGTACGTATTATCCTCTCCTTTAATTGTTTCTACAAATAGTTAAACTCGATTGTGTAATCTCGACAAATATTGGATCGTTCTGTTTTTTTTAATATAATTGTGGTACAGCAATGCAAAGCATATAAGTAATGTAATTTCGTTGAAGTGCTCTCGTTTTGTACGTAATTAACTGTAGTACTAGTGCGCACACCATACAAGTCACTCAATGTGATCTAAGCATCAAAATTGTAAAAGACAGATTTAAAATAATTAAAAGTAGCAATAAAATCCATCGGACTTGTACTCAAGTGTGTTTAATTATATATTCTTCAAAACTGCATGCGCTGATCAATGATCTGTCCTTAAGATTTGAGTTTGAAATCCGTACCGTACGTTCTAATCCTGATCAATCTAGACCAAGTTGGAAATTTAGGGGCTAGTTTAAGATTTGTGACAATTTTATAACAGACCATCCATATTCAAACTCAAATTCTGTGGTCTTAAAGCTGAATTTTGTTTTTAGTTACCACTTAAAAAAAATATTGTATAGAGTTGACATGAAATTGAAAAATTAAAATCCATTTATATCCGATACGTAGATATTATTGAGGACAACTCAAGAATAGCACACAAATATATTTTAATTATAATTTTAGATAATATATTTTATTATTTTACACTAGCTAGTACTACTTTAATATGATATTTTTTATTTAACAATTTATTTTATAACTAAAAATCAATCTTTTTAAAATTATATTAAATAATCCCGACTTGAGTACTATGCTGCTTTATTTGTGAGTAACTTGATAGCAATTGGAAGGCCACAACAACCATATATGCTCTAGTTGCATATATACATGCATAGGCATAGCCATCCGTATGACATACAACAGAAATACCAAAGCACTGTAGCCACGGTCCAGAGAGCATTTACCCCATGTTTGGTTGTGGCCTAAAGCTAAGGAGGCCTAAGTTGGTTATTCCAACTTAGGCCGGTCAAAATTATTCATGTTTGGTTGAGGCCTAAAGTTAAACCATTGTTTAAACTATTCCTTGTTTGGTTAGAGTTGATGGAGGACAAAAGTTTTAAAAGCCTAAATTGGTTAATTATTTATAATAAGATACTAATTATATAATATTAATAATAATTGTAATATATTATATATTATTATAAAATTTATTTAATATATTAACAATATAAATATTAATTATATATTAATAATAAAAAATTAATTGTATAATTATAAATTAATAATAATTACTAATTATACAATCTTATTAAAATAATAATTTAATATATTAACAATATAAAATATTAATTATATAATTATATATATTAGTAATAATTATTAATAATAAGATACTAATTATATAATATTAATATATCAATAACAACTATAATATATTATAATATTATTATAATAATGATTTACTATATTAAGAATATTAATTATTAATAATTAATAATTATTAATAATTATTCATTATTAATAATTATTAATAATAAGATACTAATTATATGATATTAATATATTAATAACAACTATAATATATTGTAATATTATTATAATAATTATTTAATATATTAACAGTATAACATATTAATTATATAATTACATATTAATAATAATTATTAATAAGAAAATATTAATTATATAATATTAATATATTATTATATTATTATAATAATTATTTAATATATTAACAATATAGGGTATTAATTATATATTAATAATTATTATTAATAATAAGATACTAATTATATAATATTAATATGAGGAGGGTTCAAATGCCTCCATGTTTTTGTGCCTCCATCATGCCTCCATCTCTCTCCATCATTTTTAAAGTTCAAACAGTCGATCCGAACCGCTCAATCTAACCTCCATACTAAAATATGTTTGGAGACCAAATTTTATATTTTTAGGAATTTTTTTACTATTTTTTTAGACAGGTACAAAAATACTGTTTTTAGATGGTTCAGATTTACTGATTTTGTACCTGTCTAAAAAAATAGTAAAAAAATTCCTAAAAATATAAAATTTGGTCTCCAAACATATTTTAGTATGGAGGTTAGATTGAGCGGTTCGGATCGACTGTTTGAACTTTAAAAATGATGGAGAGAGATGGAGGCATGATGGAGGCACAAAA
This sequence comes from Carex rostrata, assembly GCF_964058835.1. Classification (NCBI taxonomy): domain Eukaryota; kingdom Viridiplantae; phylum Streptophyta; class Magnoliopsida; order Poales; family Cyperaceae; genus Carex; species Carex rostrata. The sequence continues at coordinate 7,406,770 of NC_135921.1, forward strand.
ACATGGAGGCATTTGAACCCTCCTCATATTAATATATTATAATATTATTATAATAATTATTTAATATATTAAAAATATAACATATTAATTATATAGTTATATATCGTTAATAAGATACTAATTACACAATATTAATATATTAACAATATAACATAATAATTATATAATTATTTATTAATAATAATTATTAATAAAAGTATATTAATTATATAATATTATTATAATAATTATTTAATATATTAATAATATAAGATATTAATTATATACTAATAATAATTATTAACAATAATATACTAATTATATACAAATAAAATATTATTATAATCATTAAAGTTAGGCCACGAGGTGGAATAAAAATTAAACCACCATGTGAGGTGGCTTAATTTAGGCCGGCCTAAATATCGGCTTATGCCATCTTAGGCCGGCTCATTTAAGGCACGTTTGGTGGAATAACGAGGCCTAAACTCCTTATTCCACGATTTAGGCCACAACCAAACATGGTGTTATTGCATATTCCAAACCACAGCACGTATAGTAACTGATTACACAACTCTTATTAGACATGGCCCAAATGCTTGTGCAGTTGTGCCCCGCTTTTGTTTTGTACTCTTGTTCTAGCCCTTGAAAAGTTTATTTCTTATAAATCTTGTTAGAAGGATGCCATTCTAAATTTTATAATGCACATACTTTTCAACATAATTTTAAGTTGGGAGATATATATATATTTTTTGTCTTAAAATACTCTACTTGTATACCTCAATTTGTGACGCTAGAGCGGCACATAGAAATCCCATCTTTTAATAATCCTTTCTCATTTTGTTCGCTCAAAATTTGACTTCATTTTCTCCTGATTGCAGCCCATTGGGCTACGAAGATACTTGATCCTGTTATTGTTAATATATAATTATATTTTACACAAAATGAGGGGCTCTTTTACAAATGTTCACGGAAACACTGTCCAGAAATCCTCTTTATTTTCTTGGGGGAATTTCACCTATACCCCTCAAAAACTTCAAAATTACGTATCACCCCCCTCTAAAGTTTAAAATTACATATTCCTCCTCTAAACTTCAAATACTCACAAATTTGTCAATTTTATTGTCTTTTATATTAAAACTCATTTTAAAATTTTACAATACCCATTTTACCCTTTATTAAAAGCATATAAAGCCCATCAAATTCAAATTTGAATATGAACAGTTCCTCTATTGTCCAAACTGCTTTTAGATATGCGCGTGCAAGATCAGCAAGAATCTTGATGCGAACACGCACGCATATGGAAGCGACGTGCACAAATCTTAATACGATGCTCGCAGTCGACATTGCTTTAATATCCATGCACGCTAGATCAACACGAATATTGAAGCGCTACGCACAGATCTTAATGCGATGCATGCAAATAGAATGGTAGAGAAACCCTTTAGATTTAAATTTGAGTTTGATGGGCTTTATATGTTTTTAATAAAGGATAAAATGAGTATTTTATAAATTTAGAATGAGTTTTTATATAAAAGACAATAAAATGGGGAAATTTGTGTATTTGAAGTTTAGAGGAGGAATCACGTAATTTTAAACTTTAGAGGGGAAAATACATAATATTGGAGTTTTTGAGGGGTATACGTGAGATTCCCTCTTATTTTTTTTCTGTTATCTTCTGAACTGCACTCTTGGAAGATGAACAAGAGGAACAGAAAGACAAGTAACAAATTATGGCATATTATGTGAAGAGATGTGGGCATGATCTTATTATGTGATTACCAACATGAAAATACCAAGTCTATATTCATACTGATACAGTGGTGAACCGTGAACATCTTATGAGCTTATTCAGTTCAGCCAGCGCTCATAAGATGTTTGATGAAATGCCTGAATGATAATATATTATGTTGGTTTAGGAGAACTATACAATAAAACGTTATCATAAGAAGCCAAGACAGACAAGTTTGGCTACATGCACAGATCATATTAGAACTGACAAATTGACAGCTGATAATAGATCTGCGGTCATTATTAGTATTGTATCCACTTGCAATAAGGCTTGACAGTGATTCATAATCAGCTTCTGCATGTGCTCAAATTTGAAATCAGTATTCCTTCTAAAGAAACTTTATTTGGCAGGTTGCGCATTGTGTGTGGCTAGTAGTCAGTATCAAATTTTCATATGACCATTTTCATTTAGAGAATCTTACTTTTGAAACAACATTATTTATTATTTATTATTAGTTTAAGGCTAAAGGCTAAAGGTTTGTTTATTTCCTTATATTTGAGTGGCCCTCAGGGGCCCCTAGATATTTAAGCGCTATGCTTTCTTTCGATAATACATGTCTTTACAATAAGTTCTTTTTGACTGATGATAAAGTGCCATTTTTTTCTTTAGAAAAAAGAAAAGATAAAGTGGCATTTTGATTAATGGAGTCACATGGTAATAAAGTGCCATTTACAATGCTACTGGTTGTTTTCCCAAATTTAGGTATGTAGGGACAATCCTAATTTAGTGCTGAATCTTTATCATATATCCTTATCTATCTAGTATTTTCTTTGGGAAAAAACAGAAAACACCAAATTACATTTAAGACAAATATTAATGCTAGGCAGGTGAGTCTCATATGATGATACTTGAATTACTGACTGTAACAGTTATTATAGTAGGTAGAGGCACTTTAACATGTATTTCATTATTGATGAAAATAAAATAAAATTTTCTTCCTTGTGCCTGCAAAAGTTAAGAACATAATGGATTTTCACAAAATAAATCATTTTCATGCATGTTAGTCTAAACTGTAAATAATTGGGCATAGCTTATTTTTCTTCATTTCTTTCAGGGAGTTCAAATGTAGGTGAATAGCAAATTAAAAAGATATATAGCAATTTCTTTGCACTACCAATTAGAGGCCCGAAAATTTTATTAATAGCATTTAAAAAAAAAAAAACCAAAACACCTCTATTTTGAGAGAATTTTGGCAATTTCAGAAATACTCGAGTCGTAGACTAGCATAGCGGCCTCAATTAATGAGATCCGCATAGCGAATCTTCGGCTCCAACTTTTTTTTTTTACAGAAAAATTATTTTGACTAAATCCAAATATGTTGGTAGAAGCTGATGGCGGCGTGGGTATTATACAATAAAATAAGCCTATATTGTGATCAATCTCGCACTAAATGCTAGCATTTTGAAACCGAAATTTTTAAAAATACCATTTTAAAAAAAATAGACCATTATTTATGTACAATTCCAAATCTACCACGACCGCAGCTAGGGGATGCGGCCCCTTTTCTTGGGGCTCGCATCTTGGCAATGCGGCCCCAGAATAGGAGCCGCACCTAGGGGATACGGCTCTATTTTTTTTTTCAAAGTTTTGAGTGATTCTCAGAAGATACAAATTCAATTATATATATAATATATTATTTTATTTTATGGTTCTTTTTCACCGAAGATGCTAAAAATTTATTCGCCAATGGTCTTAAATTAATTTTTATTACAAAAAGTCTAATTAATATATATTACTTTATTTTATGATTATTTTTCACCGAAGACCCTAGAAGTTTATTCGCCGATAGCCTTAAATTAATTTTTATTACAAAGAAGTTCAATTATATATATATATTATTTTATTTATAGTTATTTTTCACCGAAGACCCTAGAAATTTATTCGCCAATATCTCTAAATTTATTTTTATTACAAAGAAGTTCAATAATATATATATTATTTTATTTAATTTTGTGATTATTTTTCACCAAAGACCCTAGAAGTTTATTCGCCGATAGTCCTAAATTATTTTTTATTACAGAGTAATCCAATAACATATATATTATTTTATTTTATAGTTATTTTTCACCGAAGACCCTAGAAGTTTGTTTGCCGATATCCCTAGAAGTTTAATTTAGGGCTATCGGCTATTAAATTTCTAGGATTTTTGGTGAAAAATAATAACAAATTAAAATAATATATATGTTATTGGACTTATGTGTAACAAAAATAAATTTAGGTATATCAGCAAATAAACTTCTAGGGTGTTCGGTGAAAAATAATAATAAAATAAGATATATCTAATTGACTTATTTCTAATAAAAATTAATTTAGGGTTATCAACGAATAAACTTCTAGGGTTCTTCGGTGAAAAATAACCATAAAATAAAATAATATATATGTAATTGAACTTTTTTGTAATATAAATTAATTTAGGGCTATCGGCAAATAAACTTATAGAATATTCGGTGAAAAATAATCGCAAAATAAAATAAATTAATATATATGTTATTGGACTTCTTTGTAATAATTTTTTTTTAGAGATATCGGTGAATAAATTTTTAGGATTTTTGGTGAAAAATAACCATAAAATAAAATAATATATATCTAATTGGATTTCTTTATAAAAAAATTAATTTAAGATTATTAGCGAATAAACTTTTAGAATTTTTGATGAAAAATAACAATAAAATAAAATAATATATTATATATATAATTGAATTCATATCCTCTGAGAATCTATCAAAATTTTGGAAAAAAACAAAAAAAAATAGAGCCGCATTCTCTAAATGTAGCCTTTATTCTGGAGCAGCTAAATGCGGTTCCTAGAAAAAAGTGCAACATTTCCTAAGCTTTGAAATTGTACAGTGCTGCCTATCTCCCAAAAAAAAAATAAAGGAAATTACGCCTTGTGCGGACTGCGATGTCGCACGGGTCCCAGCTGTCAGCTCCTTCTCTTCCGCGAGTGCCACGTAGTCCCCTCTCCGCAATGTGTTTCTCCTCCAGCTCTCAGCGCCTTCTCTTCTTTGGTTTCCGTCGGTATTTCTTCTCTTCCGATTCTCCATTTTACTTGACCCATTTGGTTCCTGCTGCTCAACTGTGTTGCGTTGAGATTCGCTCATCTCTCTCTCGCTTTTCTGCACAGCGTCTAGGTTTTCCAGTGCCGTCGACCATTCTCGCTGTATGATTCCTCTCAAGTTTATTCATTTCTACACACAATCCACTGTCCGGCAAGAAAATTGACTGTTTACCAGAAAAATTCACCGTTGTACCGCACCCAATACACTAACTGGCAAAAAAAATGACTGTTTATCAGAAAAAATCACAGCTGGCTAAATTTTTCCATCATCTGATTTACACTTCTATCTCTTTTTCTCTCTCGCTGTCTTCACATTTTGGCATTGTACATCAATTTCTGATAACTATACTCTTTCTTCTTATGTTGCACATGTAGCTTCCATTTCAACATGAATTAATTGTTAAATTGAACTTCCAATTTGATATTAATTCAATCCTTCTGAATTTCCTATTTGTGGTTTTCTTAAGCTTTTGGTCCTACCACCCTCTCCAAAAAAAGTTTTACCAGAAGTTAAGATTAAAAGAGAGCAGGCAAATTTGACCTTTTTTTGGTTTTGGTTGATTAAATTTCCCTTTTTCTGTGATTGGGCTATATTGAAAATAAAGGGTTCAATACAAGAACTACCTTCATATTTACATCGATTCTCATATTTGTCTTGCTAAGTAATGAAGTTGTAGTTCATTTCCATGCCTGGTTTGCACCAAAATACACTAGAAAATTTGAATCTCCTGCACATTTCACCAAGTTAGCCTATAAATTTTTTAATTATCCTTTTCAACAATTTTGAATTTTTCCTCCGATATAAATCTTCATTGCAACTGAGTTTTCACTTGCTCAACTGGGACGCTCCATCGCATGCCATCCACAAATTGCATCCAATTTTCAATAGGATCTTGGGCTCAATCTGGTTTAGTATCAAGGTGATTCTTTTTCTTTTCTTTATATATGGGTCCGCGCTGCATTTATCTCTGCTGGTACCTTGAATCTCAACTTTGCAAGTATTGAGTTACCGTGGGACAGTAGTCTCGGATTGCAAGAAAATATTATTAAACGGGGCAACTTTTTTAATTTCTTTTTAGGTTTGTTAGATTGTTTGGCTTGAAAGAAATGAGGTAATTTTTCAATTCGGGACAACCCAGACAATTACATGGTTTAGCTAATCCAATTCGGTATTCTTTCTTATTTTACACGTGATATTCACAGTGTGATTCTAGATTTTGTTGTGTGAAACTGAGCCCGGAGGAAGATGACACGGCTGAAGAAGACGTGGCAGATTTTGGATGAGAATTTAATATCCGAGTAGTTTTTTTTTTTGTGATAAAATATTTTTAAGGAACATGTGTACCAGTTTAAAATTGGAACATTTATTACTTTGTTAAGGGGGCTGGGAATTTTGTTTCAGGAAAGAGGGTATTTTGAAGTGGGGGAATCTGTGAGTGTTTTTTAACAGCATCTGTACTTTCACAAGCCCTGGTTCTACCTCTAGATTATTAGGCAGAGATGTTCGCCATCCCCTTAAGAGTGCGAATAATCGGTAACATATTTTGAAACTTCCAATTGTTTGTTAGTTGTATATCCATAAAATTGCTCCAGTGTCATATTTTTGTAGCAATTCCTTCGACAGTCGTTATTTATATTCTACAAAGAAAAAATAAACTTCGTGCTAATTGAAGGAATGGAGACGCATTTAAGAAAAAAAATGGAGGGAATATGAGTAAATAAAATGAACTGTAATTATATTTTCCTGTTATTTTTCTTCTGATTGTGACATCCACTCACATCCCTAATAGTTATAAAGACGGATTCAAAGTAAGAAATTGACAATTGTCCTTTCTATCTACATTCAAAATGACATGAAATAAAACAACATAACTAAAGCTTCTCAAATAAAACAATATCAATAACAACAAGCTGACATCAATACACACTAACAGTACTCAAAGAACCCGATTACACCAATTTCATTAAATAATCCAACCACATGATCTGTACAGTCAATTTTAAATGGTTCAGTTCTAAATTAACATATTTAATGCATCCACTTAGAAAATTTATTATTAAGAAATAAAATAATTGATTTCTATGCCACATAAGTCAACTCGGTTTCTGTTCCAAATAATAAATTTTCTCTGGGCTGCAGATCCACATAATAATAAAAATACAAATTGGGTCGCAGATCCACTGTGCGGCTCCGGGGCACTGGACCAGTTTGCGGACCTCTATCTGAAACCACAGATTGGCTATGCGAATCCCGTTTATTGAGTCCGCTGAGCCAGTCTGTGGCATGGGTGATTATGAAATTCCCTTAAAATTGGAGTGTTTGGTTTTTTTTTTTTTTCTATTAATAAAAATTTCGGATTAGAGGCTGGCAACTAGATTGGATTTAGATTGAAAGCTGATGCTGACTGCTAAAGTGCCAAACCAAACCTTTTGAATTTGATACAACAGCCAGGATTGAGTGGATGGCAGATGATAAATCATAAAGGACTCACCAGAGATCTTCCCCAAAGGAAAAATAAGATATAGTAGCAATTATTGAGATTGGGTCTATTTAACAAATACCCGAAATATCTGAAAACCATATCATCACTTCACACCATGGCAAGTAGCACACGAGTTTATCTGGTTGTGTTGCTTATCATGACATCATATGCTGGAGCTCAAATCTTAAGCAAAGCTGCTTTCAATCGTGGCGTTGACACTTTTGTTTTTACCTTTTATAGAACTGCCTTTGGTAGTCTTTTCCTGATACCTATTGCTCTCCTACTTGAAAGGTATTTTTTTTTTCTCTTAAATTGATTTCTTGATGATATTATATCTATGAATATTCTTCTCTTCACTCTTTTGTTTATTCAATATTCATGTGTATCAAGATGCTTCTCTTAAATTGCATCTTCATGCTATTGTATGTATGAATATTATTATCTTCCTCTTTTTGTTTGTTTTATTCATAAGACTTACTGTTTTCTATTGCTGTTCTATCAAATCCAAATACTGTCAAAAAGCAATTATCTATTTATTTGTTAATCTGTGCTTTACAAATTTGTGCTTCTTTAGAGAGGCCTTTGGTCCTGAACATTCTTTGCAAATAATCTTCAGAGAAACTATTTTTTTTTCTTTTCTTTTTTTTTTCTTTTTTTTTCTTTTCTTTTTTTTCTGTTTTTCTTTTCTTTTTTTTTCTTTTCTTTTTTTTCTGTTTTTTTTTTCTTTTTTTTCTGTTTTCTGTTTTCTGTTTTCTGTTTTCTATGCATCCTCGATACTAAATAGGTTATCGGCAATTTTTGCAAGCTAGTATATAAACTTGTTTGTTAGTTTGTGAGCTAGTTAGCTAGTTAGTTTATTTTGCTTGTTTCAGGGTTGTAAATAAACTTTTTTAAAAACTCTTTTAGTATCAATATATCTGTTGGAAGCAATCCGCCGCCAACCATAAAAAAATTAAAGAAGATATTAATTAAATAGGCTATCAAATTGTAAAGAAGAAACCAATTTGTGAGGAGCTTTTTGTCCACATTTTGTTCATAATTGTAGGAAAAGGAGCTAAAATAATATATATATACTTATCTTTGTAGGAAAAAGGTACCGCCATTGTCCTTAAAGGTCTCCTTCAAAATATTTATGCAAGCTCTGTACGGGTAAGTTTGTATACAGTGTTTCCAAAATTAAACAAAAATAAAATAGGGCATTCGTTTTATGTCAGTTGAGTTTTGCTTTATCTTCAACCAATTAATCATGAAAGCATTTCTTTTCTTAAACAGGATAGCAGCACCAACAAACTTATTTATGCTGGGTCTGAAGTTCTCCAATACAACCCCAACATCTGCTCTCTTCAATCTTATTCCTGTTACAACATTTGTCCTAGCACTTCTCTTTGGGTGATTTTAATCTCAACCTTATTATTTATTTATTTTTGGTCTTTTTTTTCCCATTTGGAAAAAGTCATGCGGAATTCTACTATATGTTAATAGTTTTTCTACATTTTGTTGTTGACGTAGTACTTGTTCTTAATTATATAAGATATATTAATAATAGATAACTTGTACCAATAATGACAAATTAATTGGGAGTTATCTTGATTTACTGTGGTACACAGCAGAGAGATGCTCTATAGGCATCTATTTTCTCAATTCATATCGATCTTGGGTCAAAGTCATTAGGTTTTGTTTATTTGCAATTTAGAATGGAAAAGGTCAACTTAAAGAGGTTGCATGGCATTATGAAAGTCACTGGAGTGCTGCTTTGCTTTGCTGGTGTGGTTGTACTGGCATTTTACAGTGGGCCCGAGTTGAAACCGATAAACCATCATCACATCAACCTCTACCATGCAAACCCTAGCCATGACCATGGAAATTCAAGACATTATAGCAATAGATGGGCATTGGGTGTTCTTTACATGACTTTGGCTACTACTTGTTGGTCCCTATGGCAAGTCTTTCAGGTATTGATCAGTACAAACCTTCTTTCTTTTTGTATTGTTTAAATGAATTTTGACTAAAGAAAGGCTAAAGTGTTGGAAGAAAAAGTTTTACTACTTCAATTGGGTGTTGTTTAAGATTATTGATATTCTATATATATAATGTTGAAAAATTAATAGTTTTCTGCTTCGAAAGACAAAGGACAATTGTCACAATTAATGCACTATTATCGTGTCTCGCTAAATGATTGTGCAGAAATACTCTGTTTCTCTACGTTCCTTCTTTTCTAAAGAGAAAGGTTTTGGGGCTTGCATGACTTTCTTAATTTGGGCTTACCTTTTAAAGTATTGTTGCAAATTTCCCTTTCTGGGTGTGATAACTTATTAGCAACATCAATTCATGACTTGTGCACATAACATATGCAGGGACCACTATTGAAAGATTACCCTTCTAAGTTGTTGAATGCCTCGTTGCAATCCATCTTTGGTACTTTTCAAACATTTATTATAGCTCTTATACTTCAAAGAAACTTCTCCAAATGGAAGTTAGGCTTTGACATAACCCTCTTGGCAGCAGTTTATACTGTAAGTGCACTTATTTTTATTAACTATTATATATATCCCTCAAGAAAGTCGAATCCATGTGTTAGAATAAGTAGTTTTTGTGAGTTGTGATATTCTTTTTTCTACATATGTAAGGAGAAGGATGAAATCAAGTTTCACATCTCTAATTTGGTTTTTCAGATTATATGTTCTTTTACTGATATTAATTTCTGAATTAGTATTGTACCCAACTTGTATTATTCTTTTTGTAGGGTATATTTGTAGCAGCACTTGTGCAATACCTCCAAATTTGGGTGATAGAGAAAAGGGGACCGGTGTTTTTGGTCATGAATTTGCCCATCACTCTAGTTATCACTTTTGCCATATCATGGACATTTTTGGGAGAAATTGTTCACCTAGGCAGGTATATATTTTTCCATTAGCAATTCATATTCCTCCTCTGTTATGACTTAATTAGATTTATATTCTCTCTCCATCTTGGCGGTGCAATCATAAATATGGCATGTTTACTGAAAACCCTTCATCTGGGTCAGGGGCCTTTTCTAAAATAAATATAATCCAACTATCTAACTGAGACTTAAAAAGCTCTATCTAGGCTGAATCCATGCACCCTTTTAATTTGCTGCATGTAATAGATCATGAAAAAGACTAATAGTCACTTATTGCCTAAACAAAATTGAAATTTGCTTAAGGTATTTTTTTTTTTAAAAATTAAGTACCAGTATCATTAACTAATTTGTGTGCCTGATAATTTGATTAAATTGCAGTATAATTGGGGCTGTACTTATGGTAGGGGGTCTCTACAATGTACTTTGGGGGAAAAGCAAAGAAGGACAAGGCTACAAGCAACAAAAGCAAGAGATAGAGGAACCACAGGAACCCAATAGGGAAACTACAATACCAGCAACTCAAACCCAAGTTTGACCTCACACGCACATTTATGAAACTAGTTAAGTGCTCACGCGTTGCCGTGGAGATTGAAAGTTTGTTTTAATCATTTTATTTAAATATGATTAATAAGAATTGATTGCATAATTATGTATTAGTTAATACTGGATTCTTATACAAGTTTCATTGAACTTAAAGAAGTTAATAAAAACATTAAATTTGTACTAATGGTACTGATAAAAAAAGAAATATATCAATGTACATCCCAATACTGTCTAAGGTTGGTGAGCAGATGGCTCACTAACTGTTATATTAAAAAATCCGGAATAGACAAAAAGAGTTCTCACAGAATTAGCTAGAACAGTGCAATTACGAGAGAGTTCAACTGTTTTATTTGTTGGCACTTATCTTAAGGTTCTAATGCTCAAAATGAAAAAAAACAACAAAACGATAGAACGCCAATACATGATTGAGCATAGTACAACTTCATTAGAATGGAGCCTAGAACCAGAAGCCATCTAGTACTACAATGAATTAAGAAGAAAACACACCTAAAAAGTAATGCGTACAACAGGTTAGCAAAGTCTTGAAATAGTGGATCTTAAATCTAAACGCAATAATGAACGGTCAATTTAAGTTAACAAAATCAATTTAAATTGCTAACAAAAAAGAAGTACATCATGGAATTATGAAGTTACCGTAGTGAACAAATTTAGAAACAATATAAAATTGTACTGCCCATAGGATAAATCTATGTCACCTCATCTCTTTCTGACAAGGAGGCGTTGTTATCTTTATGATTTGAACAGGAATTCCTAATAAGCAAGTTCTTGACAAGTACACAAGTATTGCTAAATTTATCAGATTAAAAATTTACATAGTTTTATACAACACATTTGATTTGAAAGAATTTTTCACGCAGTCCTCTTCTAAATCAAGCTACTTTCTTTATAGCTGAATATTGAGATTTGTAGTTCATGCAGAAAAAGAGAGCTATACATGAAACTGTATTTATGGCAAGTATCAAGTGAAACAAATACACAAGACTTTGGGACTAAACTCACATGCTTGAGATATATCAGATAGCTGACTAACATTCAAGCCAACAAGATCAGCAGATCCCTCCCTTTCAGGTTTTAGATGTGTTATCTCCTATCACAGACTCTTCAAGCGAAGTCCAGTTATGCAAAATTGAATTTGCTCGAATGGATTCAGGCAGACTGTAGTTGCTTGCTCTTTACTTTCTCAAACTTGGCACAAGCTTCTGGTGTATCTTTTTCATTTGGTGGCTTCAATTTTTCTTGGACCAGGTGTGTACTTGTTCTATCTATAAATGCATGTCTTCCTAAAGTTAAATTTGTTTCGAAATTTCCAAAGAATTTCAAACATCCATCTATTACTCATGTTAACAGTGATATACATTCAAATTCAGAAAGATAGAAACATACTTTCCAAGTACTACAACACAGCCGCCGGTCATATACTCACAGCAGTGGTCTCCAGTGCCCTCCACCACTGCATATTTCTTGAAACACACAAACCATGATATATTTTACAATCTTAATAGCTCACACTTTGAGCCCCATATTATTTTTTTTTGAAAAATAGTGGTATTTATCACCGATTTCATTGAAATCAAGAAAACCATAACATATTTGACTTAGTACCTAAAATTGGTACCATAATCAAATATGTAGGGTCTTTTACAGCTATTCAAAACATAAGCAGAAAACAATAGAAAAAAAACCAAAACATCCTACCATGTTCACAACACAAGAAGGCAACAAACCTGAAAAAAAAAAAACACAAAATCATCACAACATGCATAAAACTAAGTACTACAAATCTAATAAGTCTTCATCCTCTTCCTCGACGCCACTGTACCAGTTGAACTGATACCCTAAGTTACCAGTAGAACCAAGTTCCCTACTACAACTATTTTTATTCCATAGCTCAGTACCATTCGTAGGAGCTAGTATCCAGTGACCAGTGCCTTGATAGTTGATACTTCGCTACATAAATCAATAGAATCACGATCCCATTAGGTAAATACGAAAATAACTGCTCATCAAAATTTCCAGATTTCAACATAGGAATATTGCCTATGAGTCCAATTGAACCAAGCATGCAGTGGAGTTGAAGAAAATCATATCTTGGTCACTGTTAGTAGTGAAACCGGTAACTTAAAACACCCAAACCTACAAATCAACTTTATCTTTCAAATTTGATGCCCAAATCATGCCAAAACCTTGCTAAAACCCTTGCGATCCTATCTATGAAGTTAGATTTGAAAATGGTGCCGAGGATAATCCAAACCATCCAAAACCTTGCTAAAACCCTAAAATCAAGCTCTGACGGAAAAATGGGGTCTTGAGATAGAGCGTACCTGATAGAGAGTGAAGGAACGAGCCAGAGGTCCTCTGAGTGACCGAGCGAGAGAGCAAGAGGTGAGAAGGCGACCGAGAGCGCGAGGTGAGAGAGCGACAGACAGGCGAGAGCTTGAGAGCGAGAGAACGAAAGGAAAGATGAGATTCAATGGACCATTGGGAAGGAGAAAGAGAAAGAGGAGAAGGAGACCGCGTAGAGAATGAGAGAAGAAAAAGCACATCCTTTGCATCGGGAAGAAAGCGAGAGGAAGGTGGAACTAGGGGTGTCAATGACACCCGTTTACCCGTTTACCCTACCCGTATCGTATTCGATAAGACGGGTATGGGTAAGTTTTTTTTTTCGTTAGTTTATTGGATATGAGTATGGGTAAAGATTTTTTTTCGTTAGATAAACGGGTATGGGTACGGGTAAAGGTTATTTGTACCCGTTGGGTAATGGGTAATTATATGAAATATATTATATATAAATATATCAATATTATATCCAATTTATTTATTTTTCTTCTTTTCATATTGTTGTATGCCTGTATCAACGCTAGAGACATATATATCAACGAATTCATTTCCTTGTTTTCTTCCTTATTCATCGTTATTGTCTTTTTCTCAATTCTACAAATGGAAATATTCCATGTTTCAAAGAAAATATATCCCCACCTTATTTTCTGGCAATAATGTATTGTTTGGTCTAAATAAGTAATCCATTAATGTCAGCTCAGGTGTTAGCGTTTAAATTTTGCATTACATGTCAGCTTTCTCAATGTTATACTATGAATATATATATTTAATAATTGAATGAGATGAAATGAAATGTTAGAAGAAAAAATGTAACAAATGACAAAATTGACCATATGCTGTCCGAACCATTATATTGGTATTTTCGTTATTCGCCCACTACCGTTTCGTTACCCGTTAATCATAACGGGTATGGGTAGGGTAGGGTAAGACAAATTCTTAACGGGTATGGGTAGGGTATGGGTAAGGTCAATTCTTAGTGGGTATGGGTATGAAAATGGTTCCACCCTCCCCGTATCGTACCCATTGACACCCCTAGTGGAACGGAAGAGAGGTAAGCATATGCGTTTTCAGTGGTATAAGCAAGAAACGCGTGGGGAAGAAAGAAAAAAGAGATACAATTTTCATGTAGCTTAGCATGTGGCGGGTGTTTTTATAATTAATTCCAGACTTGTACACAAATGGATACATATAATACATATATAATATCTGATATTCAACACAATGATTTAGAATGGTTGGATCTGATAAATGAAAGGCTGAGATCGTCTCTGGACAGATACACCATTCAGTTCCTTTTATACCAAGGTGCTATTATAGGAGTCCTGATATGTTTTCAAGAAATTGGACTACGCGCAATACATTTGCAGATGTGGGGTGGTTTTAATCAATGACTGTATATTCTGTTGCCGTAGACACGTATATAGGCTAGCTTTCAATTTATGGCCATACGTAAGCCTGTTATCCGAAACTGATATCTTTTTGTATATAAATAAGGAACCGTTAATTGTCCACAGATTTTGTTCACCATTTGTCCACAGCTTTGACTTGCGCGAATACTGTAAAATTACTTCTACATGCTGTATAATTATACAATATATCACATAAAATATATCAATTAATCACAAAATATCCAGCAACTATTTGAAGTGTTATCATGATAGTTAGAAAAAGATTGCAACTTGCACAACAGGAGAAAAGAAATGTACTTTCAAACTGTACTTTCGGAAAATGCAGTTATAGGAAATTATTGGCAGTTAGAGTTAGTTATTAGCGGTTATTAGCGGTTATTGGCAGTTAGAGTTAGTTATTAGCGGTTATTAGCGGTTATTGGCAGTTAGAGTTAGTTATTAGCGTCTGCACTGGGTTGAATCTTGTATACTGTAAAATTGAATCTTATATACTGTAAAATTGAATCTTGTATACAATAAAATTTTCAATTGAATCTTGTGTTAGTGTAATAATCTAGAAGTCAATAATACGATAAATTATCATAAAGCTTTGTTCATAAATTGAATGTTTAATTATATATCATTTTGTTGCCTTGAATATTATTGGATTATGGATCATTTCGAGTTCATGACTGGAATTGTGAAACTCCATAATTAAGATGATATATATTCTTAAGAAGTCACTAACCGAGGTAATTAGCAGGAACACTAATTAACCGTTACTAGGTTAGTATGTGGATTAAAAGATGGTTAAGTTTTACAAACCATAGACACGAGATGTCATTTTAATCACATAGATACATGTTCTAGGAACATGGTATTTGACAGACCTCGAATGAAACATTGAATAGAATTGTGTTCGTGTCATTAATGTTTTCATTCAGTGTAAAGTTCTACAGTATGAAGTATTCATCGTTCTAGCTAAGAGATGTGTATGTGTGAGTGTTATCTAACGCTGTCCGTAAAAAACAGTCATAACGGTAGCACTTCCATATGTATAGCTTAGCTAAGGAAGTGATGGTTTACCAAAAGTACTATTGTCCCTCATATTTTTGTACGAGCTATAGCATCACTGGGCCCCTTAGTAGAGTTAGATTATCTGCATGCGGTATAATTACAAGAGTAATTATATTTGATAATCTGCTCAAGATCAAGAAAAGATTCAGTTAGCAAGGATGACACACATCTACCTTGAAACTGATATGATAGCTATGAGACAGAAGAACTGACACAAGTAAATTATTTACTGGATCGTGATATTGTACAGTACAGCATCATCTGTGTAATTGGATGGTCATGATGTATTCTGCCAGATGCCGCTCATGATTATAGAAGTTAAAACAGTTTTAATTCTATTTACCAACATAACACAGATCCTATTGGGTCACACCATATAGGAGTTAATTGGAGAATCTTATTGTGATTGATTATAAATTGGTTATGATCAATAGTAAGATGGTTATAATTAATTATACGTGATATAATTAAATTATAAATGTCATATAAAAATGACAAGCAGAAACAACGGTTAATTTATAAACCTACACGTTACGTTGTATAAAAGTTACCGAAACAACAACCGCAAGAAATATAATTGTTCAGAATAATTATACGGATATTGATTGTATTCGGGCCAAGGGCATTCGGGTCTTTTCATATTCGTCCTTATCCGCATGACATGTCATCGATCCTATCCAGATGACACGTCATCAATCCTATCCACATAACACCTCACCCCCTAGGTGGCATGCCTTGTCATAGGGGTATTTTGGTCTTTTCACACCATTTTAGAGGCTATAAATAAAGGGGTGCATGGAGAGAATAAAATACTAATTCACTCGTATCGTTTCGTGTCGAAACGAATCGGTATTTTCTCTCTTTCTCGGTTTCTCTCCCAAATAGTGTTTCGGTTGAGAAAAGAAAGTTATACGTAGTTGACGTATAATCTTGCGGGTTGTTGTGAAGTATATTTACATGATTGATGAATAGTGTTTTCCCGAATTTCGCGGTATTTCAGTTTTGCTCATTGATGAAACTGAGTAATCAAAAATTCGTGTTTACGGATTTTCGTCTTTTTCTCCGTGAATAGTGTTTTTGCAAAATTCCGCGGTTTATAGTATTTCTGGCAAAAGAAATAAACCGCTCTCCGGTTAGTCCTGGTGGATAACCGATAGAGGCATCAGACGTCTGATGCTCCGAGACGAGTCATTCCCGATGTAGCTCTTCTCGCTCGGTCTGCATTCCAACTGTGATTTGGAAACAAGGTATAAATTGTTATATTAATCTATTTAATTGGTAAATAGATTAAAGCTTTAGAAAATCAATTATGGAGTATATCTGTAAATAGGATTAAACGGATCTTCTTGATTCATTTAATCCGTAGTTTAAGTTAGATGTAAAAATTTTTGTTTTACTCTTTCCGCAGCTTAAGCAAATAAATGGGTTTGAACCGTCAAAATCCAACAGACTTAATCAATGTGTTTGAACCGTCAAAACCCAACATCTTGTATACTATAAAATTGAATCTTGTATACTATAAAATTGAATCTTGTATACTGTAAAATTGAATCTTGTATATAGTAAAATTTTCAATTGAATCTTGTATACTGTAAAATTTCTAAATCTAAACCATAAAATAATACCATATATACTGTAAGATAAAATGTAAAAAATGCTACATTTCAACTTAAAGCTCTAACTGTAAGATAAAATATCGCCTCTCTATCATCTCTTTCCTCCAGATTTTCACTAGATGAATACTGTAAAATTACAAGATAAATACTGTAAAATTAACAATATCAATACTCCATATCGCCTCTCTATCATCTCTTTCCTCCAGATTTCCACAAGATAAATACTATAAAATTACAAGATGAATACTGTAAAATTAACAGAGGGAATACTGTAAAATTAACAGATCAATACTCCATATCGCCTCTCTATCATCTCTTTCCTCCAGATTTTCACAAGATGAATACTGTAAAATTACAAGATGAATACTGTAAAATTAACAGGGGAATACTGTAAAATTAACAGATCAATACTCCATATCGCCTCTCTATCATCTCTTTCCTCCAGATTTCCACAAGATGAATACTGTAAAATTACAAGATGAATACTGTAAAATTAACAGGGGAATACTGTAAAATTAACAAATCAATACTCCATATCGCCTCTCTATCATCTCTTTCATCCAGATTAACAGATCTCCTCCATATCGAAATTAAACAGAAATAAAGAAATAATTACGAGATCCCTTACTGCATCAAATCAAACAACAAATTCAAATAAAAGTTTAAAACAATGCTAGATCCGTTATTGCATCAAATCAAATAACAAATTCAATAGAAAGAAATAACTCACTATAACACCGTCACCTCGGTCGGACGCCGCACCTCTACTGCTCCGTGCATCCCCGCCACCTCCTTTCCTTCCATCGTGCCTCCAGAGGAAGCGTCGGCGGCGGCCTTATCGGAAGGCTGGGCTTCCTGTGACATGGCGTTCTTCTCTTTCCTCCAAAAGAGTAATCCCATTTGACCTAGCTAGGTCCTAGGCTAAGAGGAGGAGAGGAGACAAGTAGAAGGATTGATAGTCGGATTAGATTTCAATCAAGGAGAAAAGAAAGAGAGAGGAATCTGATTGGATTTCAATCAAGGAGAGGAGAAGAGACAACGAGCAAGGAGAAAAGAAAGAGAGAGAAATTCAAAAAAGGAAATCTGATCATAAATTTGGGAAAATGAAATTCGGAAGGTTCCGTCGTTTGGCGATATAAACCGTTAGAAAGTGAAAACCGGATAACGCTGTGGACAGATGATGGACAAAACCCAGTGGACAAAAATCTTTTCTCTATAAATAATAAGGATATAGTCGTAGCGAGCCTATGATTTAATTGTATGGAGTAGAACTAGGATTTTTTTTAAGTTACTTTTGAATTCAACTCTAAACTTATGAGTGATGTGTTGACATACAAAAATTTTAAACTTTTGAGTTTTAGTATAAAATCAAGCTGTCAAAATTAAAAAAATTATAAATTAAATTTAATACATTCATTTTTGAATGTTTTTTGACCACTTAGATTATATACAAAATTAATTCGAAAATTTAAAATTTTAGAATCTAGACGCATTATTCGTAAAGTAAATAGATTTCAATGGTTTGATTCGTCATTTAATTAAAGCCAATCTAATAAATTTCAAAATTGAGTTTACAAAAAATATTGTAAATTCAAGAACACCCTAATTTTACTCTGATTATATATCCTCTTGTAGATGCAACGTCACGTGCCTTGGTCCAAATGAAATGACTAACATAAAGAATAAACATATATATGTCATTCCTTTTATGTTAGTCATTTATTTTTACTTACCTTCAACAAAATAAAAAGAATAAACATCTGTTATTCTTTTTATGTTAGTCGTTTATTTTTACTTACCTTCAACAAAATAAATATGATGTCATTTTGTATCTTTTAACATAATAACAACACCAGTAAACTTATTAGGACTGGGTCTGAAGTTCTCTAATTCAACCCTAATTCTGCTCTTTTCAATCTTATTCCTGTTACAACCTTCATCCTAGCACTTCTCTTTGGTTGAGTTTAATCTCAATCTTATTAATTTTTTTTTTGCTTGGAAAAAGCCAAGAGAAAATCTGTTTTTATTGTTTTCAATTTTTTTTCCAAATAAATTTTGATATATGTGTATACCAAGTAAGATTTATTCTAAAAATACTCGTCTCATCTCATCTCATCGTTGTAAATTACTTTTGTGCCTATGTATAGTGTATACATTACTAATTTCTTTACCTATATTTCTCACGCTAGAGAGGAACATAAAAATCTCATCATTTAATAATCCTTCATTTTAGTTGTATTTTGTTCGCTCAAAATTTCACTTTCATGCACTCAGGACTCAGGCCTCAGGACAAGAATTGTTGGGTTTTCTCCTTGATTGCAACCCATTGGGCTAGGCAGGTTCTTTAAGGATATAATTATATTTTGCACAAATTGAGGGGCCATATAAAAGAGCGCCAGAACCCCTGTCCAAAAATTGTCCTTTCTGGTATCTTCCCAATTGCACTACAACCGTTGGAAGATGAACGATGAAGAAAAAGAAAAAAAAAAAAAAATTGGAAGCTGTTCTTAATGGATACTTGATTTCAGCTTCTATGGGTATAACTTCAGGCTGATCATGAGATTGTTCCCGGTGCTCTTTCAGTGAAGAGTGCGAGTGGATGTGGAGAGATGTGGCATGATCTTATTGTGTGGTTACCAACATGGAAATAGTGAGTCTATATTCATACAGCGGTGAACATCAGATGGTTTCGAGTTTTTCTCTGTTACCCATAAAATGTCTGGCCCCCTTTTATTGTTTGAAATACATAAGCTTATTTAGTTTAGTGCTCATAAGATGTTCGATGAAATGTCTGAGTAATAATTCTGTTTGTTTAGCAGTACTACACAATATACCACATATTTACTAGTAGATGGTAAAGTATATGAGGGGAACTGCTGCGTAACTCAGTATCATAGAAGTTATTCAGAAGGTAGTTTATACTGGACACTTAAAGTATCATAGAAGTTATTCAGATTTGAGAGCCTATCACAAAAAGTAGTTTATTACAATTGGCAAATTGACAGCTGAAATTTTTAGATCACAATGATATTTTAACTAGTTTGCTCTGAGCTGATAGACCTGTCATCATTAATAGTACTGTATACAGTTGCAATCAAGCTAATACTGTGATGCATTGTGAGCTTCTTTCTGTGGCCAAATTTTCCATCCAAAATTACAATTATAAGTAAAAAGTACACATTTGTACCATTTACCTCTAATTAAATGCTAATTCACACATTTGTAGAGCGGATGCAAATTAATTCAACTGAGTTAATTTAAAAATCAGGGATAAATTTTTGTCATTTTTTATTTGATTTAGTTTAAAATCAGGGTGCTATTTGATATCACCCAATAATGAATATCTCTTATTTCTGAAAACAAATCAGGCCTCAAGAGAAGAATTGAAGCGCAGCCTTACATGACCACATTAGATGATTTGTTAATATGTTATAATAAGTGCTTCGCTGAAACTTTATTCGGATGATATGACTACGATTCATAGGGGTATCAACCTTCTGACGCAATCTGCTCTGGTAAAGGTGGTGACATTATTTAATAGTTATCTGGCAGAGGTTGCGCCTGATGCGAATCTTAGTCTGGGTAAGTTTATTGCTGTTGCAGATATCTTGCCAGAATGCAGATGTGGTTGATGACGGGTTATATCATGCAGTTGACATTTATCTCAAAGTATGCAGTGCTTTTTAGGTACTTCAACAGGACAGATCGATACCTTCTAATTATTCACTAATGATTATTTTATTTTTCATCATTGTACTCCTTTTTGCTTAAATGACTCATATTGAGTCTGCAGAAAGGTCAATAGCATTTTTTGACTTGAATGTTTGATTCTTTTGCCTTGTTTTTTATAATACAATGGAACCCTGCATGATTGAGCTAACTTTCTGTTGCTTTTTTTGCAAGTTAAGAACTTAAAATAAGTCAATGAGAAACTGGTTATGCAAGCTAATTGATTTTACACTGCTTTATAAATACGTCAAGGGTTATGTGATGCAGTGAGAATGTGGCTATGCAAGCTAATTGATTTTCAAAAGCTGTCAGAAGAAGCAACTGCTCATGCAGTGTAAAAAGACCGACTTCCAGTACATGCAATGGTGCAAGTTGTGTACATAAGAGCAAATAATGACATAGTTTTTACCTTCTAGAATTTAGTTTGGGCACTTTTCTGTTTTTGCTAATCAAGTGCTACCAGTGAGATCTATTACTGGTACCTATTGGTTTTGTACTGGTACTGGTACTGTATGCAACAAAGTATGCATGCATTGAATACGTAGTATTTCCTTGTTTCAGTTATCGGGAGGCATTATTAACGCACTGAAGCAGGAAGGCGACTATTTTAACATTGAGATTACGGTTGCTCCTGATCTTTTTCTTATTTTACTGCCATTTTAGTGCTTAATGACACAACTGAGGATAAATCAAGTCTAGTTTGGTAAAATTAATACAAATATTTGAAGGTATAAGGGAAATACTGTCCTTTTAATTGTTTGTTATGGTTAATCAATGCTTTTAATTCATTATATTAAAAAATGGGGATATTAAATAATAAGTTAGTTTAGATGAGGAAATAACTAATTTTAAAGAATATATATCATGAAGTTATTATGGGCATATATATATTTTTCTTTATTTAAAGGATCTTACTTTTGAAACAACATTATTTATTATTAGGTTTTTTTTGGCTAAAAAAATGTTTTTGTTTTCCCCTTTTATTTGAGTAAATTGTAAATACCCTCGGGGGCCAGCAGCCCAGCAGACATTTAATAAGTTCTGTGCTTTCTTTGGATAACGCATAATGTAAAGCATGTCCTTTTCTCGTCTTTTTAGTAAATTAAGTTAGTGACTATACTTTTAGTGCTGAATCTTTTTCATAGATCATTATCTCTAGCTATTTTCTTTGGGAAAAAAACAGGAAAGACCAAACTGCATTCAAGTCTTATATGACGATACTCAATTACCGAGTTGTCACATTTATTATAATAGGTAGAGGAACTTTAACGTGTATTTGTTGAATAATAGAGTAAATTAGAAGGGGTAAATTGTAAAATAAAGAGGAGGGTAAAATTGTAATTTAGAATAGTTAGAAATGAATCGTTGGAATGTCAACAGTAAAAAATAGAAAGGAAGGTATATATACCTTGTATATGCTTTAGACAATATACAAGAAAAAATCAGAAAAATACAAGTTCTCTCATCTCTCTGTTTCTATAGAAATTAACATGGTATCAGAGCAGGATATCTAATTCCGTCTCAATTCCGAAAGTAACAAACTACAAGACTGCAGCTAATGAAGAACTGCAGCACCATCAAGGCTCAAAACACTGAGTCAGATCATACCAGAAAAAACCCTTTCTCAGATCATACCAGAAAAAACCCTTTCTCAGACCAATACCAGAGAAAAACACCAAAAATATCTGACCTTATCAGTTCAGTGCTTCAAAGCCACCAAACACTGTTCAGTATAGTTGAAACAGTCTTCCAAAAAAGGGGGGACAGAAACAGAAAACTGGTTTCAACTAATACCAGTAAAATCAACTGAAAAATCAAGACCCCAAAAAAAATAAAAAATAAAAAACAGATTCAGTCAAAAACAGAAAACCCCCTCAAAACTCGAAGGAGAACAAATGCTCAACAGGAACAGGAACCCTAACCCTAGGCCGGAGACGAGTGGAGCCTCCACCACCATTCGATGCGCCAACTGTAAAAAGGAGGGGCACGAGCGGATACAGTGCTGGTTCCTCCACCCATCTCTACGGCCAAAGAAGAAGAGGAGCGGAAGAGGAGATCGAAAGGGGGAGAACAGAATAGCTCGAACCAAAGAGAGGGGTGGCGGTGATAGTTTAGAAGAAAGAAGAGAGATAGCGACACACTCAGTAAAGAGGATAAATACTCAGGAGCCACTCCCTCCATTTTCTTCAGAAATGGAGGAATCCATTTGTAGCGTTCCAGAAGGGTCCAACTCAACCAATTTTTTCGGAGCTGCTACATCCGTGATCAAATCAGAAATATTCAAGCTTATTTCTTCACTCAACAGGCTTCTAAACAAGCCTAACCCAGGTTCCTTTAATTTAGAAAACTCATTAGAAGTCCAAAGTGAAGAATGTAGCCTAGGTCCAAACCAAATGAGATATGTAATACCAAATAGAAGGATAAATAAAAGCCCAGATATATCTGAAACCAAAAATGGTGAAATAAAACCAATAAAATGTACAAATTTAGGCAATTTAAATAAGGAATACTCTAAAAATAATTTAGATTGGATCTTAGACTCCGGTGCAACCGACCATATGACCGGAAATAAAGATTTATTACATAATTATAAAACAGGAAAAGGTCAAGAATTTGTCTATGTTGCAAATGGTGAAAAAATGAAAATTTGTGGTTATGGCTCAATTATTGTTTTCTCAAAAAAAATTAAAGATGTCTTGCATGTAAAAAATTGCACCGCCAATTTATTATCTATGGGTAAACTTTCAAAAGAATTAAATTGTGAAATTATTTTTTCACCTCAAAATGCATTTTTTCAAGATATAATATCTAAGAGGGTGATTGGTGAAGGTGTTTTAAAAAATGGATTATATTTTTTGTATAGCCGAAAATATAATTTCAACACTAAAGTGCAAGACATGGGACACTTATGGCATAAAAGAATTGGGCATCCTTCCGATAGAACCTTAAAATGTATTTTTGATTTTTCTAATTTAGATTGTAGTAATTGTGAAGTATGCAAACTAGCTAAGCATACAAGACTTCCTTTTGCAAACTCGAATTCTAAGAGTAATCATATATTTGAACTTGTTCATTCCGATGTTTGGGGACTCGCTCCCGTAAACTCTTATAATGATTTCAAATATTTTGTTACATTTATAGACGATTTTTCACGACTAACATACTTATATTTATTAAAAAATAAAAGTGAGGTTTTTTCTCATTTCCAAGATTTTTCAAATTTAATTGAAAATCAATACAATACTAGAATTAAAATTTTTAGAACCGATAATGGAACGGAATTTGTAAATCAAAATCTTTCAAATTTTTTGAAGCAAAAGGGAATCATACATCAAACAACTTGTGTTTATACTCCACAACAAAATGGGATTTCTGAAAGAAAAAATCGTCATTTACTTGAAATGACAAGAGCACTTATGTTTCAAACCAATGTTCCAAAAATCTATTGGTCGGATGCCGTTCTCACCGCAACTTATTTGATAAATAGGTTACCAAGTGTCGTTTTAAAAAATAAAAGTCCATTAGAAATTATTTACCAAAGAAAAATAATTTTTAACCACCTAAGAGTTTTTGGATGTACATGTTATATACACCAAAATAAAAGAGATAAATTAGATCATACTTCTATAAAAGCTATTTTTCTAGGATATTCATCTCAAAAAAAGGGTTATAAATGCTATGATCCTATAAATAAAAAAACTTTATATTTCTAGAGATGTAACTTTTTTTGAAAATGAGCCATATTTTAAAAATAAAGATGAGATTGATAATCAAATTATCACAAATGATTTTGTCATTCCCATGTCTACTAATCAAATTATTGAGCAAAGAATTGTAGGAAATGACGAAGATGAAGTAGAAGAAGAAGAAGAAGAAGGAGAAGGAGAGGAAGAAAATGATAATACTCCTCAAAGTGAAGCCGGGGAGGAAGAAAATGAAAATATTGAAGAAGAAAATATTGAAGAAGGCGAAAATATTGAAGAACAACCTAGAAGGAGGTCAACTCGTCATAGACAACCATCAACAAGGTTACGAGATTTCGTAACATATAAGGTTCAATATCCTATTGAAAATTTTATTTCATATAAAAATATTTCAAAAACCCACCGTGCATTTCTTAGTTCAATTTCTAAAATGGAAGAACCAAGAAATTTTGAGGAAGCCATTAACCAACCAGTGTGGTATAAGGCTATGGAAGAAGAACTTCAAGCCTTAGAAAAAAATGACACATGGACCATTGTACCATTACCAAAAAATAAAAAACCCGTTGGATGCAAATGGGTTTATAAAATAAAATATCAAAGCGATGGATCCATAGAACGGTATAAGGCCCGGCTAGTTGCCAAGGGGTATACCCAAACATATGGTATTGATTACCATGAGACCTTTGCTCCGGTAGCAAAGATGAATACCATTAGAATCTTGCTTTCAATAGCGGTAAATAATGGGTGGAATTTATATCAAATGGATGTTAAAAACGCATTCCTTCAAGGAACACTTGAGGAAGAGGTTTATATGACTCTACCACCGGGTCATGTAAAAGAAAAAAAATACTAACCTTGTTTGTAGGTTAAACAAGTCAATTTATGGACTTAAACAATCGCCAAGAGCATGGTATGGAAAACTCTCTCAATATTTAATTTCTCTCGGTTTTAAAATAAGCCAATCCGATACATCACTATTTTCAAAACATGAAAATAATGATACAACCATTGTTCTTGTGTATGTTGATGATATAATTATTACCGGAAATAATTATGAAAAAATTAACAACGTTAAAAAACATCTAAAAGAAAATTTTGAAATAAAAGACCTTGGTAGACTTAAATATTTTTTAGGAATTGAAATAGCTCATTCTACCAAGGGATTATTTATCTCACAAAGAAAATATACTATTGACCTTCTAAAAGAAACGGGAAAATTAGGGTCTAAACCGGTTTCAACACCTATAGATAGTAATTATAAATTAAATTCCGAAGATGGAGAACCGTTGGAAAACATCAATCAATTCCAACGGCTTGTAGGTAAATTAATTTACCTAACGGTAACTAGGCCGGATATATCATTTGCGGTAAACCAAATTAGCAAATTTATGCATGCACCAAGAAAACCTCATTTGGATGCAATTGATAGAATTTTAAGATTCTTAAAGAAATCACCCGGAAAGGGTATATGGATGAAAAATAATAAATCTAATGAAGTGTGTGGCTATTCCGATGCAGACTGGGCCGGGAGCTTTGATAGAAAATCAACAACCGGCTATTGCACGTTTGTAGGCGGAAACTTAGTCACATGGAAAAGCAAGAAGCAAAATGTCGTGGCACGATCGAGTGCGGAAGCGGAATATCGCGCCATGGCATCCACCGCAAGTGAACTCACGTGGATTAAACAATTACTTGGAGAGTTGAACTTCAAAATTGATAAACCAATAAAGATGTTTTGCGATAACAATGCGGCAAGGCACATTGCTTCAAATGCCGTATTTCATGAAAGGACAAAGCATATTGAAATTGATTGTCATTTCATAAGAGAAAAAGTGCAAGCAAAGAAGATTGAAACCCCTTACGTGAAAAGTCAAGACCAATTAGCCGACATCTTCACTAAGGGACTAATTCCAAAAGTATTCGAAGAAATAACACGCAAGCTAGGATTAATCGACATTTATAATTCTAGCTTGAGGGGGAGTGTTGAATAATAGAGTAAATTAGAAGGGGTAAATTGTAAAATAAAGAGGAGGGTAAAATTGTAATTTAGAATAGTTAGAAATGAACCGTTGGAATGTCAACAGTAAAAAATAGAAAGGAAGGTATATATACCCTTGTATATGCTTTAGACAATATACAAGAAAAAATCAGAAAAATACAAGTTCTCTCATCTCTCTGTTTCTATAGAAATTAACAGTATTGCATTATTTTTTTTTTTTTGAGGAACTTTAAGGTGTATTTCATTATTGATGAAAATTGAAAGTAAAGGAAAATTTTCTTCCCTGTGCCTGCAAAAGTTAAGAACATTGTGCATTTTCACAAAAACAAAATAATGTTCATGCAAATAAACCTTAAGTGCAAGTAATTAAATTTTATTTTTAAGTGAAAATGTTTGGATATCCTTGGGTAGGTGAATAGCGAAGATATCAAACAGTTTTTTTACCTCACGAGGAGGCTGGCTACTAATTTTATTTGGATTAAAAGCCAACGCTGACTGCTTGAGTGCCAAAACATATATTTTTTAATTTGATCCAAATTCCATGCTCAAGTGGATGGCAGATGGGTAAATGATGTACGGCTCACAAGATATTTTCTCCGAAGAAAAGTAAGAAACAGTAACAATTATTGAGATTGGGTCTATTTAACAAGTACCCAAATATCTGAAAACCATATCATCACTTCACACCATGGCAAGTAGCACACGAGTTTATCTGGTTGTGTTGCTTATCATGACATTATATGCTGGAGCTCAAATCCTAGGCAAAGCTGCATTTAACTGTGGCATTGACACTTTTGTTTTTACCTTTTATAGAACTGCCTTTGGTAGTCTTTTACTGATACCTGTTGCTCTTCTACTTGAAAGGTACTTTTTTTCCTCTTAAATTGTTTTCTTGATAATATTATATCTATGAATTTTCTCCTCTTCACTCTTTTTGTTTATTTTATTCATTAGAGTTACTGTTTTATGATCCTGAGCTATTAATTCCAAATAATGATACAAAGCAATGCATTTCAGCATATATTTTTTTTCTGTTTTAAAAATTTGTGCTTCTTTAGAGGGGGCTTTTCTCCTCTGTTATTCTTTACAAATAAACTTCAGAGACAAACTGTCTTTTTCAGTTTTCCTCTTGACTTGCATTTAATCATCTGATCATGGATTGTTATATGCTTTATTTTTTCTTGTAAATATATATATATATATATATGCATCCTTGATATTTCATTCTTTTTCAAAATTTGAAGATGGAGACAAGTACCATCTTGTATGTTTACATTTGAAAGAAGCTTGTTATTCCCATTTTGTTCATAATTGTAGGAAAAAGAACTAAAATAATACTTATCTTTGTAGGAAAAAGATACCTCCATTGTCCTTGAAGGTCTCCTTCAAGATATTTTTGCAAGCTTTATGCGGGTAAGTGATGATGCTAGGTATACATAAATATTTTAAGCGAAATCTCCAATTGCCAAGTCCATAGTGCCATTAGAGAAACTTCTTCCCTCTATACTTATTACATTGTTGCCAAAATTAAGCAAAAAAAAATGTCAATTTTATATTAGTCATGTTTTGCTTTATCTTCAATCAAATAATCATGACATCATTTGATTTTTCAACAGGATAACAGCACCATTAAACTTATATGGGCTGGGTCTGAAGTACTCTAATTCAACCCCAATATCTGCTCTCTTCAGTCTTATTTCTGTTACAACATTTGTCCTAGCATTTCTCTTTGGGTGATTTTAATCTCGACCTTCTTATTATTTTTGTCCCTTTTTTTTTCCTTTTGGAAAAAGGTCATGAGGAATTCTGCTATTTTTGGTAGTTTTTGTACATTCTATTGTTGACGACTTGACGTATATGAGATATATTAATAATAGATTACTTATACCAATAATGACAAATTAACTGGGGTTAAGTTGATTTGCTCTATATACAAACAGAGAGATGCTCAAAAAAGGCACTATGTAATCATACATTTTCCAATTTATCGATATTTTGACAATTAAAAAGGGTCAAAGTCATTAATTAGGTTTTGTTTATTTGCAATTTAGTATGGAAACGGTCAACTTAAAGAGGTTACATGGCATTGTAAAAGCCACTGGAGTGCTGCTTTGCTCTGTTGGTGTGGTTGTACTGGCATTTTATAGTGGGCCCGAGTTAAAACCAATAAACCATCATCATGTCCACCTCTACCATGCAAACCCTAGCCATGACCATGGAATTTCAACCCATTCTAGGGCTACATGGGCATTGGGTGTTCTTTGCATGACTTTGGCTACTACTTGTTGGTCCCTATGGCAAGTCTTGCAGGTATTCGATCATCAGCTGATCCTTCTTTAATTTTGTATTCTTTAAAGGAATTTTTACTAGAAAAGGAAAAAAAAAGTGAGGAAGAAGAAGTTTTACTACTTTAATTGGTTGATGGTTCCGGTCAAGGTTCTAAATAACGATTATCCCATCATCGGAAAAATGTTAAAAAAAACTGCCGTGAATAGCGTACCTATAGCAAAAGGTATCATACATAGTGTTTTTTTTTTCTTTTCAAAAATTATGTTCTATATTTTTACTAATTATCAACATTATCTAAAGTTTCATAGAGCAACATGTAACATCAAATTGATTAACTATCTTTCTTTTTCTATTCAACCAATACAAAATCTTGTTATTCAAAATATCTCTAATAATATCATAAACTATCTATCATTTTCTATTCAAAATAACCTTAGCATAATGACACAAACTATTTATCTTTATTATTCAAAATAATCTAAGTATCATGGTATAAACTATCTTATTCTATTTAAAAGAAAAAACAATCTGAAATTGAAAAATTTGATCATTAAAAGAAGTTTTCGCTGAATTAGAGCATTTTTATCTCATAGCTTAGCTTTTAAGGTCCAAAAATACTACTGCACCATTTTTGCTTTGGTATAGGGAGCTATTTAGGACACTACCATTGATCTTCTATAACATTGAAAAATTAATATTTTCTACTTCAGATGGCGAAAGACAATTATCACAATATCATTTCTCACTAAATGATTGTATTCTAGCAGAAAAATAATTTTGTTTCTATTTTTTTCAACTTTAAGATAAGGTTTTGGTCCTTGCATGACTTGTTTAATTTGGGAATAAATTATTGTTACTAATTAACTTATTTCTGGGTGCGATAATTTTGTAGCAACATAAATTTATAACTTGTTCCC
The DNA here is from genome assembly GCF_964058835.1 of Carex rostrata. Lineage (NCBI taxonomy): Eukaryota > Viridiplantae > Streptophyta > Magnoliopsida > Poales > Cyperaceae > Carex > Carex rostrata. The sequence continues at coordinate 7,436,580 of NC_135921.1, forward strand.
ATAACATATGCAGGGACCACAATTGAAAGAGTATCCTTCCAAGTTGTTAAACGCTATGTTGCAATCCGTCTTTGGTACTTTTCAATCATTAATTGTAGCTCTGTTACTTCAAAGAAACTTCTCCCGTTGGAAACTAGGCTTTGACATAATCCTCTTCTCAGCAGTTTATACAGTAAGTACGTGCACCTGTTTTATTCATAAGGTATTTAATATATGAACAATGCTCTACAAGGACAACTCATTTTATCAATTCACTTACATAATAATGTTTTGTTGCAGGGTATATTTGTATCAGCATTAGTGCAATACCTACAGATTTGGGTGATAGAGAAAAGGGGACCGGTGTTTTTAGCCATGGGTCAGCCAATCTCACTATTTATAACTTTCTTCATATCATGGACTTTTTTGGGAGAAATTGTTCACTTTGGCAGGTATATATTTTTTCAATTAGCAATTCATATGTATCTATCTATCTATCTATCTATCTATCTTCCTATTTTTCACTAATTGCATATACGTAATCGCACACCGTTGTTGATAATTAATGCTGACATGTCCTCTCCAGTCTCCACCTTCTCCAATATATATCATTTATCAGGCTATATATATATGTATCATTTAGCATGCATGAATTATCTTGCTATATATTAACCAAACAAAATTGAAAATTTCAAGTGCACTGCGCAGACTGTACAATTGACAGCCGCTAAGGTCAATTGCATCATTAAAATTAGTATGCATTGTCATTAATAAACTTGTGTTTATATGATAATTAATTAATTTGGTACAAAATTGCAGCGTGATTGGGGCTGTGCTTATGGTTGGGGGTCTCTACAATGTACTTTGGGGAAAAAGTAAAGAACAAAAAGCCAGCAAGCAACAAAAGCAAGAGATACAGGAACCAGTAGAGTACAATGAAGCTCCAATATCAGTTACCGAAACCCGAGTCTGAACTCATATATTCTAGAAAAACATTTCTTTATTTTGAAAATAATTATATATATGTACTCCAGATGTTTTCTGTATAGATAGAATAAGACATATTTGGAAAATATATATTATAATTTATAATTTGTTCTCAAATCAGAATTCTTAAAATAACCAAACAAATTCGTTGCCTAATTGGAAAATAAATATCCAATGTATAGAAAAAATTGTTCTCTCTGCAAAAAAATTGTTGTCTGAATTACATTATATTTAAATCTTTTACATATTCATTAAAGTCTAATTAGAGATAAAGAGACACAAAAACCGATGAAAGTAAACATAAGGTTGGAGGAGAGGGAAATGAGTCTCACAAAGACATTTTGTTCATAATTTTAGAGAAGTAGTTTGTTTGAAAATTTTAAAAGGTAGGACCGTTTGTAAAAATTTCCGATTGTTACACACGATTCATAATGAAATCCAATTAATCAAAACAACAATACTTCCAATCAGTAACAAAGAAAAATTAACATTTACAAAATTTAATTATTCTCATAATTTCATGCTGAATATGAAAAAAAAAATGTGGGGCACTGTTTTTGTTTCGCATTTACAATTTTTGCAAAATAGAATCACGAAAATATTGTAAAAAGGAGGTAGATATATGAAGGCGATATATATTTAATTGGACTTGTTGTATTGTAATATACGATTATTTTGAAGAAAAGAAAAATATTATCAATTAATATCGAAATACAGTTAAACCAAAATATCCTTAAATAATGTTTGATGAGAAACATTACAAGTAATTATGCAATACTCGTAAACAAACATATGGACATCTGAAGATGATTATAACAAATAAATAGGTAATATATTATGCAGAGCTGACAGACATTATAGGGTTCTCAGTGCAAATATATAATTATTATCCAAGCTGTTATGAATTATCTTTGTAGCCTTGTCCATATTAATCTTAAGTCAGATTTGATACTAAGTCATACCTAAAATTGGGATGTGAATTTAATAAATTGTGCTAAGAGATTAAATTATACCTGTTCAGTCCGGAAAGAAAAGAATTATATTTTTGTTGTGTTATTATGACCCTGTCTGTATATCAAGATAACAGTGAACTTGTTGCTGATAGATTTTTTTTTCTTGTCAGTAACTTAAAATATCATGTATTTCTTTTCTCCAGAAATTTTGGATATTTATCTAGATCTATTAATCCCTGTTTCAAAGATTGTATATTTGAAAAAGAGTAAGGCTTGGGTGCTATGGATAGCATAGAGGGCTACGGTGTTGCGGCTCAATATTTGAGTTTTCAAAATCCTAACGGTCGATCCGAACCGTCCATCTTGTTCTCCATATTAATATGTATTTGGAGACCAAATTTTATATTTTTTGGAAATTTTTTACTATTTGTTTAGATAGGTAGAAAATCAAATATCTGAATGGTGCAGAATTTTTTAGATCAAGTGATTTTCTACCTAGCTAAAAAAATAGTAAAAAATTTCCAAAAAATGTAAAATTTGGCCTCCAAACACATATTAACATGAAGAACAAGATGAACGGTTCGGATCGACCGTTAAGATTTTGAAAACTCGAATATTGAGCCATAGCATCATAGCCCTCTATGCTATCCATAGCACCCAAGCCTTACTCTTTGAAAAATTAACTTTGTGTAACTATTATGAACCGGAGGCTTAAAGTTTAGCCTAAAAGTTTGGAGGGATTTAATGTCCATGCTTTTGTGGTGTTCCCTCATAATCATATTTTCTTTTTGGTTTTCATATAAAAAAATAATTTGAAAATAATTAACATGGACCATTAATTTTGTTATATTTATAATAACAATGCATCGTGTTAACAATCATAAAATTTTGAATTAGTGTTGTTTAAAATCAGAATGTGAAAACAATCAGCAAACAAATTAATCACATATATAAACTGTTGATTTTTTCGAGATATTATACTAAACAAACTAAATAAGTTATGTCATTTTAATATAAAGAAAAACTATATCATAATGTGTTATTTATTCATAATATTATATTTATAATGTAAGATTCTCATTGCACCTTTGATTGGGGCACCACTAAAATAGAATAAACTAATAGGCCCCCGCAAATTAAAGGTGAGGCGTGAGCACAACGCATCCATCCATTATAAAATCATAAAACATTCTATCTCAAAAAAAAAATCATAAAACATTGATATGCATCTGATCCCATCCCGTTTCTCTCCCTACGGTTGAAATTGAATTTATTCATCTGCATCTGATCCCTTTTAATCGCTTTTGCTTTCTTACTTTTTTTATTGTGAATTTACTTTTTTTATCGTATTCACAGGGGCGGACTCAGAATTTTCATCAGGGGAACAAAAAATTATCAAATTGGGTTTAAATAGCTTATCGGATTTAAATCCATTAACTAATTAGGTACTCATTAAAAAATACAATGCTTTGACTTATATTTTACAATACTCTGACTTATAATTTTTGATGTTTTAACTTATAATTTTAATTACCAATCATAATTCAAAAAAATTATTTTGATTTTAACACTAAATTTAAACCCGAATTATAAATCAAATATTGATAAGCCGAAATTGTATCTATTGAAACCTAGGGTTTGTTATGTCAATTAAGCCAAGTTTTGAATAAATTAGGTTTAATTAAATTAGAAATGTCCAAAAGTTCAAGTTACTGCCCTAGTTATGTTTATTCTACAGGTAATCAAGTGTTTGGAGCTTAACGAAGAAAAACGGGCGAGTCAGCACGAAGATTGGAGCAACTGTCACCATTCATTGCGACCCGCAACCATATCTATTGCGGCCCGCAACCAAACTAGTCAGAGCCTCTTTCATTTCTGCACATCCATTGCGGCCCGCAACCAAACTCATTGTGGCCCGCAATGACTTCTCCAGCACATAGCATCTTCATTCCAGCACACTCATTGCGGCCCTCAACCAAACTCATTGCGGCCCGCAATGACCTCTCCAGATTTTTCTGCACAGTCTGTTAACTGCCTCCACTCATTACGGCCCGCAATAAATGCATTGCGGCCCGCAAATAGGTCGGTTCAGAGCCCGAATTTGCTGTTTTTAGTTAGTTATTTCTAGGTTTTAGAGAGGGGTATAAAAGGGGACCTGTAGAACAGATTGAGTACGTTTTTAGAGAGTTAATTTCTGATTTTGAACAAGGAAGAGCAAGGAAAAGCTAGAAGAGAGAAGAAGGAAGAAGAGATCATCATTGATCAACCGGTTTTATTATTTTCTTTCCTTTGGAACTCTTTTATTCTTTTGATTTGATTTGTATCTTAGCCATGGCTGGCTAAGGGCTTTTCTAGGGTTGATTAGGGTTGTACTTGAAACTTTTGTTATGATTTAGTTGGTTTTATTTTATATATTCTTGTTCTTTGTTATGATCTATTATTTATTTTAATTGATTGTGAAGACTTAATCGAAATCACATGAAACCCTAGGATTTGGTATTTGCAATTGAGAAATTGAATATTAGGTCCAGACCATAAGGAATAGAGTATTTGATAGGCTAGGTACCGAGAGGTGATGCTTGTCTTGTACGGGCTTTACTCAATAGTTTAGACAAATTGTGCTAAGTACCGAGAGGTGAAAGATAGTTTTCTAGATCAATTGGGACAGTAAGAACTTAATGACTTTAGATTAGAGTAGCCAAGTACCGAGAGGTGATGTTTATTCTAATTTAAAGATGGTATTAATATAGAGATATCACTTTGTACCTACAACATCCAACTGTGCCTTCATAAATATAAGAACAAAGTTTACAAACCAATTAGTCGTAACATTAGTGGATAGGAACCCTAAGAAACCCTAATTTCTCATTCTTGTTAAAAACCTAATTTTGCTTTAAAGACTTTACTTTAATTCATTTTAATCGAAACCAAACCACTTGAACAAACACAAAACATTTTTATTTCGCTTTTACTAAATTAAATTGTTAGGTTAGAGTTAATATTCCAACTTGTCCCTGTGGAGACGATCCCTAAGTACTACTTGACAAGGTTGTACACTTGCAACCGAATTGAGTATCAACTAGGATTTATTACTTGTATTGTAATAATCTACATCAAGTTTTTGGCGCCGTTGCCGGGGACAACGGTGAATATTATTTCAGACCTAAGTAATTTAGTTAGTAATTATTTAATTCCCTTTTGCTTTCTTTCTCTCTCATTTTTTTTTAGGTTGAAATCTGGCAGAGGAACCTCCAACCCCGAACGTCACAGATTTGGTTGAGTGGTTTTCTAGGCGAGGGTCAACCCATCTCTTCTACGAAAGAAGGAACAAACACCCAACAAGGGGACCCTTCTTGCACTTAAATCCACGCCAGTTAGACATGTCGATCGGAAATGAAGATATTTGATTTGAAAATCTTCAGAGAGAAAGGGATAGGATGGCCAATGAACTTCAACGTTTGCGGGCAGCCGCTCTCGAAAGAGAAAACAATGAAGTAGCCGATGCGAACCGCCCTTTGAGAGACTTTACAGCACCTAGGGCTGAGGAAATCCACCTTGGTTATACGGCACCTACTATCAATGCTGAAGAATACCAAATTCTGCCTGCATGGGTTAGCATGGTGCAGCGTAATCTGTTCCACGGTCTGCCTCACGAAGATGCCACACAACACTTAGCCAATTTTGAAGAAATCTGCAGTACAATTAAGGTACAAACTGTTTCTCCTGAAGATCTTAAAGTTATGGCTTTCACTCTTTCTCTTGCAGATAAGGCTAAAGGTTGGATAAGGGGACAACGGCCCGAGAACATGAATATTTGGCCTAAGGTGGCGAATGCTTTCCTCAACAAGTTCTTTCCGCCGTCCAAAATGAATTCCTTGCGCCATCAAATCCACAATTTCCGACAGAAAGGAGATGAAACTATGAGCGAGGCGTGGGAGAGATTTCAAGAACTGCAGAGGTGCTGTCCCCATCATGGTATCGAAGGGTGGAATTTATTGCAAATCTTCTACAACAGCCTCATGCCACAAGACAAAGGTATGTTAGACGCAGCCGCTGGAGGGAGTCTCATGAATAAAGGGGCTGTGGACGGATACAAATTGGTGGATGACATGGCTCTCAACCAAAGCCAATGGCACAACCCTAGGGAGACACCTATGATCTTGCAGCGGGGAATGAAAGAGGTGAATTCGAACCCGAACTTGGCTGCAGAAATTGCCGCATTGAATCGCAAAATTGATCAACTGAGCCTAAATTCGGTAAACAATTCTTTTCCTCTTCCTTGTTCAATTTGTGGTGGTACCGACCATCTAGCAATTAATTGTGGTGTAAGTAATGGGGGTAGTTTTGAGGAAGTTAATGCAATTAACCAAGGTAATTTTACACCAAATAACAATCCTTACTCCAATACTTATAACCCCGGTTGGAGAAATCATGCAAACTTTTCGTGGAGACAAAATGACCAAAATACCCAAGGTAACTCAAACTTTAATAGACCAAATCAAGGTTATGGTAACCAATGGTATAGTTCTAATGCACAACCAAAATCCAATCTTGAATTGATGATGGAAGCATTCATGACAAGTCAAAACCAAAAGTTTGATGAATTGACCAAAAAGGTAGATATGTTGGCAACCCAAAATAAAATGCTTGAAAACAAAGTTGCACAACAAGCTACACAATTCTCCCGCCAACCGGGCACCCTTCCACCAAAACCTGAGAACAATCCCAAGGATGTCAAGGCAGTTAGGCACGTGCTTCGCAGCGGTATGCAATATGAGGATCCACCTATGCCAAAGGATGACTATGTACAGCCGCAGGGTGAAGAGACACGAAGCAGTGATGAGCACATCTCCACACATGAGGATTCCGCCTCAAAGGAAGCTACACCAATTGTACCAAGCGACCCTGCCAAACAAGCAAATCCATCTCAAGATGAGCCGCCAAAGGTAAGTGCGCAGGTACCTCTCTACATCCCTCCTCATAAATAGGCACCTTTTCCTGGTAGGCTTAAGAATGAGAAAACTGACAAACAATTTGCTAAATTCCTTGAATTGTTGAAACAATTGCATGTGAACCTACCATTAACTGAGGTAATGACCCAAATGACGGTTTACACCAAATTTTTTAAGGACATTATTTCAAATAGGCGTAAGCTTGAGGAAGTACAAATGGTATCCTTAGACTCAAATGGTAGTGCCATGGTAATGAATGAATTGCCTAAAAAGTTGGATGATCTGGGTAAATTTTCCATACCATGTTCCATAGGAAATGTCCAATTTAAACGTGCACTCTGTGATCTAGGAGCAAGTGTAAGTCTTATGCCTAAGACGGTCTATGATATGTTAGGTGTTGGGGAACTTAAGCCAACTAGAATATCTCTCCAATTGGCAGACCAATCGGTTAAGTTACCCCTAGGAGTGGTAGAGGACTTACCAATTCAAATTGGTAAATTCTTTGTTCCAATAGATTTTGTTGTGGTTGACATGGATGAGGACACTCATACACCACTCTTGTTAGGAAGACCATTTCTCAATACGGCAAAAGCTGTGATTTATGTTCATGATGGAATTATAACAATGAACATTGGTGAAGAAAAATTGACATTCGATATCAAAAGATCTATGAGATATCCATCTAACGATCAAAGTGTTTTTAGTGTTGATATTCTTGATAGGTTGATAGATGAAGAGCTCATAAACAACTGGGAAAAGGGTTCCTTTGAGTATTGGATGGATAAGGAGTGCGAAAAAGCCAACAAAACGAGTTCTGCAGAACTCATTGCGGTCCGCAGCACCCTCAGACAGAACATCTGCAGAAACCAGAACCCATTGCGGCCCGCAATGAATCTATTGCGGCCCGCAATGAACCCTTCCCAGATGACCTGATGCCTATTTTGAGCCCAATTTTCCAAGCTTCAACCGCTGAGATCCTTCCAAACTTTGCCAAAACCTCAGAGGATGCATTCAAGGTTAATAGGGAATTTGTGCAAAAGAAGTCAGTGGAAACATCTGAAACCGACAAATCTCGAGAAAATCGACACAAAATGGAGCAATGGGGAGGCCGCCCTCTCGATCCTCCACGCAAGCATTAAGGCGCACCACCACCACCTTCCGCCAATAGAGTAGTCCATGTTTCTTCTTATTTACTTTTGTTTATTTTTACGCATTGGGGACAATGCTTAATTTAAGCTTGGGGGATGGGAAGAAATTGTATCTTTGCATGCATGTTTTCAAAATTGTTTTCAAAATTTTTAGGATTTATAACCTTAATTTTTACTTGACCATGAATAGGATTTGTGATTTTAAACTTAATTGCTTGAAATTGCAAATTTGTCAAGATGTTTTACGAGGTTATGAAAAATAGAGTCTTGCATAATTGGGCTTAATTGTTTGAAAATGCATAAAGTATAAAATCATGTTTAATTTTTTTTACTTGTGTTAAAAGTTGGCAAAAATAAAACCCTTGATAAATTTGAGTGATTGTCAGAAATATTAGAAATTTTGATACAAATTTTAACGAGTTTTTAGGAATACCTTTGGAATAATTTGAAATAACCGCATACTTTGGCGAAAAACTTTGTGGAAATAAAGGTTTAAGAAATTGGAAATTTAGGGATTTAAATTTATTTTTTTGAAAATGAAAATTGTTTGTGAAAAATGAATTTAGAAAGATTGGGATATCCATAGGTATGAATTAATGCCTAAGGATGTGTGTATTCATGATATTTTTGCAAAAATATTGAAAAATAGTCAAGTTGAAATTTTTTAAGAAAGACTATGTTTGCTTATGTTACGGCGACATGACGTACTTATAGCAATGAGTCATAGACACTTTGCTCCGCTAGTTTGCCCGATAAAGTGACTGGGTTCGCACTAACCCTGTGAGTTCGTGTCATGGAAGGGTTGAACCAAGAGCGTGCGAATGCACTTTTGAATTAAAACGGTTGGGTATGGATTAGCTACCTATAACTAGCCGGTTTTGTTCTAAGGATAAAGATTTATAGTGTCATGAAATAAAACCAACGAAAGAAAAATAAAATTTTGCATATATCAACACACGAAGTCCGCGACTTTCTAACTTAAGTTTGATTCAAGCTTGGGGGATTTTTAAAAGAATTTTCGCAAATAAGAATGCATTTTTTGTAACAAATTTAGATATCCGAAGTTTACAAATTCTAAACCTTTAAGGAAATAAAAGTTAGAGTAATTGAATTGTGGGGTGAAACATGATTAGCGAAGGGTTGCACTTTAAATTTGTACAAAATTTATGTTGAGATTTTTAAATTTTGGCAAGATCATACAAATTTTTCGATTGAAGAATGTATACTTTATATGAGGTTAAATTAGAGATCGAATTGTAGTCCAAGTTTAGACTTGCTTGGGACAAGCAAGGACTAGGCTTGGGGGAATTTGATAAGCCGAAATTGTATCTATTGAAACCTAGGGTTTGTTATGTAAATTAAGCCAAGTTTTGATTAAATTAGGTTTAATTAGATTAGAAATGTCCAAAAGTTCAAGTTACTGCCCTAGTTATGTTTATTCTACAGGTAATCAAGTGTTTGGAGCTTAACGAAGAAAAACGGGCGAGTCAGCACGAAGATTGGAGCAACTGTCACCATTCATTGCGGCCCGCAACCAAACTAGTCAGAGCCCCTTTCATTTCTGCACATCCATTGCGGCCCGCAACCAAACTCATTGCGGCCCGCAATGACTTCTCCAGCACAGAGCATCTTCATTCCAGCACACTCATTGCGGCCCGCAACCAAACTCATTGCGGCCCGCAATGGCCTCTCCAGATTTTTCTGCGCAGTCTGTTAACTGCCTCCACTCATTACGGCCCGCAATAAATGCATTGCGGCCCGCAAATAGGTCGGTTCAGAGCCCGAATTTGCTGTTTTTAGTTAGTTATTTCTAGGTTTTAGAGAGGGGTATAAAAGGGGACCTGTAGAACAGATTGAGTACGTTTTTAGAGAGTTAATTTCTAATTTTGAACAAGGAAGAGCAAGGAAAAGCTAGAAGAGAGAAGAAGGAAGAAGAGATCATCATTGATCAACCGGTTTTATTATTTTCTTTCCTTTGGAACTCTTTTATTCTTTTGATTTGATTTGTATCTTAGCCATGGCTGGCTAAGGGCTTTTCTAGGGTTGATTAGGGTTGTACTTGAAACTTTTGTTATTATTTAGTTGGTTTTATTTTATATATTCTTGTTATTTGTTATGGTCTATTATTTATTTTAATTGATTGTGAAGACTTAATCGAAATCACATGAAACCCTAGGATTTGGTATTTGCAATTGAGAAATTGAATATTAGGTCCAGACCATAAGGAATAGAGTATTTGATAGGCTAGGTACCGAGAGGTGATGCTTGTCTTATACGGGCTTTACCCAATAGTTTAGACAAATTGTGCCAAGTACCGAGAGGTGAAAGATAGTTTTCTAGATCAATTGGGACAGTAAGAATTTAATGACTTTAGATTAGAGTAGCCAAGTACCGAGAGGTGATGTTTATTCTAATTTAAAGATGGTATTAATATAGAGATATCACTTTGTACCTACAACATCCAACTGTGCCTACATAAATATAAGAACAAAGTTTACAAACCAATTAGTCGTAACATTAGTGGATAGGAACCCTAAGAAACCCTAATTTCTCATTCTTGTTAAAAACCTAATTTTGCTTTAAAGACTTTAGTTTAAATCATTTTAATTGAAACCAAACCACTTGAACAAACACAAAACCTTTTTATTTTGCTTTTACTAAATTAAATTGTTAGGTTAGAGTTAATATTCCAACTTGTCCCTGTGGAGACGATCCCTAAATACTACTTGACAAGGTTGTACACTTGCAACCGAATTGAGTATCAACTAGGATTTATTACTTGTATTGTAATAATCTACATCAAATATCCAGAGGGGGACAAAAAAAATTTCAGAGAGGAGAAAAATTGATCGGTACCAATAAATCACCACTAAAACTCGAAATCCAGAGGGGCAGCTACCCCCCCCCCCCCCACCCCCCTCCACGCCCCCTTGGTCTACTCTGGGTCGGTCCCTGCGTATTCACTTCAAGACTTATTATATTCATATGTTTTATTATGTCATAAATTAATAAATGTTCACAATATGGAGTGGGTGATCATAACTACAAAATCTATCAGATTAATTTCAATTGACGAATTCAAATAGTTAAAATTCATCTATTTCATAAATGATGCATGTACATATTATTTAGTACAAGATCAAACAATAAAAAAAATGATAAAAAATGAATATAAAAAAGAACTTATAAAATATTCATTTTTTTACAACTGACTTTGTACTAAATAAATTAAAAAAAATGTATGTATCGCTCATGAATTATATGAATTTTAACGGTTTTAATTCGTCGTTTGAAGACAATCCGATAGACTTTAAAGTTGTGCTCACCAACCCTAAACTCTAGCTTTGATCCAATTTCATGATCTATAATTTGTTATTATTGTTTTAAACAGAGGGTAATGATAAAAGAAGCCCGGGCCGTTCCTCCTGAGATGAAATTTTTCAAGTAAGATAGAATATTGAGGCCCAGTTTGAGACTTACTAAATCAGGCCTACAAAATATCTATCTCCGGTCCTTTATGAAATTAATCACTCTATCAAACGGTTACATTAGCATTTGTATATCTATAAATACTGATCTCATGTATATTGCAGAACTTATGATTTTTATCAATAAAGAAAATAATACAATTATTTAATCAATCTCAAATTATAATAATAATATTTGTATCGATTAGAAATTATGAAAAGCTTTAATTAGAGTTTAACTCTTATATGTATCGGGTCGATTACAAAAATCCTGCTAAATTAAAAGGTGAATAATATTAAAAAAAACATATGCAACTCGAACAACCATGACCTCAATTGAGTTGAACCTTTTTTTTTACTTAAGAAAATATTCAAAATAAGTTTAGCTCTTTTTTTTGTAAGAGTTTTAACTATTTCTTAATTAAGCAACCATGACCTCAATTTTCCTCCTCTTTGTGGTAAATAATCAAACACTATTCATTCAAATTGGAAAACTAAATTTATAGATATATTTTTTTATTAATATGCAATCATACCATGTATAACAAAGCGCTCTGTTCAGCAGTTATGTGATGATCGGAGCACGAACCTCGATGGAGATCCGACGGTTTAGATAGTCGGAAGCATATTGCATACTTGTTTATTTTGGACAGGGTTGGAATTTTTTTTTTTTTTAGGGTAAGCCCGTGAGCAAGGTTGGAATTTATCTCTTCTGTTGGGCAACGTATCTATTTATCTTGATCAGACTTTTTTTATTTGTTTCTCTTGGAGTCTTGCTACGTTGCTGCATACAATCTCCCAGTAAAAACTAAGCTCTTAAACCGTAACTGAAATTATTAAAAAAAATATAATATAAATCAGACAGGTCACCTGAAAACAATATATATCATAAAAGAGAAAATGACACTACTACTATTTAGAAACAAAATTTTACCGATGTCATATTTTCATATTCATTGAATCAACGATGGGCGATGGCTATTTCTTCTTCGAACTGATTATATTATATTAACTGCATGCCACGCAAAAAGTTCTTCTTTTTGCATATTTATTTTTTATATATAAGAGTTTCTATTTTTTTTTTTTTTAAATATTGAAGTGTTCTGCGTATCCATAACCGTTAACGGCTAACCGTGTAATATATCTATCGTATCTAAATAGTTAATAACTCATTAATCCATCTATAACGCAATAGATCGATGTTTTTATTGCTTGTACAGCTACCTAGCAATTCTATATTCAATCATTATAATGTTAACCAATTGTATTTTACAAGAATTGTTGGGTTTTCTCCTTGATTGCAGCCCATTGGGCTAGGCAGGTTCTTTAAGCATATAATTATATTTTACACAAATCGAGGGGCCATTTACAAGAGCGCCAGAACCCCTGTCCAAAAATTGTCCTTTCTGGTATCTTCCCAATTGCACTACAACCGTTGGAAGATGAACGAGGAAGAAAAAGGAAAAATAAATTTGGAAGCTGTTCTTAATGGATTCTTGATTCCAGCTTGTATGGGCATAACTTCAGGCTGATCATGAGATTGTTCCCGGTGCTCTTTCGGTGAATAGTGCAAGTGGATGTCGAGAGATGTGGCATGATCTTATTGTGTGGTTACCAACTTGGAAGTAGTGAGTCTATATTCATACAACGGTGAACATCAGATGGTTTCGAGTTTTTCTCCATTACCCATAAAATGTCTGGCCCCCTTTTTATTGTTTGAAATACATAAGCTTATTTGGTTTAGCGCTCATAAGATGTTCGATGAAATGTCTGAGTGATAATTCTGTTTGTTTAGCAGTACTACACAATATACCACATATTTACTTGTAGATGGTCAAGTATATGAGGGGAACTGCCGCATAACTCAGTTTCATAGAAGTTTATACTGGACACTTAAAGTATCATAGAAGTTATTCAGACTTGAGAGCCTATCACAAGAAGTAGTTTATTACAATTGACAAATTGACAGCGGTGAACATCAGATGGTTTCGAGTTTTTCTCCGTTACCCATAAAATGTCTGGCTCCCTTTTATTGTTTGAAATACATAATCTTATTTGGTTTAGCGCTCATAAGATGTTCGATGAAAATATGAAATGCCTGAGTGATAATTCTGTTTGTTTAGCAGTACTACACAATATACCACATATTTACTTGTAGATAGTCAAGTATATGAGGGGAACTGCTGCATAACTCAGTATCATAGAAGTTTATACTGGACACTTAAAAGTATCATAAAAGTTATTCAGACTTGAGACTTGAGAGCCTATCACAAAAAGTAGTTTATTACAATTGACAAATTGACAGCGGAAATTTTTAGATCACAATGATATTTTAACTAGTTTGCTCTGAGCTGATAGACCTGTGATCACTAATAGTACTGTATCCAGTTGCAATCAAGCTAAAACTGTGATACATTGTGAGCTTCTTTCTGTGGCCAAATTTTCCATACAAAATTACAATTATAAGTAAAAAAAAGTTACACATTTGCAACATTTACCTCCTAATTAAATGCTAATTCATACATTCAGTATGCCTTTCAAAGAACTTTGGCAGTTTACACATTGCGGCAAGAAATCAGTATCAACTTTTCTGGGAGTTCATTTTTATTTAAGAGAAAATTATATTATTTCCCCGTCAAAAATTTAAAAATTAGTTATTTTCCCATCTAAACTTTCTTATCTAATAAAATCCCCATTCGCTGATTTAGTCAATTAAAAATATTAATTATTATTAATAAATAATAAAAATATGGTTTTTACCTTAATTTCAAAATACTAACTAAAAGAACAGCTTTTGCCCTTAAACTAATTTTAAAGGTTGTAGAGAGGATGCGAATTAATTCAACTGAGTTAATTTAAAAATCAGGGATAAATTTTTGTCATTTTTTATTTGATTTAGTTTAAAATCAGGGAGCTATTTGATATCACCCAATAATGAATATCTCTTATTTCTGAAAACAAATCAGGCCTCAAGAGAAGAATTGAAGCGCAGCCTTACATGACCACATTAGATGATTTGTTAATATGTTATAATAAGTGCTTCGCTGAAACTTTATTCGGATGATATGACTACGATTCATAGGGGTATCAACCTTCTGACGCAATCTGCTCTGGTAAAGGTGGTGACATTATTTAATAGTTATCTGGCAGAGGTTGCGCCTGATGCGAATCTTAGTCTGGGTAAGTTTATTGCTGTTGCAGATATCTTGCCAGAATGCAGATGTGGTTGATGACGGGTTATATCATGCAGTTGACATTTATCTCAAAGTATGCAGTGCTTTTTAGGTACTTCAACAGGACAGATCGATACCTTCTAATTATTCACTAATGATTATTTTATTTTTCATCATTGTACTCCTTTTTGCTTAAATGACTCATATCGAGTCTGCAGAAAGGTCGATAGCATTTTTTGACTATAATGTTTGATTCTTTTGCCTTGTTTTTTATAATACAATGGAACCCTGCATGATTGAGCTAACTCTCTGTTGCTTTTTTTGCAAGTTAAGAACTTAAAATAAGTCAATGATCGGTTCTCCAATTTTACACTGCTTTATAAATACGTCAAGGGTTATGAGATGCAGAGAGAAGGCGGCTTTGCAAGCAAATTGATTTTCAAAAGCTGTCAGAAGAAGCAACTGCTCATGCAGTGCAAAAAGACCGACTTCCAGTACATGCAATGGTGCAAGTTCTGTACATAAGAGCATGTAATGACATAGTTTTTACCTTATAGATATTCTAGAATTTAGTTTGGGCACTTTTCTGTTTGTGCTAATCAAGTGCTACCAGTGAGGTCTATTACTGGTACCTATTAGTTTTGTACTGGTACTGTATGCAACAAAGTATGCATGCACTGAATATGTAGTATTTCCTTGTTTCAGTTATCAGGAGGCATTATTAACGCAGAGAAGCAGCAAGGCGACTATTTTAACATTGAGATTAGGGTTGCTGCTGATCTTTTTCTTATTTTACTGGCATTTTTGTGCTTAATGACACAACTGAGGATGAATCAAGTCTAGTTTGGTAAAATTAATACAAATATTTGAAGGTAAGGGAAAAACTGTCCTTTTAATTGCTTGTTAGTTGTTACAGTCAATCAATACTTTTTATTCATTATATCAAAAAATTGGGATATTAATTAATCAGTGAGTTTAGATGGGGAAATAACATGAAGTTATTATGGGCATATATATAAGTTTCTCTTTATTTAAAGGATCTTACTTTTGAAACAGCATTATTTATTATTAGTTTTTTTGGCTAAATTTTATTATAAAATTTTCCATTTTATTCAAGTAATTACCCTCAGGGACCAGCAGACATTTAATAAGTTTTGTGCTTTCTTTGGATAACGCATCATGTAAAGCATGTCCTTTTCTCTTGTCTTTTTAGTAAATTAAGTCAGTGATTAATGATGAGGAGTCATTTTGTTAGTGGAGTCACTAAGTAATGTTTCTCAGATTTTTTTTTTTTTTTTAAGTTAGCGGCTTTAAATATGTACTAACAATTTCTTCTCAGATTTTGTTAAATGATACATTGCTAATGGTAGTTTTCTTAATTTAGGTAGGGATCGACGGTACTTTTAGTGCTGAATCTTTTTCATAGATCATTATCTATCTAGTATTTTCTTTGGAAAAAAACAGGAAAGATCAAACTGCATTCAAGTCTCATATGACGATACTCAATTACTGAGTTGTCACAGTTATTATAATAGGTAGAGGCACTTTAATGTGTATTTCATTATTGATGAAAATTGAAAATAAAGGAAAATTTTCGTCCCCGTGCCTGCAAAAGTTAATAATATATTGTCATTTCACAAAACAAATAATGTTCATGCATATAAGCCTAAAGTGCAAGTAATTGAGCATGGCTTAATTTTCTTCATTTCTTTCAGGAAGTTCAAATTTATTCTACTTCCTTTTTTTTCTTTTGAAGTGAAAATGTTTGGAACCTTAGGTATGTGAATAGCAAAGAAAATATCAAGCAGTTTTTACCTCACTAGGAGGCTGGCTACTAATTTTATTATTTGGATTAAAAGCCGACGGTGACTGCTCAAGTACCAAACCATTGCCAAACCATTTTTTTTGAATTTGATAATTTTGATCAAACAGCCAGGATTGAATGGATGGCAGATGGTAAATAACGTATGGTTCACAAGAGCTCTTCCCCAAAGAAAAAAGTAAGATACAGTCGCAATTATTGAGATTGGGTCTATTTAACAAGTACCCAAATATATATCTGAAAACCATATCATCACTTCACACCATGGCAAGTAGCACACGAGCTTATCTGGTTGTGTTGCTTATCATGACATTATATGCTGGAGGTCAAATCTTAGGCAAAGCTGCATTCAATTGTGGCATGGACCCGTTTGTTTTTACCTTTTATAAAACTGCCTTTGGTAGTCTTCTACTGACACCTATTGCTCTCCTACTTGAGAGGTATTTTTTTTTTCCTCTTAAATTGTTTTCTTCATGATATTATATCTATGAATTTTCTTCTCTGCACTCTTTTTGTTTATTTTATACATTAGATTTACTGTTTTCTGGTCCTGCGGTATCAATTCCAAACATTGTTAAACAGGATAGCTCAAAATAATGTTAAAAGGCAATGCATTCAGCATATATTCGTTTGTGTTTTGCAAATTTTTGTTTCTTTAGAAGAGGCTTTGCTCCTCTGTTATTCTTTGCCAATAAACTTCAGAGAAAAATATGTTGTTTTCAGTTTTCCTCTTGACATGCATTTAATCGTAGCTGATTATGGATTGATATATTCTTATTTTTTTCTTGTAAATATCATATGCATCCTCGATATATATTTCATTCTTTTTCAAAATTTGAAGATGGAAACAAGTACCAACTTGTATGTTTGGCATTTGAAAGAAGCTTGTTCTTCCCTTTTTGTTCATAATTGTACGAAAAGGAACTAAAAGAATACTTGTCTTTGTAGGAAAAATGTACCTCCATTGTCCTTTAAGGTCTCCTTCAAGATATTTTTGCAAGCTTTGTGTGGGTAAGTTGTGATGCCAGGTAAACATAAATATTTTCAGCAAAATCCCCAATTGCGAAGTCTGATCCATTTAGGAAACATCTTCCCTCCATTTAGGAAATCTCCAATTCTTTTTATAACAGTAATGTTTTGTGTTATCTTCAACCAAATAATCATGACATCATTTCATTTTTTGACAGGATAACAGCACCAACAAACTTATATGGGCTGGGTCTGAAGTTCTCTAATTCAACCCCAATATCTGCTCTCTTCAGTCTTATTCCTGTTACAACATTTCTCCTAGCACTTCTCTTTGGGTGATTTTAATCTCAACCTTCTTATTACTTTTGTTTTAACTTTTTTTTCTCCTATTGGAAAAAATTTCAGGAGGAATTCTGCTATTTTTGGTAGATTTTTTTACCATCAATAATGAAAAATTAAAAAAGGCAAATTAACTGGGGTTAAGTTAATTTGCTCTGATATACAACAGAGAGATACTAAAAAAAAGGCAGTATCTAATCATCTATTTTCTCAATTCATATCAATCTTTTGACAATTAAAAATGAGTGAGTCTATGGTACTATGCATATTACGATTTGTTACCGTGCTATGGCTCTATATTCGAATTTTCAAATCCTAATGGTCGATCCGAACCGTTCATCTTGTTCTCCTAACACATATTAATATGGAGAACAAGATGAACGGTTCGGATCGACTGTTAGGATTTGAAAACTCGAATATAGAGCCGTAGCATGGTAACAACTCGTGATATGCATAGTACCATAGACTCGCTCATTAAAAATTGTCAAAGTTCTTAGGTTTTGTTTATTTGCAATTTAGAATGGAAACGGTCAACTTAAAGAGGTTCCATGGCATTGTGAAAGCCACTGGAGTGCTGCTTTGCTTTGTTGGTGTTGTTGTACTGGCCTTTTACAGTGGGCGCGAGTTAAAACCAATAAACCATCATCATGTCCACTTCTGCCATGCAAACCCTAGCCATGACCATGGAAATTCAAGCCATTCTAGGGCTACATGGTCATTGGGTGTTCTTTGCATGACTTTGGCTACTACTTGTTGGTCCCTATGGCAAGTCTTGCAGGTATTCGATCATCAGCCTGATCCTTCTTTCATTTTGTATTGTTTTAAAGGAATTTTGACTAGAAAAAGGCAAAAGTGAGGAGGAAGAAGTTTTACTACTTTAATTGGTTGTTGTTTTAGGTTATTTATCTTCTATAACGTTGAAATATTGTTAATTTTCTGCTTCAAAAGGCAAAGGACAATTATCACAATAGCGTTACTCACTAATGATTGTATTTTAGCAGAGAAATACTTTGTTTCTATACTAGATAAGAGAAAGGTTTTGGGCCTTGCATGACTGGTTTAATTTGGGCATAAATTTAAACTTTTGTTGCTAATTTCTTTCTGGGTGCGATCATTTGGTAGGAACATCAATTTATAATTTGTGTGCATAACATATGCAGGGACGACTATTGAAAGAGTATCCTTCCAAGTTGTTAAACGCTATGTTGCAATCCATCTTTGGTACTTTTCAATCATTAATTGTAGCTCTATTACTTCAAAGAAACTTCTCCCGTTGGAAACTAGGCTTTGACATAATCCTCTTGACAATAGTTTATATTGTAAGTGCAACTGTTTTTATTTAAGTATTTAATATATGAGCTATGTTCTACAAGTACAACTCATTTTATTAATTCACTTGCATAATAATATGCTGTTGTAGGGTGTATTTGTGACAGCATTAGTGCAATACCTACAGATTTGGGTGATAGAGAAAAGGGGACCAGTGTTCTTAGCCATGGGTCAGCCAATCTTATTAATTATCACTTTCACCATATCATGGACCTTTTTGGGAGAAATTGTTCACCTTGGCAGGTATATTATATATGTTTTAAGAAACAGTATCTTCCTGTTTTTCCTCAATTTTGCATATTAGTAATTGTGTGTGCACACCGTTGTTGAGAATTAATGCTGACTTGTGCTCTCCAGTTTCCACCCCCTTCAATGTGATAATGCTGGTTCTGCCCCTAACTAAAATCATTTATTAGGCTATGTATCTTTTAGCTTGCATGAATTGTCATGCTATAAATTAACCAAACAAAATTGAAATTTTCAAGTGCACTGTGCAGACTGTACAATTGACAGCCTCTGAGGTCAACTGCATCATTTAGCTAGAGAATCTTGCTTCAATTTTAAAATTAGCATGCATTGTCATTAATAAACTTATCTTTATATGATAATTAGTGAGTACAATATATTGCAGCATAATTGGAGCTATACTTATGGTTGGGGGTCTGTACAACGTACTTTGGGGAAAAAGTAAAGAACAAAAAGCTAGCAAGCACCAAAAGCAAGAGATACAGGAACCGTACAATGAAGCTACAATATCAGTTACTGAAACCAGAGTCTGAGCTCATATATTCTAAAAAAATATTTCTTTATTTTGAAAATAATTATATATATGCACTCCAGATGTTTTTTGTATATATAGAATTTTTTTTTTTTTTTTTTTAATTTGGCAGTGAGTACCAAGGTTGTATTGATAAAAATGTTTACAACAACAAATCCTACGTTATTACATCAATATTTATGTAATAGCTTCCACTCCCTCGTGTCCACGCATTCCCTGTTACCCACAATATCGAGTCCATAGCTGCACTTCCTATCTTGCTCTTTTTGCCACTAACCATGCTGGTAATTTGGAACCTCTAAAATTATTTCATTTCTGTCTCCATAAGGACCATAGTACTGCCATCACTCGTGTGACCCAAAGTCGTTTCTGCAGCCTTGATTCAACAGTGTACTGTTGTCTCGATGCTTCCCATGTAATGTGTACTGTGTCTTCAACTTGGTTCAAATTACTGAACTTAACTCTTCCATACCTCTTGAGCATTCACACATTGAAAGAACAGGTGATGCGAAGTTTCAACATCGCAGACATCACACATCACACATTTGGCTTCACAATATATTCCTCTTATATGCATTACCTCATGAGTTAAGACCCTGTTATTTAATAAGAGGATGGTAAATATTTTCATCTTGGAAGTAGCTGCACCCTCCCATATTTCTATGAAATTCCAGCGAATTTTACTCACCGATATCATCAGTTTATAAGCAGAGGAGGCTGTGTATTCGCCACTAGCAGACCAGTGAAAGAGTTTTTTTTTTCAAATTTATTGTGTGTGTGTGTGTTTTTATTAAAGAAAGAGTATAATTTTGTAATTTGTTTGTTTGGTTATTGTTTTCCAAAGCTTAAGAGTGGAAATTTCTTGTTATTTAATGTCCCTTAATCCTTTAGACAAGCAGAGCCACACAGAAATGACGCAGGACAGGATAATTATTGATTAGCTCTAATTGAAGCAAACTCCAATAATAAAGTAGTAGTAAGCATAAAGACAATATTCACGAATTATTCGTGAATAATTTTTTTTTTTTTGTAACGGCGAACCAGACGTCAAATTATTTGCGAATTTTACAAGCATTTTCTCAATTTTACAAACCATTCATGAATTTTTCCCATTTTTTTTTTATTATTTCTTGTTGCTCGATTGTGGGACTGAGATCTTCAATTCAGATAATTTCAAACCATTCACAAATTATATTCGAATTATTTATGAATCACAAATTTTCAGTCTCAACTGCACAACAGAGTTTGTGGTCCGAATAATTCATTTATCACTGTGAGATTGCCATAAGTACACAAGGAGCGATGTAAAAGGTTCTTCTAACGAAAGATATAAGCACGAGAGAGGAGCAATCCTTGGCCACCCGTGATTTTTATTTATATCCAATATTTTATATATTTTATCAGAAATAACCAACTTTTTGAAATTTTTTTAAAAATATCCAAACCGCAGGAATTTTCTGCAGTTTGAAATTTAATTTTTATTCCAAACTACAAGAAATTCTTGCAGTTTGGGATTTAATTATTTTTCACTATAAAAACACCATTGCACTATATCTCTTTGAATTTTGAAAAAATAAAGTAATAATTATCGTGTAAAGGACGTATATTGAACAATCATAGATAATTTTAATGTTCTTTGAATAATAAATTAATACCCTAATCCATTAAAAAAAAAGCAAACACATACAATATATAGTAAATGTAAATTAAAATAATTATATGGGTAATTCTTAAATAATCTCTTACGCTTTTGAATAATCTCTTAGCCCAATCTGTATGGGTGCATCATCGATGTTTTGACGTCATCGATGTTTTGGCAATAATAAAGTGATGGCCATTTAGAGAGCATGGCTGCATCATCGATGTTTTGGCAATGAAACATTGATGCACTTCTATCGTCATTAAGCCGGGCATAAAGCATCGGTGCGTTATCGGTGTTTTTGCACGAAAGCATCGTTGTTTTTTGAAAAAAACTTTAAACAACTATAACTTTGGTTAGGAAAATCGGATTTACACGTATGACCCCAATTCGAAAAGGGGGGACGAGACAGGATGGAAATTTGCTTCGGGGATACTCCCCGAGCATCTGACGGAATCAAAATTGCAAAAAAACATCATTTAGTGCCTCAAAAATTCAGTTTAAGTTTTCTATCAACAATAGACATATAACTACCGGTATTAGTTTTTTCAAAAGTCTAAAGATTATTCAAGAATTACTCATATAATTATTTTAAAATGCATTTACTATTTATTGTGTGCATCTACCTATTTTTTTAATGGATTATGATTTAAATTTATTATTCAAAGATCATTAAAATTATCTATGATTGTTTAATATATGTCATTTACACGATAATTATTATTTTTTCAAAATTGAAAGAGATATAGTGCAACAGGGTTTTTATAGTGCCAAAAAAAAATTAATCCCAAACCGCAGGAATTTCTTCCGGTTTAAAATAAAAATTCCAAACCGCAGAAAATTCCTGCGGTTTGGATATTTTAAAAAAAATTCAAAAAATTAGTTACTTCTGATAAAATATATAAAATATTGGATATAAATAAAAATCACGGCTTGGCCACTGCCAAGTTCTCAAAAAGAAAAAAAAAAATAAATAAATGCCACAGAAAATAAAAGCCAAAGCTACTAGAGAGGCGCTCCATTCAGCAATTATGTGATGATCACTGGATGGAGATCCGACGGTTCATTAGCCAAAATTTATTTCTACCTGTTGGGCAATTATATATCAACGATCTACTTCCACAATACCTGGCTGAAAGAATTTTTTTAAAAGCCATCACGAAACAGTTAAAAAAATTAAAAATCAATTTGATTATAAAAAATTTTAGAAAAATTATCACCACTGAACTTCATCCTCGGTATGAAATTTTCAAAACCGAAAATGAAATTTAGTATTGATTTTGAACCCAGTTTAGCTTACTCTTCTCACGAAATGTCACAGAAAATCAAGAAAGCAACCGAAGTCCAACTTCAGCTTAGATGGAAATGAAATCGTAATTTATGTTCAGTTTCCAAAAATAAAAAATACAAAATACAAAATCTAACTCAAAGTTCGGTTTCCAAAAAAAAAAAATATGAATTCAGTTTTCCCTCAAAAATATATGAGGGTTCAAATGCACCCACACCCTATTTTTCAAATCCTTTATCTCCGTTTTCAATGTCCGAATAGTCAATCCGAACCGTTAGATGCGATCTATATATTAATATGTGATTGGAGACCAAATTTTACATTTTTTTCAATTTTTTTACTATTTATTAAGCCGCTTTGAAAATCGCTGATTTGACATTTTCTGGACCATTGGATCAGCGATTTTCAAAGTGGCTTACTAAATAGTAAAAAAATTTCAAAAAATGTAAAATTTGGTCTCCAAGCACATCTTAATATATAGATCGCATCTAATGGTTCGGATTGACTATTCGGACTTTGAAAACGAAGAAAAATGATAGAGTGCATTTGGGTGCACAAAAATTTGAGTGCATTTGAACGCTCCTCAAAATATATATATATATATATATATAACCGAACTTTAATTTTGATTTCCCAAAGAAAAGAAATACAAAACTGAACTTTAAATTTGGTTTTCCCAAAGAAAAAAAATACAAAACCGAACTTTAAGAGTGGTTTGAGAAAGAAGAAACCGAAGTCAAAATTTTGTTTGCCCAAAAAAAAAAATACTAAATCAAACTCAAAGTTCGGTTTTTAAAAAAAATAAAATACAAAACCGGACATTAAGATCGGTTTAAGAAAGAAGACATCGAAGTCAAAGTTCGACTGTTATCCGTGTAATATCTATCGTATATAATAGTTAACAACTAATGAATCCATCTATAACGCAATAGATGTTGTTATTGCCTGTACTCCATATTATACAGCTACATAGCAATTCTATATTCAATCATTATAATGTTAACCAGCTGTGTATTTTAATGCAAATTCAAGAGTCCTAATTAACAAAGACCAAAAATAAGACGCCCATTACTTTTAAATTAAGGAGTAATATTTTCGATACAAACAATGAAATGAATTCAAAACTACAAAAATTAATACCCCATGTACGGAAAATAATAATTACTACATTCATGCAACTCGTTCAACATTTTTTTCGTGCACTTTGGTATCCAAGCATTCAAGTAAAAGTTCTAGAAGATTAAAAATTAAATAATGAAGGAGAACTTATTCAGACTTGATTGACACTAACGAGATTATTTTAATTGATGAAGTAATTAATTTAAATTTTCAAACGTACCCTGAATATGAGACAACAGAATAAAGGGTTAATATATTTTTTTAAGTTTAATTTGTTTTTTTGTACAGTTTTACAAGGAGGGAATGCCTTCTAGAAGTACCTTTCTTCTGTTGGTACGCACTAGTGGGAAAATAAAATATATATAAACAATATGTAGAAGCCTCTCAAAATTATGCAAGGGTATTTCTGGAAAATCAGATAAAAATAAAACTAACAACCCAATAAAAATGCCTAATAACCTCCAATCATTTCTCATAATCTTGATTTCTGTCCTACTGTTTTATACTTTAACAAGCAGTTGTTCCATCACCCGGCCAGCAAGCGACCTTAAAAACATAAAGGCTGTTGTTTGTCCCAAATTATTTATAAATCATGACTTAATTGTATTAGCAAGATGTTAATTGCTATTACCACCTCAACTAGCTTTCCTACACAGAGTGAATAAACAGACACAATATACCTAAATTACCAAAGGAATAAATAAATCTGTGTAAAAGGATGCATACATCAATAGAAGAAGAAACATCAGTTGATGAAGCTGCCTTGGTACCATCTGCGTCTAAAAGAGAAAAATTATTGGCGCAATCTACTTCAAGAGGAGAAACAATGTTTGTATCATCAAGTTTGCAAAGACAGTCTGCATCCATATCAACTCATCAAACAACATTGGTACCATACATAACAGCAGAAACAGCAATCCATGAAGCAGCACTGGCACCAGATGCAGCAGCATCAAGAAACCATGATATATCATTAAGTGAAAGAGTACTGGTATCATACACCACAGCAACAGCAACACCAATCCAACCACCAGCAGATCAAGCTACTAGTTACAGACGACATCGAAAAAAGATGTGTAGTTGCTGCTTTCGTAACAAGCTATGATGTCGCATCACAATTGCTACAGTCATTGTTCTAGTGGCCTTACTCCTGTTCCTAATATTCTATGTTTTCAGAGCAAGAAAAACCAAAATAATTTCCCAGGAGGTAAAAGTAAAAAATCTTACTTTCTCATTGGAACCTGCTTCCATTACCCTAACCCTAGGCATCGATATCTATCTAAAAAACCCTAATTATGTGGGTTGGAAATACAAACCGTCAAACACAACGCTGTATTACCATGGACCAGAGGTCGGGTTGGCGACAGTACCAGCAGGAGTGATCAGTTCTCGCTCCAGAGCTGCAATTAATATTTCAGTTGATGTTGACACAACAAAAATGATGAACAGCAAGTATTTAGGGGATGATTTGAAATCAGGTTACCTTCCCATTGATACGTACACTGTTATGAGGGGAAAGGTTATGATTATCAAAATTGTAAAAATTCATGCGACCGTGTACATGAATTGCAGTGTTAATATCACTTTAGTAACCTGGAACACAACCACAATTTGCAAGACAAAAGTTCATTTATAGAACTACAACTGCCTTCTTTTCCTTTTCCATTTTCCAGTTTGGCTTAAGCAGGTTTATTAAACTTGAAATTCCACCAATTTGAGACAACCATTTGATATGGATAGATTCGAGCTTTAATTAATTTCAATTTGTATTTTTTTACTATATATATTTTTGCAAAATTTCGATTGAATATAACATGGATTTGATCATCCTTTTTTTTTCCTCTTTTACCTCTGTTCATGGTTTTTTTGTAGAAAATACCGTTGTGATTGATTTGGAGTGATTTGTAAATACATAAATTGATGTAAATATAATTGTTTCTATTCTGCTGTACATAATTCCATATTCCAGACTTTACTGGATGATTATTGTTGAATTTTTACCGTGTGATCAATTTGAGCATATATGGTACCTTAGTTGCTGTAACTTAATTTTGGACCCTTTTACACGTCAGACCATCATGTAATTAATGTTTTCTCTCGCACGCTCAGCTCAATTCTCACAACCCGCTATTAATTACTATAACGGGCCTGTTTGGGGCCAAGGCCCAAGACATATTTGGTAGTGTATTAATCTTGCCCGAGAAGGGCCGCCCATGCCCGGTCCGCCCATGCCCGCTGCCCGAGGGTACCCATGCCCTAGCTCGGGTATATGCGGGTAAACGGGTATGGCGGGTACGGGTATAGGACGGGAAAGGCACGGCTTTTCGGGAAAATACCCGACCATACCCGGCCCGAGATACCCGTCTACCCGTGATACCCATGCCCTTAGTGCCTGTGCCCGTGTACCCGTGCCCGTGCCCGTGATACCCTTTCTTTTTTAAATTCAAAATTTAAATCAAATTTTCCTCCAATTCTCCATATATAATTTTTTTTTAATAAATATGTTCAATATGTAAACAAATGAACATATATGTATATGTATATGTAGATGTATATGTTTGTACATGTATATGTATATGTATATGTTTGTACATATATTATACATATACAATATCAAATGAGGCATTTAAAGAAAAACATATAAAAATATTTTAAGAAGGTTAAATATGTATATATAATATATGTATAATATATGTATGTATATATAATATATGTATAATATATGTATGTATATATAATATATGTATAATATATGTATATGTATATCAAATGCGACATATGCGGTTCAGATCACATCTAACGGTTCAATATAGAGATCACATCTAACGGTTCAGATCGACTTTTTGAATTTTGAAAACGAAAAAATGACTTATAAGCATGTACCCTCATATACTTATGTAAGTAGAGTAGCCAACCTCATACGGTTCAAATCAACTTTTAAAGTAATTGATTTAAGTAATTGATTTAAGCAACATTGTTTTAAAATAATTAGTAATTTTTATTTATAAAATATATTATCAATTTAAAATGTAAACTAAAAATTTCGAGATATAAATAAATTATGAAACTATATAATTAGAATGAGAATTTGAAAATAAAATAAAATGACTAATGTAAAGAAATAAATAAATACATTTGTACTTAGGCGAATAAACATACAAATTTTCGCAAGAATAATTTTTATATATAAGTTACAAATTTTATTTATTTAGGAATTATAAAGATGTGACTTGATAATTTTATGTATGTATATGTATATATATATATATACACACACACACACACACACACACACACACACACACACACACATATATATAGAGGTGGGCTACGGTGAGTTGCGAAGTAAAACGCGTTTCTACTTCATGCCGTATTTTTATTTTGAAAGTCCAAACGACCGATCCGAACCGTTAGATGTTTAATCCATATTTAAATGTTCTTGGAGACCAAATTTTAGATTTTTTGGAATTTTTTTACTATTTATTAAGCATTTTTGAAAATTGCTGTTTTGATGTGAACATTAAAAAACAGTAAAATTTTCTGGACCATCAGATCAGCGACTTTCAAAATTGCTTAATAAATAGTAAAAAATTCCAAAAAAATATAAAATTTGGTCTCCAAGCACATTTCAATATGGAGAACAAGATGAACGGTTCGGATCGACGTTTTGAACTTAAAAATCACAAAATATGAGCGTGAAGTAAAATAGTCGCTTTACTTCGCAACTCACCGTAGCCCATCTCTCTCTCTCTCTCTATATATATATATATTATTTGATATTGAACTATTCAGATTTTAAAAGTTGAATTATAAACACGTAATAATATTCATACAAAAAGAAAAAAAAAGAAAAAAAAAAGAAAAAAAAAAAGAAAAAAAAGAAAAAAAAAACCGGACCGCCAACCCGGACCACCCTGCCCCTCAAGGGTACAACGGGCACGGATATAGGACGGGCAGGGCACGGTTTTTAAAAAATATACCCGGGATGCCCGGCCCGAGATACCCGTCTACCCGTGATACCCGTACCCGACCTCTACCTGTGCCCGTGCCCGGGTATGCCCGGCCCACCCTGACCCTGCCCGAGATTAATACACTAATATTTGGAGAAATGATGAATGTCACCCACAATCAAGTGAACAAGGAAGTGAGGAAATTATAAAAGGAATTCATTACCATTTCCTTATAAAAATGAGGTGCATTTTTTTTAATGGATTTTGACAAAATCTTATTCAAAGTTAAATTTTGAAGAAAAAAAAAACGTATTGTCATGAATACTGTTCGACAACAGTAGAATTATAAAAGATTGTGAAACTGTAACCAAATAATAATCGAATATGAATAGAATTGAATGAATTGTGAAAAAGTAAAAAACTAGTAATTGAGATCAAAATTTGTACTTAATTCATTCTTTGTGTATACTTTAGCCTCTCGTAAAATAGTGTTTTTTTTTTTATGGATTGTTTTTTGAAACCGAAAGAGGGTCTAGCCCTTCTTTTCATTAAGCATAATCGGTTACAGTGATGAAGTTTGTGAGATGAAACCCTGTAAAAAGAAAAGTAAAATACAATTGCCAGGCGGCAATAAAAGTAGAAAAAGGAAACTAAAAAAGGAAAAAATAGGAAACACACAATTTGAGCTAAACAGTGCTCTCTATTCTCTATTTTATTTGAGTCATTATCCTATTCCTCTTGGTGTGATGGTTCTGTATTGGCGACATCTCTTAGAATTTCTCCATTACACAATAGCTTCTACCATCAGTTGTTGCACTTGCTTTTACTCTTCTCTAAAGATTATGTTGCATCTCTCTCGCCAAATTGTGAAGTGTGTGATTAGTAACAGTTCTCTGTCTTTCTTGGGAATGTTTGTTGCCATTAGCATAGCTATATTGTCTTGGTTGGGTGTATAACCTCTTCCCACTTGTAGCACTCATCTATAAACATGTTCTGTTTGTTGACATCCATTAAACATGTGATGCGTTGTTTCATCACTTTGCTAGCACTTGTAGCAAATCCCAACTATGTTAAAACCTCTCCTTCTTAGATTTTTGGTTGTGAGGATTCTATTGTGTACAATAGCCATGCAAAAATCCTATACCTTGGAGGTGTTGTCAGCTTCCAGATAGTGTGTATTTTTTATTTGATCCTTGGTGCATCTTGCATCACAAAATATGTTGAACATACTGTGAAGTTACCATTTTTTGTCATCTTCCATATGGCTATGTTTTCCTCATGTTATGTAGCCCCTTGTGATCATATGTTTCTAGCGTATGATTCCATCTCTGTTTGTAATGAGCCCAGCTGTTTGTGTTACTTCATCTGATATTCTTGACCTGAATAGTTGTGATATTTTGTTTAGGTGCAGAGCTTGAGAAATAAAAGGATTACCTACCAAATAAAAAGAAACCAAATTAACCTGAAGAAAATAGAAATTTCGAACATATCTCTGTAGAAAAAACCAATAGCATGCTTTGTGCCATTCTATGTGAACAGTGTTGATGCATGTTACCAGTTTTAAATGTAAACCATTCTGTGTCAATGTTCTTCTTACTATGTTGGCAATATTGTGGGGTTCATTGAGTGGCTTCCTTGAGACATGTTTTATATGGAACTTTTCCCAGAGGATTGAACTGTTTGGACACATATCGTAATTGTTTGAGCAGCTTGCCATGATAAGCATAGAGTTGCCTTAAATCTGATTTTTTTTAAGAACTTGATATTGGGCTAAAATTGTAGTTATTTTGGTTACTTGGAAGTGGAATTGCTTGGAGTATATATATGTTGGAATATCTTATTAGCAATCTACGAGTTTAGAAAATTTGATATGAATTTCTTGTTGTTATGGCATAGTGACAATCCATTGTTATGGCAAGTATTATAAGACCCATTGGATTTTAGTAATGTTGGTACACATATGCGGAAATTAAAATGTAGCAAAGATAAATAGAAAATATGTGTGCAAGACAAAGGGCTTTAGTTATCGGGGACTTTGCTAAGTTCATCATTATTTTAAAAAATAAATCACTGTGAACAATTGAACCGTACAGAAATTTTGCTATAAAATATACATGTCACTGTGAAGTTTTTTGGGATACATACAACTTTGTTCAAAATTAAGGTCATATTTGTCATCCAGTCATGATTTTATTGTATTATGTTAAAATAACTTGTGTAGGTTAAACAAAATGCACACTCTAAGCGGACGATCAGTACGGCAACAAACCCACTCAAATGAAGATAGTCACGATGAGTCAGCAGGTATTATAATAAGTTTGGTTCTTTTAATTCTTCTTGTAATTTTTTTTTACATATGTATCATGTTTGCATCTGACCTTACTGTATAAGTTGAAAGAAGATAGGTATGCATGTACTATATCTTACTTGAAATTACTTGGCTTTTTGTCTAATGTATGGACTATGATGCTTATGCAATTTACAAATTATCAGATAATACCCAAAAAGAGCCAACAAAAAGAGGCTATACGAAAATGAGGAAAATTGCGAAAATGGCGGATGGAAAGCAACTAGATGTCAATGTTAACAATTACAATCAGTTTAACAGTCAAGATGCAACCACATTTGCAAACTATTTGAGAACTTTAGTACGAAATGGTGAGGAGGTTTCATTAAATTATATGAACTGGAAAGATGTGCCAAAAGATAAAAAGAATCAACTATGGGATCTAGTGAAGGTACTCCAAATCACAAACTACATCATGTTCGTTCTGTATTTTATTGTTCAAACCCTTATTCCATATAGGTTAACATCACTAATAATTTAATCACAATATTATTTTGTTTTAGCTCAAGTAGAATGTCCAAGAGGAACAGAAGGACCAAGTAATATAAAGCTTTGGTAAAAAGATGAGGAAATTTAGATACAGCTTGAAGAAAAAGCACTATGATACCCATGACAGCTATGATGCACGTATTGTAGATCGGGACAAAAGAGTCTTACCTGATCATTGGAAGTTCTTAATCGATGTGTGGGATAGTAAAAACTAGCAGGTACATTTGATTTTAGCCGAGTTATTTACTTTCTTTTTCAATGTCTTTCTCTATGTATATAACAATATCTCAGGTATATGCATAATTGCAATAGTAATGCCAAATGTACAGGAAAAAAAGTAAGATAGATAAAGCTAACAGGGCGAAACAAACCACAACACACTGTGCGGGCTCAAAAAGCTTTCTTATAAGCATAAAAGTTTGTTTTTTCTTAAATTGAATTTAGCGTGTGCGCATGAAACGATGTCCCACTAAAGCTGAGATATATATCACCACTCATTATGATAAAAGTAATCGGCTGATGAATGGGGACGCTGCCACTCTAATGGTTAGAGCTAATTATCAAAATTTTATAATCATACAAAGTAATTGAACTTCCATGCAATGGTGATAACATTATGCTTTTTATTAATGTTTTGACAGAGGAAGATGACGTGTGCGAGGATCAACCAGAACTTGAATTGAAAAACATTAAAGATGGTGATCTATATAGTGAGATATTTGGAAAACAAAAAAATGAGCGTGAACGTGGCCTTGGGTTAGATCCTGCTCCAACAGATGTTTGGGGTGATTGTTCCAACACTCATAAAATGGTTAAAGAGGCAAGGGAGGACCAACGAAAGCAAAGGAGGATAAATGGAAAATGGAAAATGGAAGAAGAGTGAGAAGAAGAGCGGGAAGAAATACGTGCAATGAGGGCATAAATGGTTGATATGAAGTTACAAATAGAAAAATTTGCTAACGAGAAGCATGGTTATCCTCAACAAAACAATCATCCTCATATTCCCGTGATGGACAAATGAGAGGTACAATCATACTCTAGTAATTCATATTTGCATTATGTCATATAATTCAGATTACTGGTTTTCAATGCAGGACAACTATAATCAGAACAATATAGAAGTCAACGATGATGCATCCTCTGCAGCATCACACCATACTTACAACATGGTAGTCTGTTATTATAATTTGACAGATTAATACTTATTCATTACATTTATGTGCTTGTCCTCTTACATTTGTAGGATTCAATTAGGATCAGAAGCTAGAAACTCCTTAGCATGGTAGTTTTCATTATCAATTATTCATGCATCGTACTACATAAATATGTGAATATTTTTTTTTTCTTTTTCAATACTTTCTAATGTATTTTTTTGTAAATAGGTTCGTAAAAGGGAGAGTCTGGTTTTGAAGTAGGTTAAGCACACTTTGGTTTTACTTTTCATTTTTACCTATTTAAAGAGTTGGGCATTATTATATTTTGTTTTATTTGAAGAAGGTGGATCGACAGGAGAATCATGGTGATGGTTATCAAAAAAATCATCCTCCTATTCCTAGGACTGATAAAGAAGAGGTACAATCAACCTTAAGAAAAAAAAGGAGAGGTACATTTGATGAGCATAAATTAGGTATACTTTTACTTAGGGTTTTGTATTGATAACTTGACCAATTTCCGTGCATTTAGGTTAATTTAGTGTAATTTAGCTTAGAAATACATCAAGAACCAAGTTACTACCGTTTGCTCATTTTATTTGTAGTTTTGGAGTATTTGCAAGTTTTGGAATGGTCTTTAGGGCACTTGGTGCGACCAAATCCATTTTGGAAGAAACCTCGATCGAATAAGAAGCAAATTAACCAAGTCAGAGAGGTTGTGCGGCCTAAGGTGTAGCCTGGCCGACCCACACACCTCTCAGAAGCGCCAGAAGACATGCACAACACATTGGTGCGGCCAGTCGTGCGGCTATCCCTGCCCGCACACTTCAGCAGAAGACACCCAATCGAGTCAAAGGCCTTTTACGGGTGAAGGTGCGGCCTCCCTGACTCATACGGGCTCCATCTCTCCTCACAACGCAGCCAGCTGTACAGCCTGCCCAGGCCGCACCCTAGGCCGCACCAGCCAAATCTTTGGCAGATTTTGTGCAATCTTCGCTCGATTCACTTCCAGATTTTACCTGATTATTCTCAAAGTCACGAATTTGGTTATAAAAGGTAGCAAGCAGCCATCTGGAAGGAGGATGGGAGACACCACCATTCTCTCATTGAAACGCTAACCTCTTTCTCCATCCATCTCATCTCTCAAGTGAATCAAAGGCGCGAAGGATTGAAGAATTTGGCGGATCTCGAGGAGCTTGTAAGGAAGAACTGAGGTAAAAATAAAATTGTCTTAGTCTTTGGATCGATACCTTATTTACTACAAAGATAGATTGTGCACTTGAAATTCAATCTTCTTTGTGTATTTAGATTTTATAAATTTAAAGAAAAAATTGTACTTATTTGACCTAAAATACACAACAACAGTCATACTCCAATAATTCATGTTGGCATTTTTCAACACTAAAGATGTTCTTTTGTGCGTCATCCTCTTTATTGTTTGTTTTTGAAGTAATTTGCTTTGCTCTGGCTACTTCAATAACTTCATCTACATCCCATTTTGGTTCAAACCCTTAAATTAGAAAATTTTAATTCATTCGGATATACAACTTCCCTTTCCTAATGAGACACTTGTTTATTTTTGTGATCTTTTAATTTATTGTCAAAAGCTTATTTATGTTGGAAATGTGGCTATATGCTGCAGCCTTTTCTGGTACGAAAATAGATTTTTTACTCTGTGTATTGCTGAAAAATGCTGATAAATAAACATAAAACATATAACTCAAAATGTTCAATTGTATTTTTTTCAATCAACAAATTAGATAAGTTTATACATATTTATAGTACTACTTTATGTCTAACAATAACTACCAATTCTACATCCTAAAATTACAGTTTAATCAAAATATAATATGTACTTTTTCGAAACTGCCCCTGCTGAGCATTAATCAAGATTTTCTGAATTATGTTGATTGAAATTCTCCACATTTATCTAATCTTCCATTGTGAGTAAACTTATTGAATTTGCATTTTTTTCATGCTTGCTCTGTATCACAAATTGTGTAGTGAGCTATCTTCCTTACCATTGACCAATGTTAAATTCATAATATACAAATATGTATTTTCATCATGATTGACCTTCTACACTGTACATCAAATGAATAATAAGCTTTCAGTCTTATCCTCTACTTTGTTTTATTTT
Source organism: Carex rostrata (assembly GCF_964058835.1). NCBI lineage: Eukaryota > Viridiplantae > Streptophyta > Magnoliopsida > Poales > Cyperaceae > Carex > Carex rostrata. The sequence continues at coordinate 7,470,599 of NC_135921.1, forward strand.
ACGAAGGTGGATCAATGAGAGAAGTATCGTGAGGCTCACCAAAACAACCACTCTCATGTTCCTGTGGCTGACAAAAGAGAGGTGCAATCATACTCTTGTAATTCATATTTGCATTTTCATATAAATTTGTGAAATACAATATTTTCTTTTTTAATACCTTGTAATATATTTTTTTCTTTTGAAACAGACTCGTAAAAGGGAGGCACATGTGGGGAAGCAGGATGATGGTAAAAGGGTGAAACATGTTGTAAATAAGGTTAGACACACATTGGTCTAAATTGCAAATAAAATAAAACAATACTAAGGTCTAAATTGCACTTTCGAACTTTAGTTCTGACAGGGAATTGAACTCTCATCCTTTCTATTGAACATGAGTTTTGATAGGGAATTGAACCTAGCTATTGGTCACATAATTATTTGATATTGCATACACAGTTAGAACATGACTTAACAAGTGCTTTTGTACCAAATTTACCATTTTTAGGATTTTAACTATATATAAGTCAATTGTTGGATCTCAACAGACAGAAAACAAAAGCAATGGGTGTGAAATAGAAAATTGGTATAGGTTCTGTCTCTCACAAATCAGAGAATCCAACATAGCTCCTGACTTTTATAATTTTTAAAACTTTTTGAGCATATACTACATGAGCTGACCATGATTTCGATGTAAAGAACCAAAATTTTGGTTAAGCCAATTGCCCACAATAATTTTTTGAAAGTCAACTGTTTAGAGTGGGCAAAACTGTCAAAAGAGTTCATATAAAATTCTGACTTAACGAGATACCAATATATGCTTTCATAGGCTTTATAGCGTGTTACATTTCAAAATTGTGTAGTAGTAATATACATCTTCAGTTGGTCTCTGAATTGATAGGATTCGGCAAGGTACCGCTTGTATTCGATTACAAGGAAGAGTGTTGTCGATGAAGGGTAGATGATCCAGACTTTACCATTGGTGGACAAAAACTTGGGACACAATACGTTGACGTTTTTATTGATAAAGTGATAGTTCCAAACGAACCGTTGATACGCCCCTATGGAATGTATGAAGTTATGCATCAGGTTGATGGGACATATATTGCATGGCCAATATCCTTGGTAAGCTTAAAATTATGAAGGAAACTTGAAGGTTACTGTTTATAGATCTATACTGTTAGATCTACACTGCTTCAAATTTACTTAACATTATATAAGGTTACTGTTACTTAAGATCTATAGCTATAAATTTTATAGTTATAACCATAGTGACAAGATACCCGAATTGTACCTGAATTATACCCGTTTAATTCTATTTTGGGGTGATGCCTAACCGAACGCCGAATTATTCGGTTGACCAAACTTTGATTGAATTAAACCCGAATAATTCCCAAATTTTATGAACTTTTTCCGAATTTTACGAATTATTCACCATTTTTTCCTGAATTTTTCCAAAAACAATTATTTTTTTTATTTTTTTGCTCCCTTGCAGGACTGAGATTTCTAATCCGAATAATTCTGAATCATTTCCAAATTATACCCGAATTATTTTCAAAAAAAATTCTACACAACTCAGATATTTGATTTTCTACCTATCTAAAAAAATAGTAAAAAATTTTCAAAAAATGTAAAATTTGGTCTCCAAACACATATTAATATGGAGAACAAGATGAACGGTTTGGATCGACCGTTTGGATTTTAAAAACTCGAATATTGAGCCGTAGCACCGTTGCCCTCTATGCAACCCATAGCACCTTAGCCTTACCCTATATATATACATATATATATATATATATATATGAGGGATCAAGTTACAACAATTTTTGAGTTACAACAAGTTACAACAAGCATTTTCTACATTTTCAAAGTCCAAATCGTCAATCCAAACCGTTAGATGTGATATTTACTATAAAATGTGCTTGGAGACCAAATTTTACATTTTTTGGATTTTTTTTACTATTTATTAAGATGGGTATAAAATTCAATGGTTTGAATTTGACTAGTTTTTGTACACATCTTAATAAATAGTAAACATATTCCAAAAAATGTAAAATTTGGTCTCCAGGCACATTTTATAGTAGAGATCACATCTAACGGTTTGGATTGACGATTTGGACTCATATATATATGTGTGTGTGTGTGTGTGTGTGTGTGTGTATTACATTAGCTCATTGTATATATGCGTGTTATATATTATGTCTGAAGGAACATCTCCCAAAGAAAAATGTTGCTAATTAAACCGAAAGAAAAATAGTATTTTAGCGGGGCTCCCAAACGCAGGCAAAGGGGATGTAAAAATGCTGCTAAAAGTATTGGTGGCGCTCCAAAATGCCGGTAAAGGCATCTGGCGGTGCTCTCAAACGTCGGTAAAGGCATCTAGCAGCATTCCCAAATGCCGGTAAAGTTTACTCTAAACGCTGGTAAAATACCCAAGCACCGGGAAAGGATCATTTCGAGCGGTGTTTGCCAAGCGCCGGTAAAGGCTGTTGTTCGTACAATAATCTTTTACGTCTATTTGACTAATTTGCAAAAACATATAATTATTGAATTTTACGATTTCTTATGTTTTAAGATTATGTAGGTTCAAGAAGAGTTGGAATTGCAATGTAATATGCTTGGACTGAAGAAATCACGAAGACTTTTATCAAGAATACAAATTGTAAAATCAGAAGCTTGGTAAATTAAGTTTGAGGCTGTTTTTATAGAGGTAAAACGTTAGTAACGTTTATAAAACGTTGTAACGTTTTAATTCTGTCAAAAACACTGAAGTAAAAGCTTGATTAAACTCAGAAACAACTTAAAACGTTGTAACGTTTTTACAAAATGTTGTAACGTTTTAGGAGTGTCAAAACAGCTAAAGCACAGGTGTACAGAACAACTTAAATGTTACGTTTTAGGATCGTTTGTATCAATGCTAAATTCAAATTTAAAACGTTGTAACGTTTTAATTAAATCTGAGTTTCAAAAATTTCTGTTTTTGATCAAGATTTTACAGAGCAAAATGTTATGTAACGTTTTATAAACGTTGTAACGTTTTATAAACGTTGTAACGTTTTATAAACGTTGTAACGTTTTATAAACGTTGTAACATTTTATAAACGTTGTAACGTTTTAAATGATTAGTTGAGCTGTCAGGAAATTGAAAACCTAAAATCGCATTATAATATAAAACGTTGTAACGTTTTTAGAAAACGTTGTAACGTTTTAGCTCAATTTGCTCAGTTTTGAGCTGTCTCTATAAATAGAGCAGTGGGGTCTCTTCCCCACTTAACTTAGCCGTCACTAAAATTCAAAAGAGGCGATTTTCTGAGAGCTTGGTTCCACCATTGTTGATTGAGCTTAAAACTTCAATATCTCTCAATCAATCTCAAACAACCTCAAACCCACTTCACTAATCTCTAATTAGATTAGGTTAGAGTGATCTATTGAGTGTTTCTTTCTTGAGTAGCTTGTGTGACTTCCCTTGTTTGTAAGGGCTCGCCGGCTCAAACCTCGAGTTACTCGTGTGACTTCCCTTGGTTGTAAGGGCTCGCCGGCGCTCATCTCTCGTTGGCCGTGACTTCCCGTTTTGTAAGGGCTCACGGTTCACAATTGTAATCCTTTCATATTGGGTAATAGAAAGGCGCACCTAGAAAGAGGTTGCGACGCCCCGGAGACGTAGGCCTTTGTTTTGCCGAACTCGGCTATCATTCCGCGTGTCAAATTTTTCTAAACTCATCTATTTACTTTCAATCGCATTTATTTTCAGTTTTTGAGTTAATTAGCGGTGCCCCTTAGTACAACAAATGCTTCTTAAATGCCGACAAAAGAATTGAAGGCGCCTTCAAATGCTGGGAATGGTGATTTTGGGTGACGTTTGGCAAACGCTGGTAAAGGTATCTGGAAGCGCCGGTATAGGCTTTTGCCAACGCTAGTATTTCCAGCACTTGCCCAAGTGCCGGCAAAGGTCTTTAGTAGTATTTTTTAGTGTTTTTGGCGGTATTTGTAAGTGCCGGGAAAAGAGTGTTTTCTTGTAGTGCTTTAGTTGGTGGTAAAGGTCTAGAGTATTTCTAGACGATGTTTTAGAACTCCTATTCCCTAATCTTGATCCCAGAATCTGACTGTGTTGCCCTTGCCTTGTATCCTTCGAAAGAAACATTGATATATCCTTGAGATATTCTTCAAGTGTGCTCTAAATAGAAATGACCTGTCTACTGTGTACTATATGTACAATATAGTATCAGAAACAATCCTTTTCCACAATTTTTGTTCTCTTGACTGCAACTGCCATTGCCACTTAACCAGTAAAGATTGATTGAAAATTTCCAAATTGATGACTCATAGACTATCTCCTAATTTGCTAGGTGCATTTTCTTTTCGTTCTCCCTTACTGGCTTTAGAAAGTTCCTTTTGTTCTTTCTATATCATTAATCACCCACTTTGGTAGACTGAAGACTGACATGAAATATATCGGTATAGAGGATAGCACCGAGTTTATGAGGGTCAATCTCCCTACCATGGATAAGAGTTTTTAAGTCCATCCGGATAACCTGGCATTGATCCTTTGTATTAATAGAATGAATTCTTTTTTTTAAGCTTTAAGTCTAAAAGCGGTAGAATGAGATACTTGAAAGGGAAGGAACTCCATTTGCACCTGAGATATTGTGCCAATTGCCGAGTCTGTTGTTGATTAGCTAAAAGTTCTGATTTTTTGAGATTTATTTTGAGACCCGAAATATCCTAAAATGCCAACAACATAATTTTAAGGGTTTGTAACTATTGTATTTTCGGTTTGATGAAAAAAAGTGCATCGTTGGCATATAGGAGTGATGGCTGCATTCTTTCAATTGGCATTGTTATGGCTCCTATGTTCATTAGCTTCTCCATCCATCTAGATATGAAATCCATGGCAATAATAAAGAGAAGGGGAGATAGTGGGTTGCCTTAACATACTTTTTTTTTCAAAATTATTTTCCTCTCTAGCAATCCATTAATCATGATTTGTGATGATCCCTCTAGTATTAATCTCATTATCCATGAGATCCATTCTTGCAAAAATTCCAGATTGAGCATTATCTCTGAAAGAAACTGCCAAGTGGTCAAAGACATTATGTATGTCTGCTTTGAAAATTCCTAATGGTATGTTGTTATCTTTTGCGTAATGTAGAACTCCTTGAGCATAAACAAAACCTTCCGTAATATGTCTGTCCTTCATGAAATCGGTCTGTGATTGGTGTAAGAAAGTGTTCATGTGTCTTTGTAATTGGTTGGCTAAGGTTTTGGAAAGAATATTCTGCATTGGTCTATAGTCTCTTGAATATGTTGGATTTTCTTTTTTTTGGTATTAAGGTCATGATTGACAAATTTAGTGGATGTAGAGTGCCATTTTGGTTCATCGTGTAATTGAAGACTGTTAAGATATCTGGGATAAGCAAGTCTACAAACCTCTTGTAAAATTCTCCGCAAAAATCGTCTGGACCCGGTGCTTTGTTGTTGGGCCATGACATAATCGCTTTCCTTACTTCCTCTTCTGTGATTTGATTTTCTAGGTGAGATAGATCTGTTTTAAGAGGGTAGAGTTGCGGCCACTGTATTGTGCATTCCTACTCATGTACTGTGCATATTAATTGTATGTAAAAATCCCTGAATATCTCTGCCTTTACCCCTTGATCTGTGTGTGCTACTCCATCTACATGTACTATTCCAATTGTGTTTCTTGTCTTTAAATTAGAGGCATAAGCGTGAAAATAGTGAGTATTTTGACCCCCCTCAACTTCCCATTTTGTTTTTGCTCTCTATTTCCACATATCATCTTCCCATATTGCTAGTTGTGTGAATCTCTGCTTAATAAGTGCCTTGATGTATTTTTTCATTTCTGTGAGTATTCTGAACTCCTCCACTTGGTCCATCCATCTTATGTACTTTCGACAAACCCGTAATTGTATTTTAATGTTGCCTCCCTTATCTTTTACCCATGTTGTTATTCCATTTTGCAAATTTAGCAATTTATCATGCATTTCCTGTGGTGTTTGCATTGTTCGAGTTTGATCCCACCTGTCCTTGACTAGTTTAGAGAAACTGGGCAACTTAAACCAAAAAACTATCAAATCTGAACATACTCGATCTTCTAAAATTTGTCAAAGCCTCAATAAGGATAGGACAGTGATCTGAGTTGGTATTTGGCAGCATCCTTTGCTTTGTATTTGACAATTGTGTGATCCATTGAGATGAAAATAGGAAGCGATCAAGTTTGGCCGTTGATGGTTGATGTCGGGCATTGGACCACGTGTATCACCTTCCGTTCATTCTAATGTCTTGTAGCTCCAGTTCTTGAATTAGATTTATAAACGATATTGGCCATCTTCAGTCCTGAGTGCTGTCGTTATGGTCCTGTGTGTCCACCGTGGTGTTGAAATCACCACAAAGGACCCATTGAGTGTCTGTTACTAGTTTTATGTCTTCCAGTTCTTGGAAAAATAACTTCTTGCTGCTGGGCTTGTAGCGCCAGTTATTGGAAAAATATTTTCGAGTGCTCCAAACACCTTCAATTGGAGTGTTATTTTACGGCTGTAAATGCCCTATTATCTTGCCATTTGGAGACATTACTAGAGTACTCCAAACATCTTCAATTGGAATGTTTTATTAGGGTTGTAAATGCCCTATTATCTTGCTATATAGAGTCACTACTAGAGTGCTCCAAACACCTTTAATTGGAGTGTTATTTTAGGGTAGTAAATGCTCTATTATCTTGCCATTTGGAGACACTACTAGAGTGCTCCAAACACCTTCAATCGGAGTGTTTTATTAGAGTTGTAAATGTCATATTATCTTGCCATCTGGAGACACTACCCGAGTGCTCCAAACACATTCAATTGGAGTGATGTTTAAGGATTGTAAATGCCATATTATCTAGCTAAATAGAGTCACAACTAGAATATTCCAAACACCTTCAGTTAGAGTGTTGTATTAGAGTTGTAAATGCCCCATTATCTTGCTATATAGAGTCACTACTAGAGTGCTTCAAACACCTTCGATTGGAGTATTGTATTAGGGTTGTAAATGCCCTATTATCTTGCAATCTGGAGACATGAACAACATCAATTGGAGTGTTGTATTAGGGCTGTAAATACTATTATCTTGTTATATAGAGTCACAACTAGAGTGCACTAAACACCTACAATTGAAGTGTTGTGTTAGGGTTGTAAATGTCTTATTATCATGCTATATAGAGTCACCACTAGAGTGCTCCAAACACCTTTCATTGGAGTGTTGTATTAAGGTTGTAAATGCTCTATTATCGGGCTCTATAGAGTCACCAGAGTGCTCCAAACACCTTCAATTGGAGCGTTGTATTAGTGTTGTAAATGCCCTATTATCTTGCTATATAGAGTAACAACTAGAGTGCACAAATCACCTTCAATTGGAGTATTGTATTAGGGTTGTAAATACCCTTTTATCTTGCCATCTGGAGACACCACTAGAGTGCTCCAAACACTTTCAATTGGAGTGTTGTATTCTGGTTGTAAATGCCTTATTATCTTGCTATATAGAGTCTACTAGAGTGCTCCGAACACATTCAATTGGAGTGTTGTATTAAGGTTGTAAATGCCCTATGATCTTGCCATCTGGAGACATTACTAATGTGCTCCAAACACCTTCAATTGGAATGTTGTATTCGAGTTGTAAATGCCATATTATTTTGCTATATAAAGTCACAACTAGAATGCACCAAACACCTTCAATTGAAGTGTTGTATTAGAATTGTAAATGCCCAATTATCTTGCTATATAAAGTCACAAGAAGAGTTCTTCAAACACCTTCAATTGGAGTGTTGTATTAAAGTTGTAAATACTCCATTATATTATCATACGGAGACATTACTTAAACACCTTCGATTGGACTGTTCCATTAGGGTTGTAAATGGCCTATTATCTTGCCATCTGGAGTCACTATTAGAGTGGTCCAAACACCTTCAATTTGAGTGTTCTTTTAGGGTAGTAAATGCCCTATTATATATATGAAAACATTACTAGAGTGCTCCAAACACCTTCTATTGAAGTGTTGTATTAGGGTTGTAAATACTCTATAATCTTGCTATCTAGAGACACTTCTAGAGTGCTCTAAACACCTTCATTAGAGTGTTGTATTAGGGTTGTAAATGTCCTATTATCTTGCTATATATAGTCACTACTAGAGTGCTCCAAACACCTTTAATTGGAGTATTGTATTAGGGTTGTTAATGCCCTATTATCTTGCCATTTGGAGACACTACTAGAACCTTTCAATTGGAATGTTTTATTAGAGTTGTAAATGCCCTATTATCTTGATATATAGAGTCACTACTAGAGTGCTCCAAACACCTTCAATTGGAGGGTTGTATTAGGGTTGTAAATGTCCTATTATCTTGCCATCTTGTGACATTACTAAAGTGCTCCAAACACATTCAATTGGAGTGTTGTATTAGGGTTGTAAATTCTCTATTATTTTGCTATATATAGTCACCACTAGAGTGCTCCACATACCTTCAATTGGAGTGTTATTTTAGGGTTATAAATGCATTACTAGTGTGCTCCAAACACCTTCATTTGGAGTGTTGGATTGGGGTTGTAAATGTCCTATTATCTTGCTATCCGGAGACATTACTAAAGTGCTCAAAACACATTCCATTGGAGTGTTGCATTAGGGTTGTAAATGCCCTATTATCTTGCTATATAGAGTCACAACTACATTGCTCCAAACAACTTCAGTTAGAGTGTTCTATTTTGGTTGCAAATGCCCTATTATCTTGCTATATAGGGTCACTACTAGAGTGATCCAAACACCTTCAATTGGAGTGTTGTATTAGGGTTGTAAATGCTCTATTATCTTGCTATATAGTGTCACTACTAGAGTGCTTCAAACACCTTCTATTGGACTGTAGTATTAGGGTTGTCAAGACTCTATTATTTTGCTATATTCATTATTAGAGCTCTTCAAACACATTCAATTGGTGTGTTGTATGAGCGTTGTAAATGCCCTATTATCTTGCTATATAGAGTCACAACTAGAGGGCACCGATCACCTTCAATTGGACTGTTGTATTAGGGTTGCAAATAACCTTTTATCTTGGCAAATGGAGACATTACTAGAGTGCTCCAAACACCATCAATTGGAGTGTTCTATAAGGGTTGTAAATGCCCAATTATCTTGCTATATAGAGTCACAACTAGTGTGCACCAAACACTTACAATTTGAGTGTAGTATTAGGGTTGTAAATGCCCTATTATCTTGCTATAAAATGTCACTATTAGAGTCCTCCAAACACCTTCAATTGGCGTGTTGTATTAAGGTTGTAAATGCCCTATTATCTTGTCATCTAGAGACATTACTAATGCGCTCCAAACACCTTCAATTGTATTAGAGTTGTAAATGCCTAATTATCTTGTTATATAGAGTCACCACTAGAGTGCTCCACACACCTTTAATTGGAGTGTTGTATTAGGGTTGTAAATGGCCTATTATCTTGTCATCTGGAGACATTACTAATGTGCTCCAAACACTTTCAATTGGAGTGTTGTATTAGAAATGTAAATACCCTATTATCTTGCTATATAGAGTCCCTACAAGTATGCTCCAAACACCTTCAATTGGAGTCTTGTATTATGGTTGTAAATGCCCTATTATCTTGTCATCTGGAGACATTACTAATGTGCTCCAAACACCTTCAATTGGAGTAGTGTATTAGAAATTTAAATACCCTATTATCTTGCTATATAGAGTCACTACAAGAGTGCTCCGAACACCTTCAACTGGAGTTTTGTATTATGGTTGTAAATGCCCTATTATCTTGTCATCTGGAGACATTTCTAATGTGCAGCAAACACCTTCAATTGAAGTGTTGCATCAGAGTTGTAAATGCCTAATTATCTTGCTATATAGAGTCACCACTAGAGTGCTCCATACACCTTCAATTGGAGTGTTGTATAAGGATTGTAAATGCCCTATTATCTTGTTATCTGCAGACATTACTAATGTGCTCCAAACACCTTCAATTGGAGTGTTGTATTAGAAATATAAATACCCTATTATCTTGCTATATAGAGTCACTACAAGAGTGCTCCAAACACCTTCAATTAGAGTGTTGTATTAAGGTTGTAAATGCCCTATTATCTTGTCATCTGGAGACATTACTAATGTGCTCCAAACACGTTCAATTGTATTAGAGTTGTAAATGCCTAATTATTTTGCTATAAAGAGTCACAAATAGAGTCCTCCAAACACCTTCAATTGCAGTGTTGTATTAATGTTGTAAATGCCCTATTATCTTGTCATCTAGAGACATTACTAATTTGCTCCAAACACCTTCAATTGGTGTGTTGTATTAGAGTTGTAAATGTCTAATTATCTTGCTATATAGAGTCACCACTAGAGTGCTCCACACACCTTTAATTGGAGTGTTGTATTAGGGTTGTAAATGCCCTATTATCTTGTCATGTGGAGACATTACTAATGTGCTCCAAACACCTTCAATTGGAGTGTTGTATTAGAAATGTAAATACCCTATTATCTTGCTATCTAGAGTCACTACAAGAGTCCTCCAAACACCTTCAATTGGAGTGTTGTATTATGGTTGTAAATGCCCTATTATCTTGTCATTTGGAGACATTTCTAATGTGCATCAAACACCTTCAATTGGGGTGTTGTATTAGAGTTGTAAATACCCTATTATATTGCTATATAGAGTCACTACAAGAGTGTTCCAAACTCCTTCAATTGGCGTGTTGTATTAGAGTTGTAAATACCCTATTCTCTTGCTATATAGAGTCATTATTAGAGCTCTTCAAACACATTCAATTGGTGTGTTGTATGAGCATTGTAAATGCCCTATTATCTTGCTATATAGAGTCACAACTAGAGTGCACCAATCACCTTCAATTGGAGTGTTGTATTAGGGTTGTAAATAACATTTTATCTTGCCAAATGGAGACATTACAAGAGTGCTCCAAACACCATCAATTGGAGTGTTCTATAAGGGTTGTAAATGCCCAATTATCTTGCTATATAGAGTCACAACTAGTGTGCACCAAACACTTACAATTTCAGTGTAGTATTAGGGTTGTAAATGCCCTATTATCTTGCTATATAATGTCACTATTAGAGTGCTCCAAACACCTTCAATTAGAGTGTTGTATTAAGGTTGTAAATGCCCTATTATCTTGTCATCTGGGGACATTACTAATGCGCTCCAAACACCTTCAATTGTATTAGAGTTGTAAATGCCTAATTATCTTGCTATATAGAGTCACAAATAGAGTGCTCCAAACATCTTCAATTGGAGTATTGTATTAAGGTTGTAAATGCCCTATTATCTTGTCATCTAGAGACATTACTAATTTGCTCCAAACACCTTCAATTGGGGAGTTGTATTAGAATTGTAAATGCCTAATTATCTTGCTATATAGAGTCACCACTAGAGTGCTCCATACACGTTTAATTGGAGTGTTGTATTAGGGTTGTAAATGCCCTATTATCTCGTTATCTGGAGACATTACTAATGAGCTCCAAACACCTTCAATTGGAATGTTGTATTAGAAATGTAAATACCCTATTATCTTGCTATATAGAGTCCCTACAAGTGTGCTCCAAACACCATCAATTGGAGTGTTGTATTATGGTTGTAAATGCCATATTATCCTGTCATCTTGAGACATTACTAATGTGGTCCAAACACCTTAAATTGGAGTGTTGTATGAGAAATGTAAATACCCTATTATCTTGCTATATAGAGTCACTACAAGAGTTCTTCAAACACCTTAAAATGGAGTGTTGTATTAAGGTTGTAAATGCCCTATTATCTTGTCATATGGAGACATTCCTAATGTGCTCCACACACCTTCAATTGGGGTGTTGTATTAGAGTTGTAAATAGTCTATTATATTGCTATATAGAGTCACTACAAGAGTGCTCCAAACACATTCAGTTGGAGTGTTGTATTAGAGTTGTAAATTCCTAATTATCTTGCTATGTAGAGTCACAACTAGAGTGCACCAGACACAATCAATTGGAGCGTTATATTAAGGTCGTAAATGTCCAATTATCTTGTCATCTGGAGACATTACGAATGTGCTCCAAACACCTTCAATTGGGGTGTTGTATTAGAGTTCTAAATGCCCAATTATCTTGCTATATAGGGTTTCCACTAGAGTGATCCAAACTACTTCAATTGAAGTGTTGTATTAGAGTTGTAAATACCCTATTATCTTGCTATATAGAGTCACTACAAGAGTTCTCCAAATACGTTCAATTGGAGTGTTGTATTAAGGTTGTAAATGCCCTATTATCTTGTCATCTGGAGACATTCCTAATGTGCTCCACACACCTTCAATTGGGGTGTTGTATTAGAGTTGTAAATACTCTATTATATTGCTATATAGAGTCACTACAAGAGTGCTCCAAACACATTCAGTTGGAGTGTTGTATTAGAGTTGTAAATTCCTAATTATCTTGCTATATAGAGTCACAACTAGAGTGCACCAAACACCATCAATTGGAGCGTTATATTAAGGTCGTAAATGTCCAATTATCTTGTCAACTGGAGACATTACGAATGTGCTCCAAACACCTTCAATTGGGGTGTTGTATTAGAGTTGTTGTACACTTTCAATTGGAGTGTTGTATTAAGGTTGTAAATGCCCTATTATCTTGTCATCTGGAGACATTACTAATGTGCTCCAAACACCTTCAATTGGAGTGTTGTATTGAGGATGTAAATGCCCTATCATCTTGTCATCTGGAGACATTCCTAATGTGCTCGACACACCTTCAATTGGGGATTTGTATTAGAGTTGTAAATGCCTAATTATCTTGCTATATAGAGTCACCACTAGAGTGCTCCAAACATCTTTAATTGGAGTGTTGTATTAGGGTTGTAAATCACGTATTATCTTGTTATATAGAGTCATTACTAGAGTGTTCCAAACACCTTTAATTGGACTGTGGTATTAAGGTTGTAAATGCCCTATTATCTTGTCATCTGGAGATATTCCTAATGTGCTCCACACACCTTCAATTGGGGAGTGGTATTAGAGTTGTAAATGCCTAATAATCTTGTTATATAGAGTCACCACTAGAGTGCTCCAAACACCTTGAATTGGAGTGTTGTATTAGGGTTGTAAATCACGTATTCTCTTACTATACAGAGTCACTAATAGAGTGCTCCAAACACCTTCAATTGGAGTGTTGTATTCAGGTTGTAAATGCCCTATTATCTTGTCATCTGGAGACATTACTAATGTGCTCCAAACACCTTCAATTGGGGTGTTGTATTAGAGTTGTTGTACACCTTCAATTGGAGTGTTGTATTAAGGTTGTAAATGCCCTATTATCTTGTCATCTGGAGATATTACTAATGTGCTCCAAACACCTTCAATTGGAGTGTTGTATTTGAGGATGTAAATGCCCTATCATCTTGTCATCTGGAGACATTCCTAATGTGCTCGACACACCTTCAATTGGGGATTTGTATTAGAGTTGTAAATGCCTAATTATCTTGCTATATAGAGTCACCACTAGAGTGCTCCAAACATCTTTAATTGGAGTGTTGTATTAGGGTTGTAAATCACGTATTATCTTGTTATATAGAGTCATTACTAGAGTGTTCCAAACACCTTCAATTGGAGTGTTGTATTAAGGTTGTAAATGCCCTCTTATCTTGTCATCTGGAGACATTCCTAATGTGCTCCACACACCTTCAATTGGGGAGTTGTATTAGAGTTGTAAATGCCTAATTATCTTGTTATATAGAGTCACCACTAGAGTGCTCCAAACACCTTTAATTGGAGTGTTGTATTAGGGTTGTAAATCACGTATTCTCTTGCTATACAGAGTCACTACTAGAGTGCTCCAAACACCTTCAATTGGAGTGTTGTATTCAGGTTGTAAATGCCCTATTATCTGGTCATCTGGAGACATTACTAATGTGATCCAAACATCTTCAATTGGGGTGTTGTATTAGAGTTGTTGTACACCTTCAATTGGAGTGTTGTACTAAGGTTGTAAATACCCTATTATCTTGTCATCTGGAGACATTACTAATGCGCTCCAAACACCTTCAATTGTATTAGAGTTGTGAATGCCTAATTATTTTGCTATAAAGAGTCACAAATAGAGTCCTCCAAACACCTTCAATTGGAGTGTTGTATTAATGTTGTAAATGCCCTATTATCTTGTCATCTAGAGACATTACTAATTTGCTCCAAACACCTTCAATTGGGGAGTTGTATTAGAGTTGTAAATGTCTAATTATCTTGCTATATAGAGTCACCACTAGAGTGCTCCACACACCTTTAATTGGAGTGTTGTATTAGGGTTGTAAATGCCCTATTATCTTGTCATGTGGAGACATTACTAATGTGCTCCAAACACCTTCAATTGGAGTGTTGTATTAGAAATGTGAATACCCTATTATCTTGCTATCTAGAGTCACTACAAGAGTCCTCCAAACACCATCAATTAGAGTGTTGTATTATGGTTGTAAATGCCCTATTATCTTGTCATTTGGAGACATTTCGAATGTGCATCAAACACCTTCAATTGGGGTGTTGTATTAGAGTTGTAAATACCCTATTATGCTGCTATATAGAGTCACTACAAGAGTGCTCCAAACACATTCAGTTGGAGTGTTGTATTAGAGTTGTAAATTCCTAATTATCTTCCTATATAGAGTCACAACTAGAGTGCACCAAACGCCATCAATTGGAGCGTTATATTAAGGTCGTAAATGTCCAATTATCTTGTCATCTGGAGACATTACTAATGTGCTCCAAACACCTTCAATTGGGGTGTTGTATTAGAGTTGTAATTGCCTAATTATCTTGCTATATAGGAGACATTACTAATGTGCTCCAAACACCTTCAATTGGGGTGTTGTATTAGAGTTGTAAATGCCTAATTATCTTGCTATATAGGGTTACCACTAGACTGCTCCAAACACCTTTAATTGGAGTGTTGTTTTAGGGTTGTAAATGACGTATTTTCTTGCTATATAGAATCACTATTAGAGTGCTACAAACACCTTCAATTGGAGTGTTGTATTAAGGTTGTAAACTCCCTATTATCTTGTCATCTGGAGACATTACTAATGTGCTCCAAACACCTTCAATTGTAGTGTTGTATTAGAGTTGTAAATGCCTAATTATCTTGCTATATAGAGTCACCACTAGAGTGATCCAAACACCTTTAATCGGAGTGTTGTATTAGAGTTGTAAATGCCTAATTATCTTGCTATATAGAGTCACCACTAGAGTGATCCAAACACCTTTAATCGGAGTGTTGTATTAGGGTTGTAAATGACGTATTATCTTGCTATATAGAGTCACTACTAGAGTGCTCCAAACACCTTCAATTGGAGTGTTGTGTTAAGGTTGTAAATGCCCTATTATCTTGTCATCTGGAGACATTCCTAATGTGCTCCACACACCTTCAATTGGGGTGTTGTATTAGAGTTGTAAATAGTCTATTATATTGCTATATAGAGTCACTACAAGAGTGCTCCAAACACATTCAGTTGGAGTGTTGTATTAGAGTTGTAAATTCCTAATTATCTTGCTATGTAGAGTCACAACTAGAGTGCACCAGACACAATCAATTGGAGCGTTATATTAAGGTCGTAAATGTCCAATTATCTTGTCATCTGGAGACATTACGAATGTGCTCCAAACACCTTCAATTGGGGTGTTGTATTAGAGTTGTAAATGCCTAATTATCTTGCTATATAGGAGACATTACTAATGTGCTCCAAACACCTTCAATTGGGGTGTTGTATTAGAGTTGTAAATGCCTAATTATCTTGCTATATAGGGTTACCACTAGAGTGCTCCAAACACCTTTAATTGGAGTGTTGTTTTAGGGTTGTAAATGACGTATTTTCTTGCTATATAGAATCACTATTAGAGTGCTACAAACACCTTCAATTGGAGTGTTGTATTAAAGTTGTAAACTCCCTATTATCTTGTCATCTGGAGACATTACTAATGTGCTCCAAACACCTTCAATTGTAGTGTTGTATTAGAGTTGTAAATGCCTAATTATCTTGCTATATAGAGTCACCACTAGAGTGATCCAAACACCTTTAATCGGAGTGTTGTATTAGAGTTGTAAATGCCTAATTATCTTGCTATATAGAGTCACCACTAGAGTGATCCAAACACCTTCAATTGGAGTGTTGTGTTAAGGTTGTAAATGCCCTATTATCTTGTCATCTGGAGACATTCCTAATGTGCTCCACACACCTTCAATTGGGGTGTTGTATTAGAGTTGTAAATAGTCTATTATATTGCTATATAGAGTCACTACAAGAGTGCTCCAAACACATTCAGTTGGAGTGTTGTATTAGAGTTGTAAATTCCTAATTATCTTGCTATGTAGAGTCACAACTAGAGTGCACCAGACACAATCAATTGGAGCGTTATATTAAGGTCGTAAATGTCCAATTATCTTGTCATCTGGAGACATTACGAATGTGCTCCAAACACCTTCAATTGGGGTGTTGTATTAGAGTTGTAAATGCCCAATTATCTTGCTATATAGGGTTTCCACTAGAGTGCTCCAAACTACTTCAATTGAAGTGTTGTATTAGAGTTGTAAATACCCTATTATCTTGCTATATATAGTCACTACAAGAGTTCTCCAAACACGTTCAATCGGAGTGTTGTATTAAGGTTGTAAATGCCCTATTATCTTGTCATCTGGAGATATTACTAATGTGCTCCAAACACCTTCAATTGGAGTGTTGTATTTGAGGATGTAAATGCCCTATCATCTTGTCATCTGGAGACATTCCTAATGTGCTCGACACACCTTCAATTGGGGATTTGTATTAGAGTTGTAAATGCCTAATTATCTTGCTATATAGAGTCACCACTAGAGTGCTCCAAACATCTTTAATTGGAGTGTTGTATTAGGGTTGTAAATGACGTATTATCTTGTTATATAGAGTCATTACTAGAGTGTTCCAAACACCTTCAATTGGAGTGTTGTATTAAGGTTGTAAATGCCCTCTTATCTTGTCATCTGGAGACATTCCTAATGTGCTCCACACACCTTCAATTGGGGAGTTGTATTAGAGTTGTAAATGCCTAATTATCTTGTTATATAGAGTCACCACTAGAGTGCTCCAAACACCTTTAATTGGAGTGTTGTATTAGGGTTGTAAATCACGTATTCTCTTGCTATACAGAGTCACTACTAGAGTGCTCCAAACACCTTCAATTGGAGTGTTGTATTCAGGTTGTAAATGCCCTATTATCTGGTCATCTGGAGACATTACTAATGTGATCCAAACACCTTCAATTGGGGTGTTGTATTAGAGTTGTTGTACACCTTCAATTGGAGTGTTGTAGTAAGGTTGTAAATGCCATATTATCTTGTCATCTGGAGACATTACTAATGCGCTCCAAACACCTTCAATTGTATTAGAGTTGTGAATGCCTAATTATTTTGCTATAAAGAGTCACAAATAGAGTCCTCCAAACACCTTCAATTGGAGTGTTGTATTAATGTTGTAAATGCCCTATTATCTTGTCATCTAGAGACATTACTAATTTGCTCCAAACACCTTCAATTGGGGAGTTGTATTAGAGTTGTAAATGTCTAATTATCTTGCTATATAGAGTCACCACTAGAGTGCTCCACACACCTTTAATTGGAGTGTTGTATTAGGCTTGTAAATGCCCTATTATCTTGTCATGTGGAGACATTACTAATGTGCTCCAAACACCTTCAATTGGAGTGTTGTATTAGAAATGTGAATACCCTATTATCTTGCTATCTAGAGTCACTACAAGAGTCCTCCAAACACCATCAATTAGAGTGTTGTATTATGGTTGTAAATGCCCTATTATCTTGTCATTTGGAGACATTTCGAATGTGCATCAAACACCTTCAATTGGGGTGTTGTATTAGAGTTGTAAATACCCTATTATACTGCTATATAGAGTCACTACAAGAGTGCTCCAAACACATTCAGTTGGAGTGTTGTATTAGAGTTGTAAATTCCTAATTATCTTCCTATATAGAGTCACAACTAGAGTGCACCAAACGCCATCAATTGGAGCGTTATATTAAGGTCGTAAATGTCCAATTATCTTGTCATCTGGAGACATTACTAATGTGCTCCAAACACCTTCAATTGGGGTGTTGTATTAGAGTTGTAAATGCCTAATTATCTTGCTATATAGGAGACATTACTAATGTTCTCCAAACACCTTCAATTGGGGTGTTGTATTAGAGTTGTAAATGCCTAATTATCTTGCTATATAGGGTTACCACTAGAGTGCTCCAAACACCTTTAATTGGAGTGTTGTTTTAGGGTTGTAAATGACGTATTTTCTTGCTATATAGAATCACTATTAGAGTGCTACAAACACCTTCAATTGGAGTGTTGTATTAAAGTTGTAAACTCCCTATTATCTTGTCATCTGGAGACATTACTAATGTGCTCCAAACACCTTCAATTGTAGTGTTGTATTAGAGTTGTAAATGCCTAATTATCTTGCTATATAGAGTCACCACTAGAGTGATCCAAACACCTTTAATCGGAGTGTTGTATTAGAGTTGTAAATGCCTAATTATCTTGCTATATAGAGTCACCACTAGAGTGATCCAAACACCTTTAATCGGAGTGTTGTATTAGGGTTGTAAATGACGTATTATCTTGCTATATAATTTCACTATTAGAGTGCTCCAAACACATTCAATTGGAGTGTTGTATTATGGTTGTAAATGCCCTATTATCTTGTCATTTGGAGACATTTCTAATGTGCATCAAACACCTTCAATTGGGGTGTTGTATCAGAGTTGTAAATACCCTATTATATTGCTATATAGAGTCACTACAAGAGTGCTCCAAACTCCTTCAATTGGCGTGTTGTATTAGAGTTGTAAATACCCTATTCTCTTGCTATATAGAGTCATTATTAGAGCTCTTCAAATACATTCAATTGGTCTGTTGTATGAGCGTTGTAAATGCCCTATTATCTTGCTATATAGAGTCACAACTAGAGTGCACCAATCACCTTCAATTGGAGTGTTGTATTAGGGTTGTAAATAACATTTTATCTTGCCAAATGGAGACATTACAAGAGTGCTCCAAACACCATCAATTGGAGTGTTCTATAAGGGTTGTAAATGCCCAATTATCTTGCTATATAGAGTCACAACTAGTGTGCACCAAACACTTACAATTTGAGTGTAGTATTAGGGTTGAAAATGCCCTATTATCTTGCTATATAATGTCACTATTAGAGTGCTCCAAACACCTTCAATTAGAGTGTTGTATTAAGGTTGTAAATGCCCTATTATCTTGTCATCTTGGGACATTACTAATGCGCTCCAAACACCTTCAATTGTATTAGAGTTGTAAATGCCTAATTATTTTGCTATATAGAGTCACAAATAGAGTTCTCCAAACATCTTCAATTGGAGTATTGCATTAAGGTTGTAAATGCCCTATTATCTTGTCATCTAGAGACATTACTAATTTGCTCCAAACACCTTCAATTGGGGAGTTGTATTAGAGTTGTAAATGCCTAATTATCTTGTTATATAGAGTCACAACTAGAGTGCTCCACACACCTTTAATTGGAGTGTTGTATTAGGGTTGTAAATGGCCTATTATCTTGTCATCTGGAGACATTACTAATGTGCTCCAAACACCTTCAATTGGAGTGTTGTATTAGAAATGTAAATACCCTATTATCTTGCTATATAGAGTCCCTACAAGTGTGCTCCAAACACCTTCAATTGGAGTGTTGTATTATGGTTGTAAATGCCCTATTATCTTGTCATCTGGAGACATTATTAATGTGGTCCAAACACCTTCAATTGGAGTGTTGTATGAGAAATGTAAATACCTTATTATCTTGCTATATAGAGTCACTACAAGAGTTCTCCAAACACCTTCAATTGGAGTGTTGTATTAAAGTTGTAAATACCCTATTATCTTGTCATCTGGAGACATTCCTAATGTGCTCCACACACCTTCAATTGGGGTGTTGTATTAGAGTTGTAAATGCCTAATTATCTTGCTATATAGAGTCACAAATAGAGTGCTCCAAACATCTTCAATTGGAGTTTTGTATTAAGGTTGTAAATGCCCTATTATCTTGTCATCTAGAGACATTACTAATTTGCTCCAAACACCTTCAATTGGGGAGTTGTATTAGAATTGTAAATGCCTAATTATCTTGCTATATAGAGTCACCACTAGAGTGCTCCATACACCTTTAATTGGAGTGTTGTATTAGGGTTGTAAATGCCCTATTATCTTGTTATCTGGAGACATTACTAATGAGCTCCAAACACCTTCAATTGGAATGTTGTATTACAAATGTAAATACCCTATTATCTTGCTATATAGAGTCCCTACAAGTGTGCTCCAAACACCATCAATTGGAGTGTTGTATTATGGTTGTAAATGCCATATTATCTTGTCATCTTGAGACATTACTAATGTGGTCCAAACGCCTTAAATTGGAGTGTTGTATGAGAAATGTAAATACCCTATTATCTTGCTATATAGAGTCACTACAAGAGTTCTCCAAACACCTTAAAATGGAGTGTTGTATTAAGGTTGTAAATGCCCTATTATCTTGTCATTTGGAGACATTTCTAATGTGCATCAAACACCTTCAATTGGGGTGTTGTATTAGAGTTGTAAATACCCTATTATATTGCTATATAGAGTCACTACAAGAGTGCTCCAAACTCCTTCAATTGGCGTGTTGTATTAGGGTTGTAAATGACGTATTATCTTGCTATATAGAGTCACTACTAGAGTGCTCCAAACACCTTCAATAGGAGTGTTGTATTAGGGTTGTAACTCATGTATTATCTTGCTATATAGAGTCACTACTAGAGTGATCCAAACACCTTTAATCGGAGTGTTGTATTAGGGTTGTAAATGACGTATTATCTTGTCATTTGGAGACATTTCTAATGTGCATCAAACACCTTCAATTGGGGTGTTGTATTAGAGTTGTAAATACCCTATTATATTGCTATATAGAGTCACTACCAGAGTGCTCCAAACTCCTTCAATTGGCGTGTTGTATTAGGGTTGTAAATGACGTATTATCTTGCTATATAGAGTCACTACTAGAGTGCTCCAAACACCTTCAATAGGAGTGTTGTATTAGGGTTGTAACTCATGTATTATCTTGCTATATAGAGTCACTACTAGAGTGATCCAAACACCTTTAATCGGAGTGTTGTATTAGGGTTGTAAATGACGTATTATCTTGCTATATAATGTCACTATTAGAGTGCTCCAAACACATTCAATTGGAGTGTTGTATTAAGGTTGTAAAAGCCCTATTATCATGTCATTTGGAGACATTACTAATGTGCTCCTAACATCTTCATTTGGAATGTTGTATTAGAGTTGTAAATGCCCTATTATCTTGCTATATAGAGTTACAAATAGAGAGCACAAAATACCTTTAATTGGAGTGTTATATAAGGATTGTAAATGCCCTATTATCTTGCTATATAGAGTCACTATTAGAGTTCTTCAAACACATTCAATTGGAGAGTTGTATGAAGGTTGCAAATGTCTTATTATCTTGCTATATCGTGGCACAACTAGCGTGTACCATTCACCTTCAATTGGAGTGTTGTATTAGGGTTATAAATGCCCTACTATCATGCTATATAGGCTCACCACTAGAGTACTCCAAACATCTTTAATTGGAGTGGTGTATTAGGGTTGTCAATGACGTATTATCTTGCTATATAGAGTCACCACTAGAGTGCTCCAAACACCTTCAATTGGAGTGTTGTATTAAGGTTGTAAATGCCCTATTATCTTGCTATATAGAGTCAATACTAGAGTGCTCCAAACACCTTTAATTGGAGTGTTGTTTTAGGATTGTAAATGCCCCTATGATCTTACGATATGGAGACACTACTAGAGTACTCCAAACACATTTGTTTGTAGTGTTTTATTTGGATTGTAAATGCCGTATTATCTGGGTTGTAAATGTCGTGTTATCTTGCCATCTGGAGACACTACTAGAATGCTCCAAACACCTTCAATCGGAATGTTTTATTAAGATTGTAAATGCCGTATTATCTTGCTATCTGGAGACACTACTCGAGCTCTCCAAACAACTTAAATTGGAGTGTTGTTTCAGAGTTATAAATGCCTGTCTTGCCATTTCGAGATATTACTAGAGTGCTCTAGACACCTTCAATTCGAGTGGTTTATTAGGGTTGTAAATGCCCTGTTAGTTTCCTATATAGAGTCACTACTAGAGTGCTTCAAACACCTTCAGTTAGAGTGTTATATTTGGGTGGCAAATACCCTTTTATCTCGCTATATACAGTCACTACTAGAGTGTACCAATCACCTTCGATTGGAGTGTTGTATTAGGGTTGTAAATGCCCTATTATATTGTTATCTGGAGATATTACTAGAGTGCTTCAAACTCCTTCAATTGAAGTGTTGTTTTAGGGTTGTAAATTTCCTATTATCTTGCTATAAAGAGTCTCAACAAGAGTGCACCAATAACCTTCAATTGGAATGTTGTATTAGGGTTATAAATGCCCTATTATTTTGCTATATAGAGTCAGCAATAGAGTGCTCCAAACACCTTCGATTGGAGTGTTGTATTAGGGTTGTTAATGCCCTACTATCTTGCCATATGGAGACAGTACTAGAGTACTCCAAACACCTTCAATTGGAGTGTTGTATTAGGGTTGTAAATGCCCTATTATCTTGAGACACTACTCGAGTGCTCCAAACAACTTCAATTGGAGTGGTTTATATGTTTTGTAAATGTCATGTTATCTTGCTATATGCAGTCACTATTGGAGTGCTTCAAACACCTTCAGTTAGTGTGTTATATTTGGGTTGCAAGTGCCCTATTATCTTGCTGTATAGAGTCACTACTAAAGTACTCCAAACACCTTCGATTGCAGTGTTGTATTAGGATTGCTCCAAACACCTTTAATTGGAGTGGTTTATTAGGGTTGTAATTGTCCTATTATCTTGCTATATGGAGTCACTACTAAAGTGCTCCAAACACCTTCAGTTAGAGTGTTGTATTAGGTTGTAAATGCCCTATTATCATGCCATCTGGAGATATTACTAGAGTGCTCCAAACGCCTTACATTGGAGTGTTGTATTAGGGTTGTAGTGCCCTATTATCTTGCCATCTGAAGACACTACTAGAGTGCTCCTAACATCTTCAATTGGAGTGATGTTTTAGGGTTATAAATGCCATATTATCTTGCTATATAGAGTCACTACTAGAGTGCTCTAAAAACCTTCAGTTAGAGTGTTGTAATTGGGGTTGTAAATGCCATATTATCTTGTTATATAGATTCACTACTAGAGTGCTCCAAACACCTTCGATTGGATTGTTATATTAGGGTTGTGAATGTCCTAGTATTTTGCCATCTGGAGACACTACTAGAGTGCTCCAAACACCTTAAATTGGAGTGTTGTATTATGGTTGTAAATGCCCTAGTATTTTGCCTTTTTTTTAGGATGTTACATTCTGGATATGCCCTAGTATTTTGCCTTTTTTTTAGGATATGCTAAAAATAAAAGTTAAGTTTGTCAGCAAATATAATAAAATCATATAGAGTTCTAGAATCTGGATCATATATGGATTAATTACCTTTAACCTTGAATTGTAGCATTAGATGACTTTGGTGTTGCATGTTCTAAAAAAAAAAATTATGAATGTAAAATTGTATATCCAGCAAGATTAAAACAAATTTAAATCCATCACAAAAAAAATGAAGTACTTACCCTTTGTTGTTATATCACAATAAAAATGTAGAAACGTAGATTTGAGTCCGGGTATAAACGGGTTATTAAGAGCAAACCCGTGACCCGACCCAGAGTAACGGGTTTGTCAAAATCTAACCTATACCCAACCCAGTAACATCTCAACCCGATAAAATACGGGTCAGGTCGGACGGGTCAGACGGGTCGGGTGGGTCGACAATATTTTTGTACACCCCTAATATAGCCACAAGAGTCCGCCAATCACCTTCAATTGGAGTGTTGTATTAGGGTTGTAAAATCCCTATTATCTTGATATATAGAGTCACTACCAGAGTGCTCCAAATACCTTTAATTGGAGTGTTGTATTAGGGTTGTAAATGCTCTATTATCTTACCGTATGGAGATACTACTAGAGTGCTTCAAACACCTTTAATTGCAGTGTGTTATTAGGGTTGTAAATGCCCTATTATCTTGTCATCTGGAGACACTACTCGAGTGCTCCAAACAACTTCAATTGGAGTGTTGTTTTAGGGTTATAAATGCCCTATTATCTTGCCATCTGTAGATATTACTAGAGTGCTCCAGACACCTTCAATTAGAGTGGTTTATTAGGGTTGTTTACTAGAGTGTTACAAAGACCTTCAATTGGAGTGTTGTATTAGGGTTGGAACTACCCTCTTCTCTTGCCATATGGAGACTTTACAAGAGTGCTACAAAGACCTTCAATTGGAGTGTTGTATTAGGGTTGCAATTGCCCTCTTTTCTTGCCATCCAGAGATACTACTAGTGTGTTGCAATGTCCTTCAATGAGAGTGTCGTATTAGGATTACAACTACCCTCTTCTCTTGCCATATGGAGACACTACTAGAGTGCTGTAAATACCTTCAATTGATGTGTTATATTAGGTCTACAAGTACCTTCTTCTCTTGCCATTTTGAGACTATACTAGAGTGCATCATACACCTTCAATTGGAGTGTTGTATTAGGGTTGCAACCACTATTTTCTCATGCTATCTTGAGATACTACTAGTATGCTGCAAAAACCTTCAGTTGGAGTACTGTATTATGATTGCAACCATCCTCTTCTCTTGCTATTTGGATACACTACTAGAGTGCTCTAAACACCTTCAATTGGAGTGTTATATTAGGGTTGCAACTACCCTTTTCTCTTGCTGTATGAAGACATTTCTAGAGTGCTACAAAGACCTTCATTTGAAGTGTTGTATAAGGGTTGCAATTCCCTCTTCTCTTGCCATATGGTGGCACTACTAGTGTACTACAAAGACCTTCAATTGGAGTGTTGTATTAGATTTACAACGATCATCTTGTCTGGCAATATGAAGACACTACTAGTGTACTATAAAAGCCTTCAATTGGAGTGTTGTATTTGGATTCCAACCACCCTCTTCTCTTGCTTTCTATAGACACTACTATTGTACTGCAAAAACCATTAATTGGTGTGTTGTTTTGAGGTTGCAGCCACCCTATTCTCTTGCTATTTGGAGACACTACTAGAGTGTTACAAAGACTTTCAACTGGAGTGTTGTATTAAGGTTACAACCACCCTCTTCTCTTGCCATTTTGAGATACTAGTAGTGTGTTGCAAAGTCATTCAATTCGAGTGTTGTATTAGGGTTATAACTACCATCTTCTGTTGTCATATAGAAACACTACTAGAGTATTGCAAACACCTTCAATGAAAGTGTTGTATATTACAACTACCATTTTCTGTTGTCATCTGGAATCTCTACTAGAGTGCTGCAAACACCTTCAATTGGAGTGTTGTATTAGAATTGCAACCACCCTATTCTCATGCTATGTGGAGATATTATTAGTGTGCTGCAAACACCTTCAATTGGAGTATTATATTACGATTGCAAGCACCCTCTTCTCTTGCTATTTGGAAACACTACTAGAGTGTTATAAAGACCTTCAATATTACAAGAGTGCTACAGAGACCTTCCATTGAAGTGTTGTATTCGGGTTGCAATTGTCATCTTTTCTGGCCAACTAGAGACACTACTAATGTGTTACAAAATCCTTCAATTAGAATGTTGTATTTGGGTTACAACTATCCACTTCTCTTGCCATATGGAGACACTACTAGAGTGCTGCAAACACCTTCAATTGAAGTATTTTATTTGGTCCACAACTACCCTCTTATCTTACCATCCAAAGACTCTATTAGAGTGCAGCAAACACATTCAATTGAAGTGTTGTATTAAGGCTACAACCATCATCTTCTCATGCTATATGGAGATACTACTAGTGTGCTACAAAGACTTTCAGTTGGAGTATTGTATTATGATTACAACCACCCTCTTCTTCTGTTATTTGGAGACACCACTAGAGTGCTGCAAAGACCTCTAATTGGAGTGTCGTATTAGGATTGCAACTACCCTCTTCTCTTGTCATGTAGAGATATTACTAGAGTGCTACAAAGACCATCAATTGGAGTGTTCTATTAGGGTTGCAATTGCTCTCTCCTATTGACATATGAAGACACTATTAGTGTACAGCAAAGACCTTCAATTAGAGTGTTGTGTTAGGGTTGCTACTACCCTCTTCTCTTGCTATATTGAGACATTACAAGAGTGCTACAAAAACCTTCAATTGGAGTGTTGTATTAGGGTTGCAATTGTCATTTTTTCTTGCCATCTGGAGACACTACTAGTGTGTTCAAAATCCTTCAATTAGAGTGTTGTATTAGGGTTACAACTACCCTCTTCTCTTGCTATATCGAGACACTACTAGAGTGTTGTAAACACCTTCAATTGAAGTGTTTTATTTGGTATACAACTAGCCTCTTCTCTTGCCATCTGGAGACTCTATTTAGAGTGTAGAAAACACCTTCAATTTAAGTGATGTATTAGGGCTGCAACCATCATCTTCTCATGCTATCTGGAGATACTACTAGTGTGCTGCAAAGACTTTCAGTTGGAGTATTGTATTATGATTGTAACCACCCTCTTCTTTTGCTATTTTGAGACACCACTAGAGTGCTTCAGAGACCTTCAATTGGAGTGTCGTATTAGGGTTGCAATTATCCTCTTCTCTTGCCATAAGGAGACATTACTAGAGTGCTACAAATATCACATCAATTGGAGTGTTCTATTAGGGTTGCAATTACTCTCTTCTCTTGCCATATGGAGAGACTATTAGTGTACTGCAAAGACCTTTTGGAGTGTTGTGTTAGGTTTACAACTACCATCTACTTTTGTCATTTGGAGACACTACTAGTGTACTACAAATGCCTTCAATTGAAGTGTTGTATTTGGGTTTCAACCACCCTCTTCTCTTGATTTCTGGAGATACTACTATTGTACTGCAAAGTCATTTAATTGGAGTGTTGTATTTAGGTTGCAACCACCCTATTCTCTTACTATCTGGAGACACTACTAGTGTGCTGTTAAGACCTTCAACTGGAGTGTTGTAAATCAAGATAACGAGGTCTAAGGGCTTTTGGTCTACAATCACTTGGTCAATCTATTTACTTTTGTAGTTCTCTAAATTCATGTCATGTTCTTGATGGAAATTCTAGTTCCAACAACTACCTTTTATAATTCATGATTCCATGTTAATGTACCTCTTAATTAGGGCTCTCATCCACCTAATTGGGTTATTTAATAGGAAGCATCTACTACTACTACTTGGTACCGTATTTGGTTCTATGATTTTGGGAGTAGATCCGAATCCAGTCAACGTTATCTACACCCTAAGATTGTTTGTGTACAATGAAAGTGTTTCTTCTTTATCATACACCCTTAATGCTAAAGTACTATCACTACCCTAACAAGGTTCGATTACCAAAACACAAATCATGCATGACTCACAAATATATAAAATAAAACCAAACATCAAGCCAAAGCAATCATCATAAAGAAGACATCCAAGTAAATAAACTAACAGAAGTTCATGCTAGAACCTAAGCCCTTAGAGAGGAAATTAGCCTCTCATGGGTGCAATAACAAATACATCCATGATAGAAAACAAGAAATTCATACAAGTAAAATCAAGAAAATAACAAGAGAAATAGAATACACCAATTCCTAAGTTATGCCTCAGTTCTTCAATTCTTTACGCCTTTGATTCACTTGAGAGATGAGATGGATGGAGAAGGTGATTAGGGTTTCAATGGAGAGAATTGTAGTATCCCGAGATGAGTCTCCAGATGGCTGCCTGCTGCCTTTTATAACCAAATCCGTGACTTGGGGTATAATCAGGCAAAATCTGGAAATTAATCGGGCAAAGATTGCACAAAATATGTACAAAATCTGCCAAAGATCTGGCTAGTGAGCCCCAGGGTGCGACCTGGTCAGGCCACACAGCCGGTTGTGCTGTGAAGAGAGATAGAGACCGTGAAGGCAGGGGAGGCCGTACCTTCACCCGCAGAAGCTCTATGACTTCTTGGGGTGTCTTCTAATGAGGTGTGTGGGTCATGGTGCGGGTAGGGGTAGCCGCATGGCTGGCCGCACCAATGTGCTTGTGCGGACTTCTAGCGCTTCTGAGAGGTGTGCGGGTCGGCCAGGCCGCATCTTAGGCTGCACAACCTCTCTGACTTGGTTGGTTTGCTTCTTTTTCGATCGAGGCTTCTTCCAAAATGGATACGTTCCAAAGCTTGCAAATGCTTCAAAACTACTAATAAAATGAGCAAACGGTAGTAACTTGGTTCTTGATGTATTTCTAGACTAAATTAAATTAAATTAAACTAAATGCATGAAAATTGGTCAAGTTATCGATACAAAACCCTAGGTAAAAGTATACCTAATTTATGCTCATCATTGCAACCACCATTTTCTCTTGCTATCTTGAGACAGTACTAGAGTGCGGCTACACCTTCAATTGGAGTATTGTATTAAGGTTGCAACCTTCTCATGCTATCTGGAGATATTACTAGTGTGCTGCAAACACCTTCAGTTGGAGTATTGTATAATGACTGCATTCCCCCTCTTCTCTTACTATTTGGAGACGCTACTAGAGTGTTACAAAGACCTTCAATTAGAGTGTTGTATTAGGGCTGCAACTACACTCTTCTCTTGCTATATGGAGACATTACTAGAGTGCTATAAAGACCTTCAATTGGGGTGTTGTATTAGGGTTGCAATTGCCCACTTCTCTTGCCATATGAAGGTACTACTAGTGTACTGCAAAGACCTTCAATTGGAGTGTTGTATTAGGTTTACAACTACTCTTTTCTCTTGTTATCTGGAGACACTAGTGCTGCAAAGACCATCAATTGGATTGTTGTATTTGGGTTGCAACCACTCTCTTATCTTGCTATCTAGAGACACAACTAATGTGCTGCAAAGACCTTCAATTGGGGTGTTGTATTTGGATTGCAACCACTCTCTTCTCTTACTATATGGAGACACTACTAGTGTGCTGCAAAGACCTTCAATTGGAGTGTTTCATCTAAAGACATTACTAATGTGCTGCAAAGGCATTTAATTGGAGTGTTGTATTTGGGTTGCATCTGACCTCTTTTCTTGATATTTGGAGACACTACTAGTGTGTTGCAAAGGCCTTCAATTGGAGTGTTGTATTAGGGTTGCATCCACCCTTTTCTCTTGCCATCTGGAGACACTAGTAGTGTGCTATAAAGACCTTCAATTGGAGTGTTGTATTAGGGTTGCAACCACCCTCTCCTCTTGCTATCTCGAGACAGTACTAGAGTTCTGCGAACACCTTCAGATGTTGTATTAGGGTTTCAACTATCCTCTTCCCTTGCCATACGGAGACACTACTAGAGTGCTAAAGAACTTCAATTGGAGTGTAGTATTAGAGTTGAAACTATCCCCATCTTTTGCCATATGTAGACACTACAAGAGTGCTACAAAGACCTTCAATTGGAGTGTCGTATTAGAGTTGCAACCACCATCTTCTCATGCTATCTGGAGATACCTCTGGTGTGCTACAAAGGCCTTCAATTGGAGTGTTGTATTAGTATTACAGCTACCATTTTCTCTTGCCATCTGGAAACACTACTAGTATGCGGCAAATGCTTTTAGTTGGATTGTTGTTTTTGGGTTGCAACCACTCTCATCTCTTGCTATCTAGAGACATTACTAGTGTGTTGCAAAGACCTTCAATTGGAGTGTCGTATTTGGGTTGCAACCACCCTCTTCTCTTGCTATCTGGAGGCACTACTAATGTGCTGTAGAGACCTTCAATTGAAGATGTTGTATTAGGGTTGCAACCACCCTCTTTTCTTGTCATCTGGAGACACTACTAGCGTGTTGCAAATTCCTTCAATTAGAGTGTTGTATCAGGGTTACAACTACCTTCTTCTGTTGCCATATGGAGACACTACTAGAGTGCTGCAAACATCTTCAATTGATTTGTTGTATTAGGTCTACAACTATCCTTTTCTCTTGTCATCTGGAATCTCTACTAGAGTGCTACAAACACTTTCAATTAGAGTGTTATATTAGGGTTACAACCACTCACTTCTCATGTTATCTGAAGATACTACTAGTGTGCTGCTGCAAACACTTTCAGTTGGAGTATTTTATTATGATTGCAACCACCCTATTCTCTTGCTATTTGGAGACACTACTAGAGTGTTACAAAGACTTTCAATTGGAGTGTTGTATTAGGGTTGCAACTACGCTCTTCTCTTTTCATATGAAGACATTACTAGAGTGCTACAAAGACCTTCAATTGGAGTGTTGATACTACTAGTGTGCTGCTGCAAACACTTTCAGTTGGAGTATTTTATTATGATTGCAACCACCCTATTCTCTTGCTATTTGGAGACACTAGTAGAGTGTTACAAAGACTTTCAATTGGAGTGTTGTATTAGGGTTGCAACTACGCTCTTCTCTTTTCATATGAAGACATTACTAGAGTGCTACAAAGACCTTCAATTGGAGTGTTGTATTGGGGTTGCAATTGCCCTCTTCTCTTGCCATATAGAGACCACTACTAGTGTACTGCAAAGACCTTTAATTGGAGTGTTGTGTTAGGTTAACAACTACCATCTTCTCTTGCTATCTGGAGACACTACTAGTGTGATGCAAAAGCCTTCAATTGAATTGTCGTATTTTGAGTTGCAATCACTCTCTTCTCTTGCTATTTGGAGGCACAACTAGTGTGCTATGAAGACCTTCAATTGGAGTGTTGGGTTCCAACCACCCTCTTCTCTTGCTATCGGGAGACACTACTAGTGTGTTGTAGAGACCTTCAATTGGAGATGTTGTATTAGGGTTGCAACCACCAATTAAAGGTGAAATGAGGATAATAAAAAAACGAGGGTTCTTCTGGATGAGGGTACGGACCCAGATTGCGATGAGGCAACGATGGTCGATATCCACAGAGTCATGAAAGAGGGTGGAGATGGTGTCCTCTTTCCAACAGAGAGGTTCTCGGTGGAGAATAGAAAAAAATGGGCAAAAAAATAGGCAGGAATGAAAAGTCGCTACGTATTCTATCGGAAGGAAAGGGGAAATCAATCCCTTTATTTATTTGAAATCCTAACCATTGAATTGTTGAATCACAAAATCCTAACCATTGAATTGAGTGAACGGTTTATATTTTCCAATTCTCTTAAGTCAGGTACCTGGGAGGATACGGATTCCCCTTCTACAAACGTTGTACTTTGTTTTGTCCAGTATTGTAAATAACGGAACAGTTATCGGACGGATAGGGCACAACCAAGCGATTATCGGAAATAATTGACTATAATAAAAAATAATCGGCCAATTAATCGGAAAAATCTGTAACGGTTTAGTTATTGCTAATGACTAATCAACCGATTAATCGGCCTAAATGGACGTTTTTTGCAACATTGGTTTTGTCTTTCACGGTTTGGAAATTAAAGTTCAAACTTTGCAGATTTATAAAAAGAGACATAGATATAATCTAAAATTCTAAATTATTTAATTTTAATTCTAAAATGTTAAACTTTTTGTATGAGAGGCTACTTGCATTTTTATTCAATACCACATTTTTTATTCTACTGCATTGATAAATTTGAACTTTGTACAGTTATGTTGAAATACATGTGCCAAGTATTAGTAAATATCTTAGTCTTTCGGATTATAAAGTAATAAATTATAATTATTTTTAAAAACCCGCAGTTAAACTAGTTGATCCATCTGTTTAATCAGTAAACTATTGATCCGAAGATTTACTGGATTGATATATGATCCGGTTTTGATAACATTGATTATTACAAAAGAAAAATCCTTGCTAATCTTCATTTCGATCAGATGGGCATATACAATGCACTTCACAAAAATATCTGCAAAAAAAGTACCTCCGATTGCGAGAGCGCTCAAGCATAGTTTCCATTGTCCTTTGACCATTCCACCTTTCAGTCAACCCAAATTCACCTTTTGTACAAAACACATTTATTAATTAATTACCTTAAAAAATAATTATTTATACAACATAAATAAGTTGTGAAATATATATACGAGTCTACATATCTATATATAATCCCTTCTCCCTCCGCCCCTCAAAACACCATTACTAAGCCATGCTAATTCAAGATAAGCCAGAATCACCATATAATTTAAATGTACATGCATCAGCACCTCCACAATCACCACCATTGCCACTATATGCATCGACAAAAACAACGCAACCTTCTCCTACTACTGCTACTCCGACTACTCCTAAGAGGAAGCTCAACAAATTAACTTGCTTCATTATTGTCGGCACTATTACTGTTCTAATCACGGTACTATTACTGTTTCTCGCACTATATCTATTCAAGAAAAGAGCGGTTCAAGTCACCACCAACAACGCAACCCTCGAAAAACTGTCAAACAGCATAACCCCTATAACATTGGATTTAGTCATTGGGGTCAACATTGGTATCAAAAACCCAAATTATGCCGGTTTCAACTATGAAAGCGCCGATACAAAGATCTTCTACCATGGCATTGAGGCTGGGATATCACCCTTACCAGCAGGCGTGGTGAAAGCACAATCAAGCAAGAACATCCACAGCACAGTGTATATGAAAACAACCGTCATGATAAGCACTCCATTTTTGTTACCGGAGTTGATTGCGGGGAAAATCCCGCTTTCATCAAGTACGTCGTTGGAAGGGAAGGTTGTTCTCTTCAATACTATCAAAATTCATGCCACTGTCCAGACTTCTTGTGATATCACTGTTAATTTACAAACCAGTACCACTACTGCTGATTGCAAGGGAGATGTCAAATTATCCTAATTCGAACTTTGCTGCATGCTTTCTCTTAATTTTACTTTATTTTATTTGTATTATTTGCTTTTGGTTAATTTGCTCTTCACAATAATTTTCTTGCATTAAGATTTGATTGCTTATTTGCTTGTGACGTGCTTGTCGGATTGTATTTTTCTATTGGTTCCCAACGTGCATGATTTATAAATAAAAAGGTTTAAGGTTTTGAAATCAATCAGTGCATGGTTTCTTATATTTTTTAATTTGTAACTACGTTCGATCACATCCTGGAATTGATCCGGCCGTTTAATGAATTAGTGACTTTTTTGTTCACGGTGCGGACCCCTATATATTCTACTTTTCAAAATTGAAATAACAAGCACGTCTGAATGAATAAACTAAGGGAAAATTGTGAGATTGCCACTCTATAACCTTGAATTTGGGAGATTGCCACTATAAACTTCAAAATTGGGAGATTGCCACTACAAAATCTGTTAAATTGTGAGATTGTCATTGTCACTGTATTAATCTTTAAAAAAAAGAAAAGAAAAAGTAATACCTAAAATACCCTTAATTAAAAACATAACGAGGAGACTCTTCCGTGGAGAACCCTAGCCCTTCGGTGAGCGAATACCACCTCCTCCGCATTTCTTCCCGGTGAGCGAATACCACTGGAGACCTAAACAATGAAGGGTACGGCACCAACTCAGCAGCACTAAGCATTTCTTCCTTGATATTTACCCTGGTAAATGCCTTGATTTCGCCTCATGCTAAAGAAATAAAAAACAAAACCAACTCTCAAAACAAAAGGCATCTTTTTAGATTCCTTGATGTTCCGAAGGGTTGCAAAACAAAAACAAAAATAAAAAAGCATTCCTTGATTCCTTGATGTTCCGCCTCCTGCTAAAGAAATTGATTTCGCGTCTTTTAGGAAGGGGTTGATTTCACCTCATATACAACAATGACCTTGATGCCTTGATTTCTTCCCTGACAGCATACACAATTTATTTCGCCTCATATACAGCAAGGGAGAAGAATGCATTATTTAACTTGAAGACAACAAAACAGGTTGGTACCAAGGCCTGTTACAGTGCCAGTAATACCCTTAATAGAGCATTCTAAAATATTATGATTTATTTTTAGTTATTTATTTATTTATTTTTAAATTTTTATATAGATATTGTAATATTATGATTTATTGTGCTTGATGGTCTCTTTTAACAGTAGATCATGAGCAGTTTTGTTGCCAAAATCTATTATGCTTGATGGTCTCTTTTAACAGTACATCAATTTATGCAAATATAACTTCACTTTTCTATTTATTTTTGTTGTTTGCAGTAGTGCTTTTGGGAGTTTTGCAAGATTGTAATATTTGTCAGGGGTCAAATTGTAATATTTTGCAAGATTGTAATATTTGTCAAGGGTCAGATTGTAATATTTAGGGGTCATGTATGCAAGATTGTAATATTTAGGAAATATGCCTAGATGCTACTATGTTTCAATATGCTACTGTGTTTCAATTTGTAGTATGGAAGAAAGGAAGTATGCCTAGAGCTACTGTGTTTCAATTTGTAGTATGAAAGAAAGGAAGTATGCCTAGATGCTACTGTGTTTCATTTTGAATGAATGAATGAATGAATTATAAGCATTTCTTTGTAGTAAACTTGCTTTCTTTTTTTCTGCTTAATTAAGCTTTACGTCTTTAATTTCCCTATAGTGACATGGCTAGTATCCAACAAAATTCAAGTCTGGTACCAATGTCCATACAGAAAACATAAATATCTTGTAGAAAACATAATTCAAGCTCCTTTTAATTGTCCGAAATTTCAAAAATTAATCACGTTGCTTTATGCACACTCAATTAGAAAAAATGATATAACTATATAAATTGCTTCTGATAATCAACATTTTTGATATACTTGCAACAAGCATAAAACCGTTAGGTTACATATCATATATAAATAATTAGATAAATCTACAACTTCACATATCATATAAATCATTGCTGATACTTGCATCAGAGTTGCCTTGAACTAGCCTCATCCACTTTATTCATCTCCTCAAGAGCACTTGAATCTTCATTGGCAAAATCCTCTGAGGGCCCGACAGCTTCTGCCCGACTTTCGGGCAATGCCAATTCAATTGCCTCCCTTTCATCGCTGCTAAGCATAGAATTTGAGCAGCTAATGTCAGCATGACACCGGTTTGACAAGTTGCTGGAGAAGCACCGAACCAGTCTCAATGTCACTCTTCACTCTCCGATCACCTCAATCTCCATCCACTGGTGATGTTTCAGCATGAGAACTAGAAGAGGAGTCAGATAAAACACAAGGCTCTGCTGACAGCTGACAGACTCAGTCTGATTCTTTTTAGAATTATTTCTTGAACTTTTTTATAATTAACCTTGTGAAAACTTCCCCTCTCATCATTACTCTTGTCAGAACTATCCTGCTTGGAATTCCCCTTGTCAGTGCTACGATTAATCAACTCATGAACATTATTAGCAATAAAATTTACTATCGAACTTAACTCCATACCTAAAGAAGCTGATGCTTGAAGTTTGTCAATAAGAAAATAACATAGTAAGTCAAGTGTACAATTGGAAGAAAATAACATGGTAAGTCAGGTCTGTACAAGGTTTTTTGGTATGAGTCGAGTATTCCTTTCTAGTGCATAGCTCGGTACGCTAATGGTGTAGTAAAAATTACATAGTTTAAACCACAAAATTGTACCTTAATGCAAAACTAACTTTGATCCAGTTGGACCGGTACGTTGGTACCAACTATCTCACACTATCTTCCGGCACTATTGTTAAGCAAATTTCACAACTTATTACACCAACATTTAAAAAAAATGGATCTCCATGTAAAATTGAAACTAAACACGGAAGATACCTCAAAACACAAAAGTATAACTATGTAGAGATTATTTCACTACATAAAAATATAGAATGTAAACAACAAAATAGAGTTTTCACCGTTGAGGTACCAGTATGAGAAAAAGGCTCTAGTCACACCATTTAAAACCCTATACTTGATTTTTTTTTTCATACCAGTAACTCTTCTAGCCCGTACCAATCTCTTTGGCACAGTGTATTATCCCGCTGTGACTGGTACGGCCTCTAATTTGCCAATTTCCCTAAGAAGATAGACCTGATACCTTTTATGGTGAGCTGCGAGACTGATTCCTTGAGCTTAGGGTGCTGGGTTGCAGAATTTCAAGATTTTCAGGTTGTCTCGGGTGCTGGGTTGAAAGTGAGGCGATTAGGGTTACTGCTGGGTAGGAGGAGGAGGAGGAGGAGGAGGAGGAGGAGGAGGAGGAGGAGGAGGAGGCGGCAGCGATGGAGGAGGAGGCGGCGGTGGCGATTAGGGAGGAGGAATCGCCTGGACGGAAGCCCTCTTTGCGTGTTGTCGCCTGGACGGAAGCCCTCTTCGTGTGTTGATCAGAGGAATCACCTGGACTGGAGGCATCCGGTGCCAAATAACCAATTAATTGTTGTATGAAGGGTAAAATAGGAATATACAGAAATACGTATACTTTTTCAATAAATTCTTAAGGAAAATCGTATAAGAGTACAGATGAATGGCAATCTCACAATTTAACAGATTTTGTAGTGGCAATTTCCCAATTTTGAAGTTTATAGTGGCAATCTCCCAAATTCAAGGTTATAGAGTGGCAATCTCACAATTTTCCCATAAACTAAATAATTAGTGCGTAACAGTTTGTATTATTTATTTTGTTTTGTTTGTTACCACTTTATATAAGCAACTTAATACATATAGAAGTAGTGACGTAAGAATATTCTATTCTCACTTTCCATAATGTTCATTATTGTTATTTGTTAGTAAAAATGAAGAAAAAATAAACTTACGGTAATTAATGTGGGGAATATACATGTCTTTGGTAACAATATTTCCGAAGCTTAGAATCTAAAATTTATTATTTTCTATATATATATAATCAGTTTCCGAAGCTTTGATTTTGGCATTAATGTTTGAACTCTGGTTGTGTATTTTGATCATTTTTTTTTAACTATATATATTAGGGAGTACCTAGCTATCCCCCCATAACAATCCCCCATTTCATCCCCCAGTCATTAACTACTTCAATAACTACTAACTATTTACGGGGACCACTTACTATTTGGGGACCACATAATATTTGAAAGATTTTACAACTGGCGCGCGCTAATATTCATCTATAATGCATCAAGTATTCATCTATAACACATCAAGTATTCATACCTAATATATCAAGTATTTAAAAAAAAACTGGACACATTTCTAGAGGTGGAATTTTTTTTCTTCGTTCAATATAATCAATATTTCTGACAATCGGTGAGAAATTTTGCAAATCTAAAATCACGAATGTTTTTTACATAATTTTATCTTTAAAATGAGATCCATGATGATATACTTTCGAGTTGTCCGTTGTACAAGTATTCATCATTATCGAGAAAGTATTCATCCTCGTCGTGAAAGTGCAAATATAAAAACTGGATACATCACTCATCCATCTTTTACACATTTTTAGATGTGGTTTTTTTTTCTCCATTCAATCTAACCAATATTTCTGACGACCTGTGAGGAATTTTGCAAATCTAAAAGCACGAATGTTTTCTACACAATTTTATCTTTCAAATGAGATCTATGATGACATACTTTCGAGTTGTCTGTTGCACAAGTATTAATATCTTGTCACGCAAGTATTCATACCTAAGATATTAAGTATTCATTTATACACATTGAAGTATTCATATCTAAGACATCAAATATTCATTCATACACATTGAAGTATTCATTCATACATAATGAAGTATTCATTCATACACAATGAAGTATTCATTCATACACGTTGAAGTATTCATTCCTGGCAGAGGCGTACTTGATTGGGATGGAGTGACGGATGATCTCCGGCAGAACGTTCGCTGGAGCGGGAGCAGCAGGCGTAGAAGAAAAAAATCGAGGCGAAAGTGTAAGAGGGAGGGAGCTTATTGTATTTACCATTTCGATGTGAGAGAGGGTGGGAGGTGGGAGAGGGAGGGAAGCTTATCAATGGAAAAACGGAGGCGGAGGAGGAGGTGGGATGCGGAGGTGGGAGAGGGAGGTAGAGGCAGAAGTGGGAGAGGGAGGCGGAGGCGGAGGTGGGAGGAGGTGGGAGGAGAAGATGGAGGTGGGAGAAGGAGATGGGAGAAGAAGATGGAGATGAAAGAGAAAAATTGAGGTGGAAGAGAAAGGGAGAAAGAGGAAAGAAATAAAAGTTGTTAGAAATAGTAGTTATAGTTATAGTTAAAATAGAAAGTTAGTTGGGGGATGAAATGAAGGATGGATAGGTGGGGAAAATTATAATTACCCTATATATTATTACGACTGACGAAAAGTTTAAGTTCACAGGTTAACAACCAAAATAAGAAGAAAAAAAATGTCATGTCCGGAGCGCCATGGGTTGGGCCATTATTGGATCAGGTTAGACTGGGTAAGGTGTAAATTAGGGTTGAAATACACAACCATTTTCTTTATTCTCTAGGATCAAATAATGTATCAACATACGCTTCGTTATATAAAAATATTCTCGAGAAAAGATGTTTGAGAGAATTTTTGATGTGCTCATCCAAGCTGGTATTTGTTCGTGCAAATGATGATACAGTTTATGATGTGCTCATACAAGCTGGTATTTGGTCGTGCAAATGATGATACAGTTAAATAAAATTGTTGACTAAATATAAAACCCTCAAGCATACGCCTATCTTTACTTGTTCCCTCTTGACCTTTTCAAGTTTTTTTTTTTTTAATTTGTACCCAAAATTCACCTATATAATACAACATATATATATATAGTTTAGTTGTGAAAAAAGAAATCATACAACCACTAGCTATCCTCTCTCCTCTTGTCCCCCTTTCCCACTTCAAAACCCAAAGACCACCCAACACAAACAACTAATAGAGAGTGAGATTTAAGAACACGTACCCAACTAAAATTAAAATCTTGCAAGAAAAAGTGATGGCTGAAGCACCGGTACAAGAAGAGGCAGTACCACCAAAATCACCACTGCCACTCAATACAACAACAAACACAGATGAAGAACAACTAATTACTCCTAAGAGGAAGCCCAAGACACAATGCAAATGCTTCAAGATATTTTCCTGTATTCTACTTATAATTGTTGTTCTTCTAATTTCCATTTTCCTCTTCTTCGCATTGTATATATTCAAGAAAAGACCCATTCATGTTGACGCTAGCAACGCAACCCTCGAAAACCTCTCATACAGCATAATCCCTGTCATGTTGAATGTAATCTTGGGGGTCAACATCGGCATAAAAAACCCAAATTATGCGGGTTTCAAGTACGAAAGCACCAACATGACATTCTTCTACCATGGCATCGAGACCGGGATGTCACCCTGGCCGGCAGGCATGGTGAAATTGCGATCAACCAAGAAACTTCACAACACGGTGTATATTAATGCAACCAACATGATAAACAGTCCATTATTGTTACCAGAGTTGATTACGGGGAGACTCCCGCTTTCATCAAGAACCTATCTGGTAGGGAAGGTTACACTCTTCAATAATATCAAAATTCACGCGACGGTGCTGACTACTTGTGATATCACGGTTAATCTTATAAACAGAACCACGACTGCTGTTTGCGAAAGCGATGTCAAAATATTTTAAAGCCCTTGCCCAATATATCTGTTTTAATTTTACGTTATTGCTCATTTTTTGGTTTATTTGATCTCCATATTTAGTTTATTTCATCAAGATATTGATTGGCTCTGATGTGGATTGTCGACATGTTGTAATTTGATTGGTTCCAACGTGCATGCTTGTTTTATAAATTAGTTAGTAGCTAGGTTTGAAGGTTTCTGAAATCAACATTTATGGTGTTCTAATATTTATTGTAAGTACAGCATATGTACTACATTTGATCCATTTTATCTATGTATATATATAGTAATTTTTGGTTTTTAACTTTGCTTGAATTTATTTTGTTCAACTGTTGCTTGGACTGCGTTTATATTTTGATGTAACTGCAAGAATGTGCAGTAAATATTAACTGACAAATACTCTAGTGCCAAATATATGCAACTAACTAAATTGAATTGAACTAGTGATATAATTAATTAGAATAATCATTTCTGTACCTGCGCTACAATACCCGCATTTAGAGGAATAATGTATTATGGTCCCCACTAATTATTATTCTTAAAATATATTATTCTAAAATTCCAGCAGCACCCTTTCAAAGCCTCGGCACTAATTCCGCGTCAATATTTCTCTAACAAAAATAGTTGACCTCATAAAAATAAATATTTTCAATAGTTAGATATTAATACTTTCAGTGTCATATGTAAAAAGATGATGGATCTAATTACAACATTATGGCAGTTTAGGTCCCCACAAGCAGTTATGTAAAAATTATAACATTGTTTACTATATAGATATAAATACTTGTGTTCTTTGAACTATATACTTCAAGATTTGACTATATATTAATATTAAAAAAAAAGTTATAGATCTGGAACGATTGCAGTCCCCACAAGCAATTATGGCAGTTTATGTGCGGGTACGACGTCATAAATTTCAAAAAAAGGTGCGGGTACGATTATTTAAAAATAATTAATTTATCATTTACATTGTTTACTATATAGATATAAATACTTGTGTTCTTTGAACTATATACTTCAAGATTTGACTATTAATATTTAAAAATAAAGTTACAGATCTGGAACAGTTGCGGTCCCCACAAGTAATTATGGCAGTTTAGGTGCAGGTACGACATCATAAATTTCAAAAAAAAGTGCGGGTACAATTATTTAAAAATAATTAATTTATCATTTACATTGTTTACTATATAGATATAAATACTTGTGTTCTCTGGACTACATACTTCAAAATTTGACTATTAATATTAAAAAAAAGTTACAGATCTGAAGTGCAGTTATGGCAGTTTGGTCCCCACAAACAGTTATGGCAGTTTAGGTGCGGGTACTGTAGGGCGGGTTCTCATATCAGCTTCCAATTAATTAAGATAATTATATTTTAATTTTTAATGAATCACTACTACAGAATAAGTGATTATACACGGACATAAACAAGCGAGCTACACGGATTTCCCGCCGCCTGGGCTGTCACGGTTTAGAAATCCTTGTATATATACACACGGATTTTTACCGCGTACAATTACTGAATAGCTACACGGATTATTACATACACAGCCGTTTACAAATACTTGACATTGGCGCTCTCCATAACCGAGCTTCACGGATTATTAGATAAAAAACCGTGTACAATTAGATTTCTACACGGTTATTTATCTAAATATCCGTGTAGCTCTCTTATTTTTTAATTTTGTTTAATATTGAAATATCTTTCTACACGGATGTATAAATAAATATCCGTGTAGCTCTCTTATTTTTTAATATATAATTTTATGTATTAATTTTCTTCTTTATTTTTTTATTGTGGAAACACCTTTCTACACGGATGTATAATTAAATATTCGTGTACCTCTCTTATTTTTTAATATTTTTTAATATTGAATGACCTTTCTACACGGATGTATAATTAAATATCCGTGTAGCTCTCTTATTTTTTAATATTTTTTTAATATATAATTTTATGTATTAATTTTCTTCTTTATTTTTTTAATGTGGAAACACCTTTCTACACGGATGTATAATTAAATATCCGTGTAGCTCTCTTATTTTTTAATATTTTTTTAATATTGAATGATCTTTCTGCACGGATGTATAATTAAATATCCGTGTAGCTCTCTTATTTTTTAATATTTTTTTAATATATAATTTTATGTATTAATTTTCTTCTTTATTTTTTTAATTTGGAAAAACCTTTCTACACGGATAAATTTTAAAATGTCCGTGTATAATTGAACTACTGTTTTTTTTAAAAAATTTGCTTTTTTTTGGCTAGCCTCCAGTTTTGCCAGCCATTTAAAATCAGATCAATTTCAGAACAGAGAATTTCCAAAATAAGAATACCAAAACCCCTAAATTTTCGAAATTTCCAAATTATATCAAAAATTAATACAAAATTCATGTACACTGAATTATACAAAGATCATACAAATCCATATTCTGGTTTACAAAATTGTTTTATAAAAAAATCTGCCCACATACATCTAAACTGATCTAACTGCTCCTTGGAGTAACTCTTTGACTCTGGTGAATACTACAAAAAATTCGAAACATGCAAGTTACAAAAATATGGCAACTACATCTCTGTTTTGCTTTATAGAAATAAATTATTGCAATTACAACAATGCAACTAATAAAACAAGTTTAGAGGAAATCAATATTAATTGTATGGACAAGTCAAGGCAAAACATATGAATTACATACCGGATATGCTGGCCATTTGAATTGTGTGCTCTCAACAAAGTGAAACATAAAAATCATCGTGTAATAACCGCATTCCCAACCGCCAATCTGTTGCGGGCACTGATATTTACATTCAGCAGCCTATGTCAGAATGACAATAAATTTTTGAACCCAAAAATATGAAATTATAAAATTATAGTGTGCTCACCTCCTTCCAGAGCCCATTCATTTTATTTCTGCTCTTACCCGTGCTCTGCACTCCACCCTCTTTAAGATATTGCCGAAAAGCCCTTACAAAATTGAGTGACTGTAATTAGCAATTCCACAATTATAAAAAAAAAATCAAACCAAGTGATATTTAGATAACTTACTTAATTATAACAGTCATGACTCTTTTGGACTGCTGAGTGGTGATGGATTTGTCGGGCCGCCTTGAATCCATGACATAAATCGTATTTTCAAGTGGCATAATCACCAACAAACACCAGTGGGAGCTGTGGGGGGAGAAGAATTGTAGTACTTTAGCATAAAATTAGTGACATATATATTCCAGCATGTAATGGTGACACAAGTGTTTGCTATGGTTCATTGTGTAATTGTTTAACTGAAAATATAAACAATTAAGGGTTACAAGTAACCTACCTTTGGTGGTATGGCAGGAAAAGAAATTTCTTTTGATCCCCACGAGCATGATGCATCGCTTTACGCAAGTAGTCGACACAATCATCCTCATACCATTCCAACATGTTTCCATTAATTCTGCCGGGGTCCATTATATTGTTAATACAATTTTTTGTATTTTATACAATGAAATATTGTTAACCAATTAGTAGTACTGTCTCAGTATTAAACATTCAATGGAACTAATCCAATTAAATTAAATTAATTCATGGCTTGTTTGTTATACTAAACTAATACATATGTCTCAGAGAGAGAGAGAGAGAGAGAGAGAGAGTATATACTTGCAAATTGCAATTAATTCAGATACAGATTGACACCATTTTGATTTCGAGAGAGAATATACGCATTGATCAGTTGTGAATGCATTAATTAAGGAATGATATTTAATTAGAAGGTTGTTGGGAGTGGATGAGTAAAGGAACAAACATACATACCCCCTAATTAATGCAAACATAAAGTATATTTGTTACGAAATTCACTTCTCCCACCTAGCTACAACTTATTATTTTTCCTCAATTAATCCCCTCACATTCTCATCAGAAATCCTTTAATCAAAGCTCTAATTGACATTATAATGACTATATATATAACCAACCTAATTAACCTTCGATGCATCTTCAATTCCCCGCTCACAACCCCCACCCCCTTTATCAAGTCTCAACCGGAACACAACAACCTCTATCTTGTAAATCTCAAATTCTCTCCTCTGTTCAATGTTTCATAAAGTGGTGTGATCACCACTGAAAACACACCCTACTATACGATCGGTGTTTTGATTATAAAA
This sequence comes from Carex rostrata, assembly GCF_964058835.1. Lineage (NCBI taxonomy): Eukaryota > Viridiplantae > Streptophyta > Magnoliopsida > Poales > Cyperaceae > Carex > Carex rostrata. Next base: position 7,514,287 of record NC_135921.1, read on the forward strand.
GATGCCGTGGATGTCGAAGGAAAGAAAAAAATGTCTTCTGATATCTTGCTCCATCTTACTAATTTTAATCATCATCCTAATAATAATAGTGGTCGTTCTATACTTCGTCATGTTCAAACCAAAATCACCCGAAATAAATTCTGTGCCGGTAAGCCTAGACCGCCTCAACTTCACCCTACTCCCAGTCTCCTTGAACATCACTTTAGTTGTTGACGTTACTGTCAAAAACAAAAATTACGCAGCATTCAAGATCAAGAGAACAAATACAACGATCTATTACCACGAAACACTGGTTGGAGAAGCATCAGTAGATCCGCGTGTTGTATCTGCTCGGTCCACCAGCACACTCAACACAACAGTGGATATTGACGTGGCAACAATGATGAGAAGTGGGTCGTTTTTGACTGACATGGCATTGGGTTTGCTTCCATTTACCTCAGAAACAAAGACTACAGGAAAGGTCATAATTCTAAATGTGTTTAAATTACATGCCACTGTGGATGTGTTATGTAATGTCGGGGTCTCGTTGTTCGACAGTACCACCAACACGATTTGCAAGACAACAGTTCATGTTTAATTTGCTAATTGTTTATGTCATTTTTTTATTTGAGCTATTTCTTTCGAAATTAATATCGCAAGAGGAAAGACTTAACAGCATTTGACAAGAGGAAAGATTTTTCTTTTCTTTATTCGTTTACTGCTTGTCCTTACTCGTCTTTTGATTTCTAATCCTGTTTGCCGTGACGTACTTTTGACAATTTCATAAAGGTTCCAAAAAAGATATTGTATTTGTGCTTGAGAATATGGTTAAATTGGCTAGAAAAATAAATTAAATGATTATGTATTATGGTGCTTTATTTAAATTTGCAACTGTACGCCTTGTTATGAAACTAATTATACCATATTTATATTTGATACTAACTATACGTCACTAATTTGACAGTTATTTGTTTTATATGTATAACTTAGAAAATTGGTAGTAGCGTACAACTGTTGTCCTCATCAGCAATAGGTTATGTGAAGAAAAACAGTTGTACGTAACTAAGGAAAGAAATATTCATTCTCAGTTTAAAAGAACAACACCTCAGATTTATTTGTATTAAAACTTGAAAGAGGCAGTTTCAGTCATTTAGTGTATGACAACTAGCTAACAATATTTATTTTTTAACTACCACAACACCATCGTAAAGAGCACCAACTGTTATTTAATTTTTAATTCACGAAAAAAAGAAAGATTCTTCCATATCCGTACATAATGCGGAGCCAAATCTTTGCAAATCTCGCAAGCTTAATTACCAACTGTTCTTACTTCTTAGTCATGAAAAGGAAAATATATATGAGGAGGGATCAAGTTACAACACTTGAAAGTTACAACAAAGTTACAACATCATTTTTTTTCATTTTCAAAGTCCAAATCGTCGATCCAAACCGTTAGATATTCAATCTATATTAAAATGTGCTTCCAGACCAAATTTTACATTTTTTGAAATTTTTTTGCTATTTATTAAGATGGGTACAAAATTGCTGTTTTTAATGGTGCAGAATTTTAATAAAAACAGCGATTTTGTATCCATCTTAATAAATAGCAAAAAAATTTCAAAAAATGTAAAATTTGGTCTGCAAGAACATTTTAATATAGATTGAATATCTAACGGTTTGGATCGACGATTTGGACTTTGAAAATGAAAAAAAATGATGTTGTAACTTTGTTGTAACTTTCAAGTGTTGTAACTTGATCCCTCCTCAATATATATATATAAAGGATAAAGATTTTATGGGTGAGGATTTTCCTATTTTCCATTATTGGGCCTCATTCTTGCCATAAAAAGGAAAATATACATGTTTCGTGGCCATTTTTATTAATATCCTTAAAAAAAACTTAATTTTAAAAATAACCCTACATTGAATTTTTTTTTAAAAATGCTCCAACTTCCAGGCCCACGGGCGGCCCAAAACACAAGCGGACCGCCCGTCCCACGGGCGGGTCACAGCACTAGCAGACCGCCCGTGGGACGGACGGTTCACTGTTCACTATTTTTTTTTAATTTAGAGATCTTAGTATTTTGATTTAAATAATTTTGTGAAAAACAAGTTTTCTTATTTAGAGTGTATGCCAAAAAAATAAAATATTTGATATATTTACGAAGTGATGTCGTAAATCTTTATAACTTTGATTTTTTTTATTTTTATCTTTTTGGTGAACTTTGATTTTATATTTTTTGTGAACTTTGATTTGATTTGATTTGATTTTTTTTATTTTATATCACAAGTCTAAATATAACACTAATGAAGGACTTGGCCTTTATTCTGATTTTTATAATATATGTATAATATATACATATGTACATATATACATATACATATACATATCTACATATCAACATATACACATATACATATATACATATATACATATACATATACATATACATATATTTTGGTTCTTAGTATATTTAATTTTGTTCACTAACATGTGTCTTTAAGTTACAAATATTTATTTTACTTTCATAATGTTACTTCTTTTTTTCCTGATATGTGGCTTTAGAACTAGCCATGTATTTTTACAATTCAGAATATTATAATTATAGGATTTGTTTACCGTCTTAACTAATAAATGTCTTTTTGCAACCCTTGTTTGAAGTTCAAAATGATATGTAAGAGAAAGTTTTGCCTACTTGTACTATTGAGGGGCAAGTTGTAATGTCGATTAATTGCACAATTGAGGGCTAATTGTATGCCTATGTAGCTTGGAGCTTAATTAATAGATTAATTTTAATTGATAGATACTTTTTAGATTTTGAGTACTTAGTTCTGCTTGCATAATTTTCAATTTTAGTTAGTGATATTTTCTTTGTGTTCTGTGTGGATAATGCATTTTGCCTCAATACAGGAGCTTATGGAGATGCCTATTCGTCTAAAAATGAGTGAAAGAGGTGATAAACAATCCGAAAATGAAGCCGGAAATGTAGCCAAAGAATCAGAAGATAGTGTAGAAACGAGCGAAACATTTGATGAACAATCTGAAAATGTAGCTGAAGAATCTGAAGAGAATGTAACGTAATAGTAGAAATTACATCTATTGATCATACTGAGCTAGCTAGTGCTTTTGTTTCTTTTCTTCTGGTGATCCTTGCGTACTCGGTAAATTTTGTTATTTTTATGAATCCAACCATAGGAACCCTAACAGGCATGAGAGTGTTATTTTTATGAATCTTTGCGTACTCGGTGAATTTCTTCTGGGGATTTTTTTTTCTTTTTTCTGGAGGAGGTTGTAGAGATCTTTCAAATACTCTCATGAACATCCATTTATGTTGAATTTTGGATGCCACAGAATTTATAAGCATTCTTTAATTTCGGTTGACCTTGTTCATTTTTAACCGATGAAAACAAAGTAATTTGAAAAGAGCATATCTATTCTGATATTATATCCATAGAGCACTATTGTTGGTTTTGTACTCTACTCATACTCTGCATATTTATTTCCATTTCCAAAGTCTGAATAATTGATTTGAATCGCTCAACATTATATCAATATGAAAATGTGGTTGGAGATCCAATTTTATATTATTTGAAACTTTTTTACTTTTTTTTAGATAGGTACTAAATCACTTGCTTGAATGGTCTAGAACCATCTTATAACAATGATTTTATACCTATCTAACAAAAATAGTAAACAAAATCCAATCAAAAAAAAGTTACAATATATCAGTGTATTTCTGTAAATTTCTGATTCAATTAAAACAAAGTTGAAATATCAAAATATTTTATACAAACATAGAGAAAATTGATAAGATCTAACGGTTTCATTTTAATATTTAAGTTTTAAATTTAATAATAAATACATAATAAAGACATAAAAATAAAGATATTTGTACTCTCTCATTGTCATATTAATATTTATAATTTCTTTATTAAAAACGAATTTTTTTTTAATTTCTAATGGATTCACATAATTTTTTGCCTATCATTGAAGATTGCTTATTTTGCGAGACATCAACCAACTTTGTTTACGACATCACTTCGTAAATATATCAAATATTTTAATTTTTTGGCATACACTCTAAATAAGAAAACTTTTTTTTCACAAAATTATTTAAATCAAAATACTAAAATTTCCAAAAATAAAAAAAATAGTGAACAGTGAACTGCTAATGCTGTGACCCGCCCGTGGGACGGGCGGTCCGCTTGTGTTTTGGGCCGCCCGTGAGCCTAACGGTTGAGGCATTTTAAAAAAAAAAAATTCAATGTAGGGTTATTTTTAAAATTAAATTTTTTTTAAAGGATATTAATAAAAATGGCCGCATGTTTCGCAAGTCTATGGGTGAGGATTTTCCTATTTTACATTAAAAATACGAAGACATGAGGTATTTCTATGTTTCCTGTATCTATTTCTATGTTTCATATATGGTGGAATATTATTCATATTGCATTAAAATACATAACAGTATAAATAAATGAAAATCAAATAATCACTATTACAAGTGCCACGAACCAACAATTATCTTAATACATAAGTGTATGCTAAACAATGACAAAAACCATGAAAAGGATATTATTTGCTGCAGGTTGATGCTACTACAAATTTAATAACTGTTAAACTAACTTGAATATAAGTACTCATTATCAAATCTATTATACATCATCGCATTTCCTAGCTAGTCCCACGACCAAAATTCAAAAGGATTTTCTTTTTGATATTTCTCCAAATTATGCTTTAAATATGTTTTCCCAATTCAACTTTCTTTATCAAGCGGATTGTGTTGTGCAAGATGGAATCCAATATACCAGCAACCTGAAAATAATTTGAAAGTACAAACACTGTTATCTCAGCTTTAAACAGTTACAAAATGGTCACAAAGAAAAGAAAGATGGAGGGACTAATGGAAATATGGAACAAGTCAGGATGTTTACCGTAAAAACACCTCCAATGATGGCACATAAATTAGTGATAAAATGAGAAAAGGACTTCGGGACCTCAGTAACTAACACCTGAAATTTTAATTGAAATAATAAATAAATATATGTATATACACCAAGAATCAAACAACAATAGCAGGCATTGCTACAACCAAACATCATATACCTGTCTAGCACAAACAGTCAGGTCTGACAATCGCACATGCTAAAATTAATTTCCTATTAGGGATGGGTACAAACCTGCATAGGAGAGGGCTCGAAATGAAATTTGGCAACTGGTATGTGGGTGCTGTGTACCAAGCTACTGTGAGCAGTGTATTCATATTCTTCAAGCAATTTCCGTTCCCTGGATGCTCTTTTAGTAACTACTTCTGTCTTAACCAATTGCAAGTAATGCTCTATCTGCACATTAATTTACCAAAAGTAAAGAATATAATTAAAAGCAGTAATGAGCACATTGCTCTTATTTTACCCAGTGTTTATAGTTGTTCATCCCTTGGTCCTCGACAGTTTCATATTGGTGAACTTGTGTGTGTGTGTGTGTGTGTGTGTGAGAGAGAGAGAGAGAGACAGAGAGACAGAGAGAGAGATTGTTACCGTGATGACAGCGTTGGATTCACCATCATGGGTAATGTAAGATTTGCCGGCTAGCCTGTCGTGGCCATCTCCAGTAAGAGGTGCTAGTCTCTTGATCTGATACAGCATTTCTGCAGACAGCCTTCGCCCAAAAGACAGCTGGGACACGTAGTGAGACATATTCATCGTAGATGAGTCAAACGAGTGCGAATTCGACCTCGCTGATATCACCAGATTACCCGGTACCTTTCAAAAGGTCAGAAAAGAAATAAATGAAACTATTTTTTAAAAGCATTACAAAGCTAGATTTACCAGACATTTTCCAAGAATATTAAGTTTATTTAGTTAACTAATGGGTTGCATAGTAAGATACGACAAATGAGAAGTATAAAAATATACCTTTTTGACTCCGACAAATCCCTCAATGCGACAACCACTTGTCAATGGTGCAGGCCTCTTTGTCAGGGTTTTGTTTGATTTATCTTCCAAAGCCAGGGTCTCCGACTCTTTCTTAATTGGTGCAACAAGAGTCTCCATTGCCTATTTCATAGATATTAAAATTTGTGTTAATAACACTTGAGAAATAAAATATAGAAGAGCTCATTCAGCAATGAAAATTTGGAATTTTTATAATTAATCCTAAGAGTAGAACTAGGGTGTTCTTAAGTTCACCAAGTTCCTTGGTGAACTCAAGTCTAAAACCCGCCAAATCGGCTTCAAATTACGAATCCAAACCATTGAGACCCGCCTATCTTACGAGTGATGCGTCTACATGTGAAAATTTTAAACATTCGAATTAATTTAGTATAAAGTCAAGCGGTCAAAATTAGAAGCTTAATAAATTAATTTTGATGCATTCATTTTTTGAACGTTTTTTGACCGCTTGACTTTATACTATATTAATTCAAATATTTAAAAGTTTCACATGTAGACGCATCATTCATAAGGTAGGCAGATTTCAACGGTTCGGATTCGTCATTTAAAGCTGATTTGATGGGTTTTAGACTTGAGTTCATGAACTTAAGAACACCCTAGTTCTACTCTTAATCCTAATATTTCAAACCTGATGTAGACCATAATATGGTTCCCAGATATCCAAGTGACCACAACATAGCTGATCCTTCATTAGTGAAACTTTTTTTTTTTTTAATCTTTAAACAAGTTTATATTGAACCAAACAAGGTAACATGGAGTTCTGTTCTTTATTCCAGACTGGAATATAAATAACATATTAAATACCAGACAAGACTTATAGAGATTATTCCGTGTAAGACCACATACCGCAACCAAGCTATCAGTGTCACGCTCCCCATAGTAAGATTCATGATCATGATGCCCCTGATTATCCCTGTATTTAAAATCCAAAATTTAAACCAGCATATATAAAAAATACATGCAAGATAATTTACTCTCCACCATATCTCTGTCTCCAGCAACTGACAGGTACCGTCAGATCATGTACCAGAAATTTTATCAATTTGGGTACATCGAGGGTAACACAGAAATTTTATCAATTTGGGGTATCCGTGGCCCCAATTATTTCAGATTGTCTATTTAGCTTTAAATACCAAAATTAAATAAATGAATTACACGCTAGCAACATCTAGTGATCATAGAGGACTATGTTTTATATTTTCTAAAGTACTTACTTGAGATCAGTTCCTTTGCGGAATATGCGAATAGATGGGTAACCCTGTATGTGATGCCTACATTTGAAAAATATAATGACAAAAACTTTAAAATAAAAGGCACAGAAAACATACAAAAAGACAATTTGGTGTATTGATAGCATTAATTACCTCCGGCATAAATCAGATTCGACGGTACAATCAACCTTAGCAAGAAGGATCCGGCCATCCATTTCTGGATCATATCTGAAAGCAATATGCAGGGGAAGGGAGGGGAGTGAAATAAAATATGTTCAAATTACTAACTAGAAAAAAAAAATCAAGAAAAAATAAATCAAAGTGAAGCAGATAACAGAAATTTGTTTACCTCTCTCTAATTATCTTAGCAGCTTTTTCCCAAGAAGGTTTCTGAAACAAAAATTTATCAGGTTTAAACATGTTCAAGTAATTATGGGCCAATTAGGCCTGCCAAAAATTTAACCTCACCAGTAATAATTCGCAACCTCAACTGAACCCAAACCAATTTCATGTTATGCGAAGCAGACAACCCAATACCTGACTGCCCCAAAACAGATCAACAAAAAATCCATGCAGACCACAAAACCAAACAAACCAATACTGGACGGACCTAAAATTCAACAAAATCCATAACCTAGACCCTAAAACAAAAACAACCCCAACCCTGCACCAAAACTCACCCAAAAGAAAATGACCTAGACAACTGAATAACACAAGACCTCCCTTTCGCCAACTCTAGGGGCACCAATAAAAATGAACAAAACACAGATATTAAGACTAAGCAAAAATAAATTATCACAAAATAGACATACCAGACGGTTGCTCCAGTAACACCATGGTGCAAAAAAGTTCACTACCAAAATTGGGTACCTACAAAACAGGCAATTGTTCGTTCTCAGATAAATTAGACGAAACTAAGTCTTAAGTCTTCATCTGTGGAGAAGAGATGAAAACACACAATATAGGATTAACTAGAGAAAACTTAAATAGACTTTAATAGACTTAATGCTTGTTTGTAAAACTACAAATAAAACCAACACCAACTCCTTTTTGAAATCAAAAAGTGCAAACAAAAAATAAATAAATAAATAAACAATCTATGATCAAGTCTTACTGGTGCGAATAGACATCAAAATTGGTACCGGTAACAGAAACTGATCCATCAGAAAATTCTTCATCAGCCACATCTCCAATATTACTGATGTGTGGGATGTGACCTGGGTGATATTCAGACCCAGTCACCACCAAATTTTGGTCGATAGAGAATTTTCTAATTGTTTTTGTTATATTCAATCTGTTCTGCACATTGTTAAAAAATCATGAATTAAATGCAAATACAAAGTGAAAAATCTAATAAACTATTCTAAGTAGAAAACCAATCAAAAGGCAGAGAGATATACCGTGCCTAATACATCACTAACATCCACTGATGCAAATTCACATGAGAGAGCAGGAAAGCTGCAAAGCAGGAGAAGAAACAATAAAATAAGCAAATTGCATGATTCTTAATAATCAAAAATAAGAAATATTGCTTTTCTATTCTAAGTAGAAATAATAAACTTTTGAGAAAGAAGAAATGTACCTTAAGTTAAAATCAATGCGTAAGAACTCACTATCTGTGCTCCTATCAACAACTACAGATGTCATTGTACTTACAGTCATATAATCTCCTAATTCCTGATTGTAAGAAGGAATATTTTGATAAATTAAATCCTTAGAAAAACCAAAAAAATAACAAGCAGAGAGAGAGAGAGAGAGCAAGTGAAGTGAACAACCATTCCAAACAAAAACATCATAAAGAAGGCAGCAACGATAGAGAGCCCAGCCCCAGAAAGGGAAGCCTCAGTTAAGTCTCTTGGAATTTTCCTGAATTGAAGATTAACAGAAAGATGTGATTAATCTTAAATGAATCTAGATCAAAAGTCATGTTTAACCTAATAGGAAGAGAGCAATTAGAGAATGTTCAAGTTACTAAACTAGTTAATTTACAATGCAATAATAAGGTATCATCACAAGCACTACATTTAGTACGCAAACGAAGACCTTCCGAGTATTTTTCAAATGGTTTCCTCAAAAAAAGAAAAATGTAATTTTCAAAAGTAAGATGTAAACCTAATTTTTTGTTCTTCTCAACAAATGTCAACCAAAATATTCTAAAGGAGAAAATGCGCATTGTTTAAAGAGGTTTCAGAGGCAAACGAAAGATTAGGGGTGGAATGAATGAGAAGAATGGCGATCTGAATCTAACCTGTAGAAATCGACGGACTTTAGCTTGCTGGGGTTAAGCATGGTTGATATATATCGATTAAAGATTTAGCGCTTCGAAATAATTCGCGAATAATAGATTGATGGGAGAAGTGAGGGAAGAGCGTGGTAGAGGAGAGAGAGGGAGAGAGACAGATCTAGCCTCCGATCCGAACTCTCGTGAAAAAGAAAAGAAATAAATCTGCTGTGAGCCTGTGACCCGTAGGAATTGCAGGGACCCTGCTATTCCAAATCTAACCTTTCATTTTTTGGAACACACGAATCACTATAAGTTGTTTATATGCACAAATCTCAAAATAAATGAAAGGTTAGATTTAGAATAGCAGGGTCCCTGCAATTCCTACGAATCTCAAAAAGAAAAAGGTAAGATGGGACCGTACTTAAGTGTCATTATTGGGCTGGGCCTCATTCTTGCCTAATAGGCCCAAGATGAATTATGGACCGTAGATAAAATACACAACCGGGGTTAACATAGCAAAAAAAAACCAATCGTGCAAATTTGAGAAAATAGGCCATCTCATTCTCATACGCTATTAAAAGGTCCACTAAGTATTAACGATTTTTAGCACTTGTTAGTGACTTGCTAGTGAGAAAGCATACAATACAGCACTGAAAATCAAGTGGTATTTCCATATGCTATGAATGAAGCTGATTATCTTACTGAATCTGACTTTCCTTCTATTCCAAAGAAAGTTTACATTGTTATTTGTTAGACTTTCCAAAAGGTGTTTTTGGTTTGTAGGGCTTCAATTGCTAAATATGTATAATCTGACCTTAGTGCATGAATTTGAAACCCTCAAAACAATATGACGCCAACACCACTGTAATTGACCTTGGTGTTTGATATGTTTGATGACTGTTACATCAAGAACATATTCACTATTAAGCTAATACAAATCGCATAAACATAAAAGCACCACATTCATACATAAACACCTTCCATCTTAATTAAAACACCATTTCTACTCATTTTCATACATACATAAATTCACTTGATAGCTTTCGCAAGTATATGCTCCTTCCATTTTTTGCCCTCCTTCCATGTTTTCTCTCATCACATTCCATTTTTACCTTGCAAAAATTTTGGATTGTCATTTCTGAACTTTGCAATTCATTTGAAAAATGAATGCATTTAATTATTTTATCAAGCTTTTTTATCACTTGATTTTATATATATATAGCGACTTGCTATGCTACAAGTACGTTAGCCGTCCGATTTGCTTTAATTTTTATGTTGTGTCATGGAGTCGTACATGAAGCACTTGAATGAAACGAAGAAATAGAGTGTCAATATAGTACTCTTTTATTCGTTTATCCTACCTGCACCGTATTTGTTTACCCAATCCATACCATATTTGATTATTGGAAATGAGCTAATTAGCTTTTTTTCACAAATTTTGCTTAATTAGGATAATTAGTTGATATATAAGCATACATGTAGTACTAGAAAGTGGTATTTTCGTACGTGAAGCTAATTATTGTGTCACAAATCTGACGTTCCCTGTATCATCCAAAATTGAATGTTTATAGAAATTCCAAAGAAAGTTTTAGTGATCAGTGACTAATATATTTTATCTTGAATGCCAGATCTTTCAAACCTAGCTAATCCTCCCTGTTTTTCAGTATGTGTGACATAATAATATAATGATATGGAGTAAGTTAGTGTTATATATATTTCTTGTTATGAGTGATCTATATATATGTTCCTGAAAATTATATTAATAACTAAACCAAATTGGTAAAAGGATAGTATTGCTCATAAAATAATAAACCAGCGACTGTTATACTGGCATCCTCACACCAGTGAAAATAATGAAGCCTTCCATCCAGACAATTAATAATTCTCAATCCTGTGAAAATAATGAAGCCTTCCATCCATATAATTAAAATCAGTGGCACAGCATTCAAGTTAAATCACAGTAATTTCAATTTAACATACGACTCATACACAAAACAAGATTACAAATCACAAAAAAAAAAAATGTTTTACATATCATGAAATTTAATTAATTCCAAAAGAAAAACTGAAGTTATCCTATTCTTCTACTCTCTGCATGCGTCTCGAGAAAGCTTTTCCAAGTCTAATAGTTGGAAGAGTCGCTGCTTTTCCTGCTTCAAGATCCATGGATGATGCTGCACAACATTGTCATAGATACAATTCAGAGTGAACCTTCATTTATATAACAGTAATTAACTATAATTATTGCAATACTTTGCAAATGATAATCACAAAATTAAAAATATATAATACCTTAATGTAAATACAAATCGCACGATATAGGCCATCATGCGAAGGTCTTGCTCCATCTGGAATGACACATGCAAGTGATCGAAACTCCTCCAGCTTCAAGTTCGAATCAATGGCAACTTTTGCTAAATACTGATCAACTATCGTAGCAACTGCTGCAATCTTAGCCAATAGCAAATCGGACGCCTCTAAAGATTTGTTGTCATGAAAATAGTATAGAAGCTCAATTGCGTGCATGTATACTTCCACGAAATTCTCAATTATACGCGTTACACAAGTGATATCAAATGTTGCATCTTGCTCGTCCCCAAAATGAGGAACCAACAGATCCTGAAGTGTAGCTTCATCCAGCTGGGCTCCAATTCTTCTCTCCAAGCTCTGGATGCATGTTACATTGGCATTTAACATGATCCCGACAGAAAGCATGCTAAGAAGATATTTAGTCGAGATAGCTCCCTTCTGTACCGGTAACATGCCCACAATTTGTTCATGCAACTTTCTCTCCTCGACATACCATATGCCGGAGGAATTAGGATCTAAACCAGGATTGTACTCATCTGCATAATAAGCTATGGCATTGGAAATATTTCCAGGGTCGTGCCCCATTTCACCCAAGAGCTCTATAAGTCTTTTGAAGAGAGACAGATTGAGAGAGCAAACATCTTCGTACCACCAATCTGCATAAATCGATTTGTGGTATGTGATTTTGCATGCAAGTGATTGGAGACATCTCGAGACAATACCGAGTTCGTCGGCTTGGTTTAATACGCCTTCATCATCACAAGAAATAAGAGACTCAATGGTTTCCATCCAACTGGAGATGACTTTTTCAGACAGAAACTTTTCGGCCTGAAAAATTAAGTTAAATTTTCTACTGATACTATCATCATCCTCCATCATGTTCATGTTCATTTTTAGATAATAGGCACCGCAAATGATAGGGATAACATCGGATGACGTCAGCTCCAATTTCTGTCCATAGCAAAATTTTGCAATCTTCTGAAATGTGCGGGCTCCGCCAGGAAAATCATGAAGAATAAAGGCACAAACTAAATCCTTTTCTTCATTAGAACGATCTTTGATGAGCTTTCGCAAGTAGTTGCTGTTGTTTGCCAGGCAGCACTGCAAATAATCAGAAATATACAACACTTGATTAATTAAATTGCTGCAATGCTATTTGCAACTAGTACTATATAGGTTGATTGCGCAACAAAAAAAACTGTCAATTTGTGTCCTCTGATTTTTTATTTTCAAGAAAACTGCAATTTCAAAAACGAGCAGAAAAATAAAGCATATATCAAATCAATATGGGCTTGTCAGGATCTTAGTTATTTCTATATATATGTTTGTGTGTTACAAAGTACAAACTTAGAGAACAAATAAAAGAAGAATATGCTAATTACTTGGTAATTTTAGAAACGTGCATGTTTCATCAATACTAATGATCGATAATCATAGTAGCCTTATACTAAGAAGACAAATGAATTTTTATAGTTAGACATGATGTTCTTTCTTTATGCAAAATGAAAAAAAAATGCGATACAAATTAAATCAAGAACAACAATTATATAATTTAGGCGAAATCAAGACATAATCAAGAGAGATTATATATTCTGGATTAATTGGAATCAATTAAAGGGAAGAAAAGACATATATTACATACCTTGTGCATGATAAAAGTATAATCTCCAACCGTAATCAAAACATCTGGTAGGAGCTTTGTGGTCAATCTTCTGTAAATAATATTTACACAATAGCAATTACAAATTGAATTAAGTTACTATCAAAAATCAAATTATCAATTGAGGAAGAGAACAGGGGAGGGAGTTAATTACCTGTCAACATCGTCTTGACCAACGACATTCTCCATGGCTAACGACATTCTTTCAATTCAAATAAATTGAAATAGTTTTTTTGAATTCTATTGATCGACTCAAGCTTAATATTCTCTCTCTCTCTTTCTTTAATTGTGTGCTCTTTAGATGAAGAATTGAAATGCATAGATATTACATACTCTGCCTTAAATAAGGTTGGAGCTTACTATTTTGGGGAAGTTAATTAAGTCGGTGGGTCTCCACTCTAAATTAAATATTTAAAATTTGATTCATGATAATAATAGCAACCTATTAATGAAAACCAAGATATCTTAGAGTCTCCAAATTAGCGCTGCCCTTTTTATTTCAATTTCCCCACAAAGCCACAACTCATTTCCTTATTTACCCTCTTTCATATTATTTTTTCTCAACGCGTTTCCTTTTTTACCTGCTTAATTGAAAATTTTGAGTTTGTCATTAATTTCTGATTAAGTTAACCCAAGAGTAGTTTCGTGAATCTCCTATCTTAATTAACTGTGTACTAACTTTATGTTACATTAATATAACTATTATTAGAATACACGGTTCACAGATATGGAAATAGACTAAATAATTTTAAAAATCAAAGAGGTTAATTATATATTGGGTATATATTGATTTCAATAAATCGACAGTCTCACAATGAGTTAATTATATATGTCATTTAAAAGAAAAATTAACAGGAAAATTAAGACTGTTTGGACTTCACAAATTATGCACGTTTCATTTCTTCTCTTTTTTCTTCTTCATTCTTTTCCCTTTTTACCCTCCTTTCATTTTACCCCTCCACTGCTTTTCTTTTTGCTCCACTTCCATTTTTCGCTCAACACCTTTCCTTGTTTTACCCTCTATCTATTTTTCCCCTCAGTACATTTCATGTGTTTACCAACCTTGCATTAATTTTGGACTTGTTATTTCTAATTTAGTTTACCATCCTCAGAACTAGAGGTGGCAAAAAAGCTCGTACCTTGTGGATTGATGATGACGCGTCCGCTAACAAATCGTTTTTTAGTGGACCGAGTTGTTAACGAGCCAGCTTAACATTAGCTCGGTCCAAAATTAACAAGTTGGAGCTGGGTAATAGCTGGCTTGCGAGCTTGCGAGCCAGCTCGGTCCAAATATGACTTTGTGAATTGGTTTGAATTTGTGTGATTTTAGTATATATGAATTTATTTTGTAAACTATGGTTGTCTGATTTGGAGATTTAGTATTTTAGTATGTATGAATTTGGTTACAAATTTAATTTATAGTAGTTGACGTTATAATACATTATGTAATACATTTGAGCTTTTGGCCTATGAGCTAGCTCGGCTCACTTATTGTCAAAACAAGCGAGCCATGAGCTTAGTCTGACTCGAACCGAGCCAGACTCACTCATGACTCGCTCGTTGCTAAAACGAGCAAGCCATGAACTTGATCTAACTCGGACCGAGCCGGCTCATTGCCAGCCCAACTCAGAACAGTGTAGTTGCTGTGAATTTTCTATTTCATCTGTGTCCTAAATATATATTATAATTAGACCAGTTACGGTTCATAAATTACACCTTATTTGACGTTAAGGAAATAAATTATATATATAATATCAAAAAAGCAAAGAGTAATCTGGACAATCTGCAACGTTCAATTGATCAGCACAATTAATGCCTCTTTTATACTTGTTTCTTCAAACATGGTGTCATTCGGCTGATTTTTTCTGTAATATCCACATTAACTAAAAAATAATACAAATATTTAAGAATTCTGAACAAAATTTGAAAATACCCAGATCACTGAAAATTTCAGCAACCGAAAAAATAATTGGGCCGCTGAAATTTTTAGCGGCCGTACAACATAAGTATTTTTTTTAATTCTTTAGTGTTCGTCCAAAACACTTTTGTATATTTATGATTTTTTATTTAATTAAAAAATTTTATGACTTTTTTATTTTTTATGTTAAAATATTAAAAATATTCTATATATTTCTTCAAAAATAAATGAAATACTATATAATTTGATTTATTTTAAAGACTGTAACAAATAATCCAAATCAATATTTTTCATGCTGTAATTTTTGTGGCTGTAAGAAAAATTGAAATATTTTTTTTGTATTATTGGAAAAATAAATAAAAAATATTTTTTATCTGAGTTATTGATCCTGGTTCAAAAATTACTTCTTAGTAAATAAAGAAAATATTATGGTTGTTCTAATAAATTTAAATTCTAAGATTTTATATATATTTCAAAACAATTTGGAAAAAAGTCATTTCAATAACAAAAGTCCAAGATTTTTTTGTTTATTTGAAAATAGAAGGATCACAATATTTTTTATATTTATCTAAGAATGACTTTTGAACCAGAATCAATAATTCATATTCAAAACATTTCTTTTTCAGTAACACACAAAGATATATTTTAATTTTTCTTACAGCTGTAAAAATTCCGGCCTAAAAAATATTGATCTGAGTTATTCGTTACGATATTTCTAATAAATTCAATTATATAGTATTTCATCTATTTTTTTTAAAATATATAAAATATTTCTAACAATTTAATAAAAAAGATAAAAAAAAATCAGAAATTTTATAATTAAATAAAAAGTTATAAATATACAAAAGGGTTTCGGACAGAAACTGAAGAATCAAGGAAAATGTTATGGTGGCCGAAAATTTTGACGGCTCAATTCTTTTTTTGACCACCGCAATTTTTAACGAGCTGAGTATTTTTAAAAATCTTCAGCTGAACTAGATATATTTTATTTTCGTATTGAATTTTGGATATTAAAAAAGTCATTTGGGCCCAATTATATTATTTGTCTACCTATTTATAATTATTCTCAATCTATTCTGTTCGATCCAATTTGTTCCCTGAACTATAGTATATGATCAATTAATGAGACCATAAGTAACATTATAGTTTAATTCAAAAAAATTCTACGATGCATATTTAAATTGTTATTTGATCTATTAAGCATCTCTTTCTTAGTGGTAAACAATTAAAATTTCAATTAGAGTGAGCTAAAATAGAAGTCAAAATCTCTTTGACGTTCAACTTTATATCCAAGTTAATTATTGTCTTCCCTCTATGTTGATTGCTTATGTACCAGACGGTAGGGGTGCAAACGGGTCGGATAGTGCTCAACCCATATCTGTATCCGTATTTTTTTTCGGATACGGATACGGATCAGATAGTAATCGGATACGGATACGGATCGGATATTAAATTGATACAGATACGGATCGGATATTAAATTGATACAGATACGGATCGGATATTTTCGGATACGAATACAGATACGGATATAATTCGGATTTCTAATTCAAAACATATATCTAATTAAATTGTTACACCATTACAATATATATATATATGATTAACTAAAATTCACCAACATAACTATAACTTTAATTAAAAATACCAACACAAAAGATACTCTTTAAAGATATTCTAATACAAAAGATAAATAGACAAGAAAAAATTCTCTCAAATCTTAACATATTCGGATATCCGAAAAATTAAAATATCCGGATCCGGATAATTATCCGTATCCGTATCCGTATCCGATTCCGAAACTCAACCCGTATCCATATCCGAATCCGCATAAAAAAATATGTATCCTTATCCGAATTCGCAACTATCCGTATCTGAATATCCGAATCCGCAAAAATTCGGATACGGATCTGGATTCGGAAGGGTAATATCCGACCCGTTTTGCACCCCTACCAGACGGGCAAACCGGAAAAGACACTCGGAACCAAGTCCAATTCGATTTGAATTAAAGACCGAACAAACATTTTACGTATAGACCAGAAACAAATAAAAAAGCCCGACCAGTTTCCAAAAATCAATGAACCAATTCAAACCGGTAATCTCATCTTCTTCTTTTATTCCAACTTCTGAACTAGTGGGGTCATGTATTCCTTACCTTTTACGGCAAAAGTTAAAAACAACTACATATGTTATTATGTGAGCAACTCCACGTTATTTATTGACTGGACAAAAATTCAAATAAGTCAGAACGAATTGGTTGATAATTTGACAAAAACTGGAAGAGGTAACGGCTGGGACTGCGTGGGATATATTTTCTCCAGTTTTTAACGTTAAGTTGCTCTGTTTTTTATAACTTGATATCGGATAGAGCTTGTTAGAAATGATTGTTGTAATCTGAGTAATTGTAAGGTGCCTATGGGCTGTTGAATGACAATAAGAAACTCCATATTATCTATTGTGTTGGCTCAACTTATCTTTTTTAATTAATTATATATTTGAACTTGATCAATCGTTGAAATACTATATATTTCTTTAAAAAAATATATAAATTGTAGAAAATTTAATATCAGCAGTTGAGCGGATTAACTTACTAGTTCGATCGAACTATTAATTTAAAGCATTACCCGCCGGATCAATGTCCGGTCTTATTTATTTTATTTTTTTATTTTTATTTTTTTGGCCGAAAGCCGTAGGCGCAATGTCCGGTCTAATAATAACATTAGTATTAATTAACTAGAATGCATATCCTCTGCATTAACTCAAAAATGAATCTTTTGAGCTAATGAATATAAACCGTCTGATCTTAAACGGAGCTAATCCGGCCTCTGATTATAATATAGGGAGGCCTTTTAATATTAGTGCGAATTTAGTCTACATGAATTTTAAAACAAATCAGATGATCAATATTCATTAACTCAAAAGATTACCTTTTGAGTTAATGCAGAGGATACGAATTCAATTAACTATACTCTCTGCCAGAACATGAACAGGTGATATTCACCGTCTACCATGAAGTAATAAATTTAACTATTCCCATGTACACCACCTATATATATGTTTGTTGTTTATGCATGTACACACTAAAAAGTAATCATTGGGCCATTTTCTATCATCTTTGAACAATGGTTAATAAAACCTGAGGATCCTAGCTACCTTAAAATGAAATTTTTTTTTTTTATATAAACCATAATTAGAAATAATAATTTTAGGAAACCAACATGATTATGGAGAGGTCAAATCTTGTGATTAACAAGTTTTGTGTGTTGAATTTATGTCCATCACTGTAGCATCATTTTTTATTTTTTATGGAAAAAAAAAACAAAAAAAATTGGTACAATGCTAGATGCGATAGTCTATCTCGTCCAGTTTTTTTTTTAAGTTAGATCTCTAATTAGAGTCAAGATTAATGGGATGGGTTGATTTATCCTAACATGCTACAGTGTCGGACAGGATAAACCATTTCTTTTTTTCCATATTTTTATTATCCAGCAAAACCATCTCCTTTCGCAGTTTCTTTTTTATATTAATGGAAAAATCGATAACACAAGTTCTAAAGAACACTTGTACGATTTAAATTATTTAATTTGAAGAGTAATTCCAAAGATATCAAATTGATATATCATACAAGATGGATGGCTGTATCATTTTAAATTAAAAATTAATGTACACGTATTTGTATTTAATATTCATATATATGCAGATGTTTATTTTTCAAGCAGTAGAGTACTTATCTTATATATATTAACAAGCAAAATTCTCATTCGAAATTAAGAAGCAAGTCCAATTTGGCAAACATTCAAATTAAATGACAGTAAGTTCAATGTATAGTACATGACTCATACCCAAAACAAGATTACAAATGTAAAAAATAAATGGTTTATACATAATGAAAATTAATTCCAAAGGAAAAACTAGAGTTATCCTCTACACTCAGAATGTATCCGGAGACAACTTCTCTATGTCTAATAGTTGGATGAGTCGCTGTTTTTCCTGCTCCAAGATCCAAGGATGGTGCTGCACAACATTGTCAAAAATACCAATTAATTGTGATCGAACCTTCATTTGCTTTCAAGAACAGTCGCTAATTATAACTCTACTATATAAATGAGAAATTTCAGCCACGTATCCTTGTTCTCTACTCTAATAAAAAAAATATTATTTAAAAGAAACATGTTAGTATCCCTCTTTAATATATACGATATAGAGTACTTTCTATATATATTTCAGGACATTGTTTTCTTAAATTTGTATAATGGTGCGTTTCCTGATGATGTTTTGAGATAATTATGGCCAGAAATGAAAATTTCCATCCAGCAGAATCATGCATTTGGTTTATCAGAATTAACAAAATTGAAAATATATAATACCTTAATGTAAGTACAAATCGCACGACATAGGCCATCATGCGAAGGTCTTGCTCCATCCGGAATGACACATGCAAGTGATCGAAACTCCTCCAGCTTCAAGTTCGAATCAATGGCAACTTTTGCTAAATACTGATCAACTATCGTAGCAACTGCTGCAATCTTAGCCAATAGCAAATCGGACGCCTCTAAAGATTTGTTGTCATGAAAATAGTATAGAAGCTCAATTGCGTGCATGTATACTTCCACGAAATTCTCAATTATACGCGTTACACAAGTGATATCAAATGTTGCATCTTGCTCGTCCCCAAAATGAGGAACCAACAGATCCTCAAGTGTAGCTTCATCCAGCTGCGCTCCTATTCTTCTCTCCAAGCTCTGAATGCATCTTACATTAGCATTTAACATGATACCGACAGAAAGCATGCTCAGAAGATATTTAGTCGAGGTAGCTCCCTTCTGTACCGGTAGCATGCCCACAATTTGTTCATGCAACTTTCTCTCCTCGACATACCATATGCCGGAGGAATTAGGATCTAAACCAGGATTGTACTCATCTGCATAATAAGCTATGGCATTGGAAATATTTCTAGGGTCATGCCCCATTTCACCCAAGAGCTCTATAAGTCTTTTGAAGAGAGACAGATTGAGAGAGCAAATATCTTCGTACCACCAATCTGAATAAATCGATTCGTGGTATGTGACTTTGCATGCAAGTGATTGGAGACATCTCGAGACAATACCGAGTTCGTTGGCTTGGTTCAATACGCCTTCATCATCACAAGAAATAAGACACTCAATGGTTTCCACCCAACTAGAGATGACTTTTTCAGACAGAAACTTTTCGGCTTGAAAAATTAAGTTAAAGTTTCTACTGATAGTATCATCATCCTCCATCATGTTCATGTTCATTTTTAGATAATAGGCACCGCAAATGATAGGGACAACATCGGATGACGTCAGCTCCAATTTCTGTCCATAGCAAAATTTTGCAATCTTTTGAAATGTGCGGGCTCCGCCAGGAAAATCATGAAGAATAAAGGCACAAACTAAATCGTTTTCTTCATTAGAACGCTCTTCGATGAGCTTTCGCAAGTAGTTGCTGTTGTTTTCCAGGCAGCACTGCAAATAATCAGAAATATATAACACTTGATTAATTAAATTGCTCCAATGCTATTTGCGACTAGTACTATATAGGTTGATTCCACAACAACAAAAAAACTGTCAATTTGTGTCCTCTGTTTTTTTATTTTCAAGAAAACTGCAATTTCAAAAACGAGCACCAAAATAAAGCATATATCAAATCAATATGGGCCTGTCAGGATCTTAGTTATTTCTATATATATGTGTGTGTTACAAAGTACAAACT
Organism: Carex rostrata; assembly: GCF_964058835.1. Lineage (NCBI taxonomy): Eukaryota > Viridiplantae > Streptophyta > Magnoliopsida > Poales > Cyperaceae > Carex > Carex rostrata. The sequence continues at coordinate 7,535,271 of NC_135921.1, forward strand.
TAGGGAACAAATAAAAGAAGAATTTGCTAATTACTTGGCAATTTTAGAAACGTTCATGTTTCATCAATACTAATGATAATCATAGTAGCCTTATACTAAGAAGACAAATGAATTTTTATAGTTAGACATGATGTTCTTTATTTATGCAAAATAAAAAAAATGCAATACAAATTAAATCAAGAACAACAATTACATAATTTTGGCAAAATCAAGACACAATCAAAAGAGATTATATATTCTAAATAGGAATCATTTAAAGGGAAGAAAGACATATATAACATACCTTATGCAGCAAAAATGTATAATCTCCAACCGTAATCAAAACATCTGGTAGGAGCTTTGTGGTCAATCTTCTGTAAATAATATTTACACAATAGCAATTACGAATAGAATTAAGTTAGTATTAAAAATCAAATTATCAATGGACGAACAGAACAGGAGGGGGGGTTAATTACCTGTTAGCATCCTCTTGGCTACCGGCATTCTCCATGGCTAACAACATTCTTTCAATTGAAATCAATTAAAAGAATTTATTTGAATTCTATTGATCGACTCAATCTTAATATTCTCTCTTTCTCTCTTTCTTTAATTGTGAGTCCTTTGGATGAAGAATTGAAATACGAAGGTGTTATGTACTCTGCCTTAAATAAGGTTGGAGCGTAAATATTTTGGGAAAGTTGATTAATTAGTAAATTAAGTCGGTGAGTCTCCCTTCTATATTCAATTTTTAGAATAGCATTCATGATGATAATAATAGCAAACTATTAATGAAACCAAGATATTATAAGAGTGTCCAAATTAGTACTGCCTTTTTTTGTTTTAGTTTCCCCTCAACTCCTTTCCTTATTTACCCTCCTTTCAATATTATTTTTGCTCAACGGATTTTATTTTTTACTTGCTTAATTGAAAATTTCGGGTTTGTCATTAATTTCTGATTAAGTTAACCCAAGTATAGTTGCATTCTGTGAATCTCATATCTTAATTAACTGGGTACTAAATTTATGCTGCACTAATTTAACTATTATTAGGATACACGTTCGGTTCACAAATGTGGAAATAAATTAAATAATTTTAAAAATCAAAGAGGTTATATATTGAGTATTGATTTCAATAGATGGACAGATAGTACAATGAGTTAATTATATGTGCCTCTTCTTCTTTTAAACTTAGCAGAGAAATTAAGATTATTTGGACTGAACAAATTATGCAACCGTTTCATTTCTTCTCTTTTTTTCCTTCATTCCTTTCCTTTTTTTCCCTCTTTTCATTTTTACCTCAACACATTTCCTTGTTTTTCCCTCCATCCATTTTTTCCCCTCAACGCATGTCCTGTTTTACCATCCTTGCATTAATTTTGGACTGTCATTTTTAATTCAGTTTACCATCCTTGTAGTTGCTGGGAATTTTCTATTTCATCTGTGTCCTAAATATATATTATAATTCGACTTTTATTGGAGATTTAAGGTTCATAAATTACACCTTATTTGCATTTAAGGAAATAAATTATATATAATAATAATAAAAAATAAAAAAAGCAAAGAGGTTATAATCTGGATTCTGGACAATCTGGACGTTCAATTCTTTAGCACAATTGATGCATCTTTTATATTTGTTTCTCCAAACATGGTGTCATTCGGGCCCAATTATATTATCTACCAATTTATAATTGTTCTCAATTCGGATCCGCTCTGCCCAATTTGTTCCCCAAACTAGTATATGATCAATTAATGAAGCCGTAATTAATGGGTTAATTATTATACAGTTTTCAACTCAAGATATTTCTACGTTGCATATGTAAATTGTTATTTGATATATTAAGTTTTTTTTTTCTTAGTGGTAAATATATATATAATATTTTGTTTGAAACAGTGCTTTTAAATGCAGCCGCATGAGTTGTATATGCATGTGCAGTCGTCAGCTGCATTGAGAATTCCATATAGTTTATTTTATGTGGTTTTGAATATGCAGCCGCATATGCGGTTGCTTTCAAATTCGGAAAAGATCCAAAAAATAATTGTTTTGGAGGAAGCTTGAAACCATAACTTATGAGCATCCTACTCTGATCCTATTCTGAGCACAAACCTCTATACTAGAACATCGTTGTGTTATAAATTAGTTTTATTTTATGTATATTCTTTTAACAACACATAGTAAATCCGTATATACAACATGCAGTGATCTTTTACATATATGAACAAAATCGCATTTAAAAACACCGAGTTGAAGTAATAGTTTTAATTTTACCGAGTTAAAATGGAAGACAAAATCTCTTTGGCGATAAATTTTTATTCCAAATTAATTATTTGTTTCCCTCTATGTTGATTGCTTATGTACTAATTAACGATATTCTCTGTCAGAACATGAAGAAATAAATTTACTGTTCCCACCCCAACAATATATTTGTGTTTTTGCATGTACACACTAAACAGTAATCATTGGTCCATTTTCTATCATCTTTGAAGATTGAATAATAAAACCTGATGTTCCTAGCTAGCTACCTTAAAATGCGTTGCACATGGAGAGGTCAACCCATGTGATTTAAATTATCTGTGTCGAATTCTAAATTCATCCTGCAGTCCAGCAATTCATCAGAAGTGCATTATTTTTTTTGCATGTTGCAGTTGCAATGTGTGGCCAATAATTTTTTGCATCTAATTAACAGACGGACCAATAGATGCCTGCTTTCTGGATCGCTAATTTTTAAGGAATCATTAATTGATGCATGGATTTTTTTTTTTTTCGTTTACATTTTCAATATAAGGCGAAGAGTGCAGTGGGCTGTTCAAATGAAATGATAACCGGCGAGCATTAAATTGTTCAATTAATTTAAGAGTGCGCGCGCACACACACAATATCAACTTAAATTAAAATTAAAGACTTAATTAGGTGCTATGAATAGCATAAGACCTTTCATACTATGGCTTCAAAAACCTATCGTATAAATTTCAAATTTCAATCTAAGTAGCTCAATAAATTAATTATATTATGAACTTGTAAATACCAATTTTTATCATTTTTGAAAAAAAAATTATAATTTATGAAAGATGACAAAAAATGACTTAAAAATAAATATTAACATTGTAGACCATTTTTTATTATCTTTCATAAATTATAAAAAAATTGTAAAAAAATTTCAAAAATACTAAAAATTGATATTCTTCAAGGTTATTTTATAACTAATTTACTGAGCTACTTAGATCAAATTTTAAAATTTATACAATAGATCTTAAGACCGTAACACGGAAGACCTTATGCTATCTATAACATCTAAGCCTTACTCTTAAAATTTACAAGAGATCAATATAAAACGGCCACACAATTCGCAACTTAATTAATTGGATAGCAGAACAGCACAGATCATAACTTATATATATGCATGCACCGAATGTAAATGATAAATTAATGTTGGCAGTTCGCAAATCAAATTTCCACAACAGAACTGAATTTACACAGAGACATGTGGCTAACCATGCAATCAAAATTATATGAATTTGGACTTGAATTGCTACAAACAGCACTAGCTACATATATATATGTTCCTAATTAATTAATTAATGCCCCGTCGGCTGGATTTTATTACCTACCAAATAATGTAATTAGGTTTTGCTAGGAACAAGTTGCACCCTAAATCCTCCTCTAGTTAATAAATTCAAGTCACATGAAGATTCTTTTTGTTGTTTCTTCATAATTAATAGACTACGTAAAACCTCTTGGCATGGCTTAATTTTATGAAGAGGACAAATAGCTTTATCTGTATCTCTTGCATGTATTTCATATATTATATTGGATAGCAAAGTGCTTATATATCTTATATATGTGTTAATAAAAATTAAAAAAAAAAATCTGTTTTGTTACTTATCAACAAAACTTATGTATATTTCGAAAAGGTAAAGTGATTAATTAATTTGTAAACTACATATAAACACGTGCAAGTTCAGATATAAATTAAATAATTAACGAATTTTTGTTGAACATAGAGGTGAACGAATAAGTTATCTTTTATTTAACGAACAAATATATGTAATATATATATTAATTATATGAAAACCTACCACGTCTTAGATAAGACATTACTTTTCATATGAAAAATTATGAAATGAAGTGCCTATATTTGGAAACATGAAAAATTAATATTTCCAACATCTATAACAAAAGTTCATTAAAAAAGAAAAGAAAAGAAACGGATTATATATGTCATTAATGTCATTTGGTACGGTGAATCCACAGTGCTTGATTTGTTCAGTTCACATGGACTTTTCAACATATCCTTGAATTTGGCAACTGCTACAACTACCAGTTCATGAAAGGTACGTGTTAACTACTTTCTTTAAATATTGGTTTGGCTTTCCATTTTGTATTAATTGTTCAAGAGCCAACATTCGCGAAATATATTCCCCTTTTTGCTTAATTTCTCCCTAGCTTTCTTGTGCCTATAAGCTATAGCTAGCTAGTCTACCATTAAACGTGTCGTTCTTCATCTCGTGGATATGTATTAATATTGGATATAAATCTGCTGTTATTCCAAATGGATCACAGGACCCTGCTATTACTATCGCGACCGTTCAAAGTTTTTTCATACACAAATCTCAAGAAAAAAATTCTTTCGTGCCCAAATCTCGACAAAGTTCAACGGCTGGGATCGGAATAACAGGGTCTTGTTATCCCTTTTGAATTACAGCAGATTTATTTCCATTAATATTGGCAGGTATAGCACTGATATAGTGATTTATTTTATCGATAATTTGTTATGCATGGGAATTCATACCAGATATAGAATGTTTTAGATAACATTTATTTACATATAAATAAGACAAAATTTTCAACAAAAATTCGAACTACAACTTAATTTCCATACCAAAGTTGTTGATGCTTAAGTTTTAAATAACATTGAGCAATCTCTATCAGTTGTGGAACAATAACTTTTTGTTGTGTTAATGGGGATAAGCACTTTTGCAGTTGTTAATTAGTTGTTAGTTGTTAGTTGTTACACTTACATATATATAGAGAGAGAGAGTTTAATAATATCACGACGTACCTTTGTTTAACAAACGATCTGCTAGATATTTTAATTAGGAGTTTGTTCATCTCTGGGATTCTTATCGAATGGTTAGAATTTGTTGTCAATCGAGTCAGGCCTAGCTACCTAATCAAGGAAATGTTAAATCCTATGGCGTATATCTCTGGTATATATGGTATTGCTGCTGTCTTCAACAATATTAAGCGAAAATTTCAAATACTTTCATCAATTATAGATCTATATAATATTCTGTCAAAACGTACCTACTTGGCAAAAATAAAATATATATAAGAACAGTACTATCTCTAATTAAAAATTGTAAGAATAAATCAATGTTAGAATTGATCTTCACTTTCGTTTACGTACAAGTCTATTATTGTTTTCTTAATTTATTTCTTCTTTTTTTCTCCAGTCGGCAGCTATATACTATTCATCATATACTAAGGAGGTCAGGTCTTATTCAACTACTGTTAAAATATTTAATTTTAATTATATATGAATATATACACCAAACCCATAATATATACTAGACCATATATGTACCTACAGATCTAACCAATGATAGATATATATAGATGGTGCATCCTCTCAAGGCTAAAGCCGTGTATATATAATATGATACAAATTAAACCATCAAAATAAACTAATCATCCAGCATATATATATAACCAAATCATGAACACTAAACTAGAGCCATCACAATTAGTTACACCTCTCAACTTCTTGAATTTATTATTAGATTGATTTCTTGATTGATTGACTGATTGATTTCGACCTGTTATCCATCGTAGTTTAAAAGCATGGACATTGGCACTAAACAAAGCCCTCTTTTCTGTAATTCTGTGCACTCCTCTCCTTTGCCTTGTAATATCTCAGACTCCTGTAAGTGCAAACAAAAACAATTAATATTGCAAATATCTTTGAAGAATATTACAATAATGATTCACACCAAAATTATCTACCTTTATAAAAGACATATCCATTTAAAAGGATATAGGCAAATACTTTTGTATCATTCATAAAATTTAGCATATATAACATGGGCTGATCACATATCTGATTATTGCAGATTTACTGGTTTATTGGTTCTTGGCAATTAACAGTACTTAATTTGCAGTAATAAGTTATATTATAATTATGGCATATTGAGATTTAAGTACTTAATTTAATAATGCATAGGCGGATGCCTCTTAATTAGAACGTCCAAATTAATTAATAGCTCGAGCTAATTAGAATATTCAAATAAATATTATTGCTGATTATATTCCGTAAACACATCATTTACTTTTGACCAAGATATTCAAATCAAACTTAATTTTCAAGAAATTTAAATAATGTTTTCTCGGCATTTTTTGTACACAAGTATTAATAAATAAGTTTTAATACATTTTTTTTTTTGGAAGGGTTTGTTTATCGATTTATGTACGTCTTCAAATTGCTATTTTAATAGACTTAGTCATGCATCAAGTACTATCTAATTGATTTGACAATTATCGCAAGTTACTCATACCAATTTGTTGACATATCTAAATCATCATATTTCAAAACAACAAAAGTTAAATTAATTACCTTTGGAAGCATCCTAGTGTCTCTCCTTGATGAGATTACTTGGTTGGGGGAGCTCAATTCTAGCTGAAATAAATCACTAACCTGCAAAATCATAATAAGAAAATTAGTAACAAAAAAAATCCCTCAAAATCACCAATTCAATACAAAACAACACTAGATAAGTTTCTCATGATATATCCTTTCAACCAAATAGATTATAGAAAACTTTTAAGGGTATCCAAATTTTACAACTTACGCATGGCTTTTCATGCATGCATGCATATGTATATGTTGATTGCAATAAGCTTTAATCTAATTAGGAAAAAAATCCATGAGTTTGCAGATGAAAATGTAAGAATCACACACAATAAATAAACCATGCAGTGAACTTCTGCTCTGAAACCTTAATTGGAGATAGATATTCATAACACCTTAACATAAGAAAAAATAAAATAAGGATCCCAAAGTATAAACAATCATGTTCAAAAGTCCGTCTAGACAAACACTAACTTGTTAGTAAAGGAAGCAAGTGGCAACTTTATTCAACAATGCCTCCCCCACCTCCAACCCCACTTACATGAAAAAACTATGAAAAATTGCAGGAAGAAGAAAAGGCAAAACAAAAAGGATTGCAAGTTGGTACAAACTTTTAATAGGGTATTTAAAAAATATATGCCATAAAATATATTAATCTTTTATTCTGTATATTTTCCAATTTCACACTACACCTCATTCTTTCTTTTATTTTTCTTTCTTTGAACCAATCACTCGTGGCATGCAGTAGTGTTCACCGAAAATTAAATGTTATCAAAATATACGAAGATGTCAATTAGAAGACTAATAACACCACCTTGATTAGGAATACATAATTAATATTGTTATATATCTTTAAATTAATACTGAAGGTATCTTTTTGGTAAAGAAAAAAAAGGAAACACTACTTATTTCATAAATAAACACATAAAAATCCTTAGATGAAGCCTGAATTTCCTTACGTTTATTACTAGTAATAATTAATTATGTTTCTCAAAATAGATTGATGTAATTTAACAAGATCTATGAGCAAAGACATGATATTGAAAAGAATCAGTGTATAATTAATTACCTTAGGGCTATTTACAGGGGAGCTAGCAGTATCCTCTAATGGATCTTCATCGAACAAACCACGCACTCTCCTCTTCTTGACCTTGACATTCTTACAAGCTCCTGAAAGCGCAGCAAAGCCGCCACCGATTAATGGTAGCTCCGCAGCGCATGATGCTGCATCAGAGACCACAGAATTCCCTGGTGCCACATCATCGTGTTCGGCGCTTGATAATAATGATAGAGAGCTGCTAGTAGCTGCTGTGTCTCCTCTTTTCTTCTCCTCTGAGGCCAAGAAATACTCAAAGTAGGTTGTCCAACTACTCTCCTCAGATTCAGAGGTTGTAATGGAAGTGTTTACGGAATTGCTAATTGATCTCTCCATTAATAATTATATATGTACAAGTTAAGAGTATATATGTTTATGAGCAAGGTGAGTTTGCACATGGAATGGCTATATAAGAGGAAGAAAGGTGAGAGAGACACACAAGTGCCATCATAGGAGAGAGAAAGGGTGAGGAAAGGCAGGGTATAAAAAACGTAAAAGATAAGGGGCTGTGTTAAATTTTTTGTGGGGTAGAGGAAGACACATTCCTAGCTAGGCTGAGTCTACAAAAAGTTTCTTTTCTTTTTTACTACTCATAGAAAGGGAAATTAAGATTATTTTGCATATCTTCTCTTCTACTGTCCTAGGGAAGAATTAAGTCAGATAATTGCATATTAATTGACTCAAATTAATTTTCTTGTTCAGGCGGAAGGCCAAAAGGAAAATGTTAAATGTTAGTTTAGATAAAATTAATTTGCAACTAAGTGTTGAACAACACTTTATATAGGAAAACTAATGCAATTATTACGTAGTTTGTAATCAATTTAGTTTAAAAAAGTAATAATAGTTTATAATTTAAATGTGCAATTGCAATTCATGAAAAATATTAACTGCAATTAGATATATATTTGTACCATCAAGTAATATATCATCCCGCTAAATTTCTGACTACCTTAAAAAATTTTAACATGCATTTTGTCTTCTTCTTCTTTTTTTTGTTATTTTTAATTGCTCAAATCTTGATATCGTTATAGCCTGAAAACAACAAGATAATTTGTGAGACAATACTCAAAAACTTCATTAGTGTCATTATTTTTGGCATTTTCTGTACATTATGTTGAAAAAGTCCTGTACTACACATTTATATTTATTCATTCAATAAATTTTGATTTCATTTTTTTTTTATTTCTAATGCACAAGTACATGCTTAAATTGTTTTTAGAGAGGCGCTACCTTTCTAAGTCAGTACCATGATTAATTCAAACTTTGTTTTTTTATTCAGATCATATATATTATTCATTTTGTAATTACTTAATTTATTATTTTAAGTGGCAGAGCTTAAGAGAATGAAACGATGATCCTCCACCACTCCCCCCCCCCCCAAAAAAAAAAAAAAAAAAAAAAAAACCCGATCCCCTTGTGTCAAATTCTCTATATTTGTTTTCAGAATTAATTACAATAATTTGTTTTATCTGCAAGTGTAAAAGTGTTGAATAATTAATGTCGGTATTCTCGCAGATATTCTCGTCAATGATAGCGATAACCACAAAAATAGTAATTTCTATCGACTTATTTTCAACAATAGTCATTTTTACCCTCGCAAATAAAACATACTCTTCTCGTAATCGAACATCATTTTTCCGGTGCAATGACACCACCAAAGAATATGGTGAAGGTATGTTATTGAGTGTTTTTCATTAATATAGCTCATAGAATTAATGGTAGTCATAGTTTAGACAGAATTAATATATAATATATTAGAAATGAAACAAGTGAAATGGTGTGAAAGGGACAGAGTTCTTGAAGAAAAAGAGATTGGGTGCAAAATTGTTATATGAAGCATGAGGAAGATGCCAAAGACTAATTAAGAGGAGTTGAGGTGTTAAAATCCACAGGGTCTTGACCTCAACTACACAAGAAAGCATTTCCATACCTAACCCAACCTATAGAGCTATTAATCTTTCACACCTTTTATCCTTCTATCTACATATACAATATTATTTTGTACTTCTTCTTCATAAAAAAGTTATCTGGATCCAATGTGGCTACAATACATGACCACATGGCTTATACAAGCTAGCTACTGACAAATAATAATATAATTAATTATATTGTTAAAGATGTGTCATGATCAAGTTCCTTAATTAATTTTTAAAGAGCGACGCCAACCTCAGTACATTTATACACGCCAGATACACGATTTTCATGCCTCATGGAATCCATATTCCTAAGACAATGGTCTTGACAAGGTAGTTACTTTCAACCGTTTTTACAGTTGAAAATCAAGATAGTTGCATGCACGTTCGCAAGTGGTAATAAATTTAATTGCAGCCTTTCTATCTCTCCAATCTCGTTTTGGATTGGAGAGCATCTTAAATCTGGAATATGAAGTATACAACTTTTTGCAATTACAAAACCCACAAAAAAAAAGGAAAAACAAAATAATAAAAGAAAGGGATGAGTTTTGCCTCAAAGGGCTTAACTTGGTTAGAAATAAAGTAAATGAATTTAAAACCTCTTTCGTATAAATCTAAACCTTTTTTTTTTCATTGTAAATTGAATGATTTAGTCTTGACTTCTTATAAAACTTTGTTCAAAGTGAATTGGACAAGAAACCCACACTAAAAAGTACCTCACTCGTTGAAAGTTTGCCCGTATTAGTAATTTTTTTTCCTCGGTCATTTTATTTTAATAACAAGGAAAATTCTATCAATTTTGATAACACTTCAATAAATAAAGTGATCAGATGCTCCATAAAAATATTTATTTTGTGTTGTAGTTAAAAATAAATATATATAAATTAACTACAGTACTTATACCTTTTTATATATACACAAATTAAATTATGCAGCTCAAAATGCCGAATCTCATTCAAGCAAAGATTCCTCCTACTATATATATACACCTCATTCTTTTTAAACATAAAACTTAATTAGAAGTTTCTCTAAAATGGAGAGGAAAAAAACTATCTGAAAATGGAGAGGAAAAGGACAACTCTATACCTCAACTTTTTATAAATATAATTTAGAAGTTTCTCTAAAATGGAGAGGAGAAAGATTATCCGAAAAGAAATCTATGACTTGGATATGTCCATAAATGAATCGAATAATTAAAGATGGGGACTGGCTACTTTATTTATTCCAAGTGAATTTCGCAATCAAGGCCAAATTTTAAAACACAGACGTGCAGGCGTAAAAGTGAAAATATAGTACGATGTGTCATAAATCATATATATATAATCGTAATTATATTCAAGGTCGTTACTTGCAATGTATTTTTCTAGAAAAATAAAATATTTGAAATCATGAAATTAAGCAGCTCGTGCCCTATTACGATTCAATAAACTCGATAAAAATGACAAAAAAAACTCTTTAAAAATTCTTAAGTTTCTAATGTTGAATTAATTGGGTGTACATTTGCAAAACATGCACAAGCTTCTGGTAAGGAAAAAAATGTAAGAGCCCACAGATGTATGCATGTCTAATAGACCATTCTTAATTTAAATGAAGGGGCATGCAGCTTCATATGAGTTTTTGAGTTTAAAAAAAAAAAACAAAAAACAAATCTAAAATTCTAAAATTGAGGATATTGTTGAGGGTATCTCCATTACAAAATGATATATATAGCCTTCAAGCCATCTCACTGACTTCAAGTTTTTTCATTCATATATGTTTTGAGCCAGTTTTCCTCTACGCTGGCCAGCTTAATTATACTTGACAATTTTATAATATGACACATCATTTAGAATATGATGTTGCCATAATAAAAAAAAAATTATCTATACATGTATAATTAATATGGGAGCAGAAATAAATCTGCTACGAACCTAAGAGATTGTAGAATCGTACGATTCTAAATTCATAACCTTTTATTAATTTTTTTGAGTTGTACGAATCTCTATAGAAGTTATTTTTATGCACGAATCTCAAAACAAATGAAAGATTGGATTTTGAATCGTGGGACCCCTACAATTAGTGTATTGATGTCGGGTAGGGGCCTTTTTTTAAAACCGTGCCCTACCCATCCTATACCCGTGCCCGTTGTACCCTTGAGGAGCAGGGCAGTCCGGGTAGGGGGGCCGGGCGGTCCGGTTTTTTTTTTTGGTTTTTTTTTAACAGTGTCGTAAAAATATTATTACGTGTTTATAATTCGACTTTTAAAATCTGAATAGTTCAATATCAAATAGTGTATATATATATAAACATAAAATTATAAAGTCACATCTTTATAATTCCTAAATAAATAAAATTTGTAACTTATATATAAAAATTATTCTTACAAAAATTTGTATGTTTATTCGGCTAAGTACAAATGTATTTATTTATTTCTTTACACGAGTCATTTTATTTTATTTTCAAATTCTCATTCTAATTATATAGTTTCATAATTTATTTATATCTCGAAATTTTTAGTTTACATTTTAAATTGATAATATATTTTCTAAACGTTCATTTTAAATTGATAATATATTTTATAAATAAAAATTACTAATTATTTTAAAACAATATTGCTTAAATCAATTACTTTAAATATAAATCAAAATTACTAATTATTTTAAAACAATGTTACTTAAATCAATTACTTTAAAAGTCGATCTGAACCGTATATGTATATGCATATATAATATAGAGGTTGGCTACTCTACTTACATAAGCATATGAGGGTATATGCTTATAAGTCATGTTGTCGTTTTCAAAATCCAAAAAGTCGATCTAAACCGTTAGATGTGATCTCTATATTGAAATGTGCTTGGAGACCAAATTTTATATTTTTCTGATTTTTTTTTACTATTTATTAAGCCATTTTGAAAATACTGATCATTATACGTCTACCGTCGAACGAAAACTTAAACTGGATTTTTGAGGCACTAAACGACGTTTTTTTTAAATTCTGATGCTTCCGATGCAACAATGCACGGTGTGCCACCCGGGCAAAATTGATCTTTCTCGTCCTCCCCTTTCCGAAAAGTCATCATACGCGCAAATCCGACTTTCCTAGCCAAAGTTATGGTTGTTTAAAGTTTTTTCGAACGATAGAACTTTGAAAATTCATAACTAATTGTAGAAAAATTCAAATAAATTAAAATTTGTGTCAATTATGTGTATTTTTTAATGCTCTATATGCTGGTGTAATCACATTTTTAAAAATATATCAAACCCATCAGAAACTCAGATTAGTCAAGTTTAAACTAAAATGACAACTTTTATTAATAAATTAATTAGACACTAAATTATACTTTTTATTTTAACTCCATGCTGGCATCAAGAAAAATGATGTTAAACTTCATATAATTATACACTAATTATAATAACTTTTATGTATGAAATAAATATAAAGCTTGAAATTTAGCTTAAGATTTGAAGGAAAATATTTATTTGTAATCATACATGAAGATTTTCTTGGATATACTCATATACATATATATACACATGTGCAGTCACAAGAAAAATTGCATTTTGAATTATATATGCACACCCGTGATATTATAATTGCATTTTGAATTATATATACATATAAGCCCGTGCCCCTTTTTTTTCTAATGAATGCAATGAAGAGAAAAAAATTGTATATGTATATATAATATAATATATGTATAATATATGTATAAACATATACATATACATATATATATATATATATATATATATATATATAGGGTCTGTCTAAATTGCTGCTGGCAGCATTTCAGCAGAGGTGCTGCCGGGGCTATATTTAGCCGTGTGATGTCCAAACAACAAATCCAAACCGTTAGATGTTTAATCTATATTATAATCTACTTGGAGACCAAATTTTACATTTTTTGGAATTTTTTTACTATATATTAAGCTGGTTTGAAAACCGCTGATTTCAGTAAATTTCTGCAGCATTGAAATCAGCAGTTTTCAAACCAGCTTAATATATAGTAAAAAAATTCCAAAAAATGTAAAATTTGGTCTCCAAGTAGATTATAATATAGATTAAACATCTAACGGTTTGGATTTATTGTTTGGACATCACAAAATAAAAAAAACAGCGGCAGCACTGCCAGCAGAAATGATGCCGGCAGCAAATTAGCCACAGCCTATATATATATATATAATATGTTTATTTGTTTACATATTGAACATATTTATTAAAAAAAATTATATATGGAGAATTGGAGGGAAATTTGGTTTAAATTTTGAAATTTAAAAAAAAAAAAAAAAAAAAGTATCACGGGCACGGGCACACGAGCACGGGCACTAAGGGCACGGGTATGGCGGACACAGGTACATTTCGGTCTGGATATGGTCGCGTTTTTTTCTCGAAAAGCCGTGCCCTGCCCGTTTAATATCCGTACCCGCCATACCCGTTTTCCCACCTATACCCGGGCTAGAGCACGGATACCCCGAAGAGCGGGCACAGGCAGACCGGGCACGAGCTGCCCTTCTCAGGTATTGTCAAACCACTACCTACAATCCACATAGGATCGTAGCAGATTTATTTCATACGGGAGCTGGTAAAGAAATTAAATCACCGCCGCCTAGGATTTAGGAATTATTCGGAATTAGGGAATGGGAAATGGGAAATGGGACCACCTGGCCTCATTCTTATAAGCTCTGATTTCCAAAGACAGTACTGTATGCCTGTGTCTATTTTTTGTATCTGGCTGTCTGCGCCCGAGATTTTTATTTTTACCCAAAAAATAAATAATTTTATTATAAATAACCACGTTTTTCGAAAATTTTTATTTCTACCCAAACCGCATATATTATGTGCGGCCCGAATTAAAAATTCGGACCGTATAGAATATATGCGGTCCGAAAAAAAAAAAAAATTTGGATTTAAAAATTCGGACCGCCTAGAATATTTGTGGTCCGAAAATTTAATTTTTTTTTTTTTTTTTTTTTTTGCTTTTTTCAAATGGCCTAGACAATCTTTGAGTGATAATATCTCACGATCTATTTAAAGATTTTGGATGAAACTTCACAGTCTTGTTCTACGATGTCAAGACTACATGTCGGTCAATTTTCATGAATTTTGAAGATGTTTTCCTATGTTAACCAGAGATGCAAAATTGGACTGAGAAGCACTCCTTTAGCAGTTCGGGCAATTTTTGAGTGATGATATCTCACGATTTGTTCAGAGATTTTAAATAAAATTTCACAGACTTGTTCTACGATGTCAAGACTACGTGTCGATCAATTTTCATGAATTTTGAAAATGGTTTCCTATGTTAACCAGAGATGCAAAGTTGGACTCAGAAGCACTCATTTAGCAGTTTGGGCAATTTTTGAGTGATGATGTCTCACGATCTGTTCAGATATTTTAAATAAAACTTCACAGACTTATTCTACGATGTCAAGACTACATGTCGGTCAATTTTCATGAATTTTGAAAATGGTTTCCTATGTTAACCAGAGATGCAAAGTTGGACTCATAAGCACTACTTTAGCACTTCGGACAATTTTTGAGTGATGATATCTCACGATCTGTTCAGAGATTTTAAATAAAACTTCACAAACTTGTATTCTTAACCGATATGTATTCTTGAAAATTGACTGACATGTATTCTTGACATCGTAGAACAAATCTGTGAAGTTTTATTTAAAATATCTGAACAGATCGTGAAATATCATTACTCAAAAATTGCCCGAACTGCTAAAGGAGTGTTTCTGAGTCCAACTTTGCATCCCTGGTTAACATAGGAAAACATCTTCAAAATTCATGAAAATTGACCGACATGTAGTCTTGAGATCGTAGAACAAGACTGTGAAGTTTCATCCAAAATATCTAAACAGATCGTGAGATATTATCACTCAAAAATTGCCTAGGCCATTTGAAAAAAGCAAAAAAAAAAAAAAAAAAATTAAATTAAATTTTCGGACCGCAAATATTCTAGGCGGTCCGAATTTTTAAATCAAAAAAAAAAAAATTTTTTTTTTTTTCGGACCGCATATATTCTATACGGTCCGAATTTTTAATTCGGGCCGCACAGAATATATGCGGTTTGGGTAAAAATAAAAATTTTCGAAAAACGTGGTTATTTATAATAAAATTATTTATTTTTTGGGTAAAAATAAAAATCTCGGTGTCTGCGCCGTTGCTATGGAATTTTTTTCATAAACCATAATTAATAAAACAAATTTTACGGAACCAATATGATTGATTTTTTTTTTCAAAAATTATAAGGACCGTGGGTTCCCATGTTCTCAATTTTTTTTTTTTTAAAAAAAACAGAATTTTTTTCCAGACCATTAGTTTCCACAGTCTCAATTTTTATTTTTTATAAAACAGAATTTTTTTTTTTAAATTTGTATTAAAATATTAGAAATGTTGAATATATTTCTTTGAAAATAGATGAAATACAATATAATTTGATTTATTAGAAAGACTGCAATAAATAACCCGGATCAATATTTTTCAGGTCAGTTTTTTCGCAGCTGTAAGAAAAATTAATATATTTCTTTATGTGTTATTAGAAAAAAAATAAAAATGCTTAGATTCTGAGTTATTGATCCCGGTTCAAAAGTCACTTCTAGGTAATCCAGAAAATATTGTGATCCTTCTAGTACATTTAATTTATGAAAAGTTGTATCTATTTTTGAAAAAAACAAAAAAATTTAAGTTATTTAATGATTGTTATTCAAAAAGAATTCTCAAAATAGATATAACTTTTTATAAATTAAATGTCCTAGAAGGATCACAATATTTTCTAGATTACCTAGAAGTGACTTTTGAACCGGGATCAATAACTCAGAATCTAAGCATTTTTATTTTTTTCTAATAACACATAAAGAAATATATTAATTTTTCTTACAGCCGCGAAAAACCCGACCTGAAAAATATTGATCCGGATTATTTATTGCAGTCTTTCTAATAAATCAAATTTTATTGTATTTCATCAATTTTCAAAGAAATAAATTCAACATTTCTAGTATTTTAATACAAAAAATAAAAAAAATTTAAAAAAATTATGTTTTATAAAAAAAAAATTGAGACCGTGGAAACCCCACGGTCTGAAAAAAATTATGTTTTAAAAAAAAAAAAAATTTGAGACCGTAGGAACCCCACGGTCCTTATGGTTTTTGAAAAAAAAAAAACCAATCATATTGGTTCCGTAAAATTCGTTTTATTAATTATGGTTTATGAAAATAATTCGTTGCTATGTCCAAAACATAAATCTAATATAATAGTAATAATAATAATAATAATGTTTCGAACTAATATACATATGGATATACATAATTATAGAAGATTCGTGCATATACACATATGGACAGTATCTGGGAATAATATTAATTATTGTCAGTGTGTCCAACCAATTATAACCAATATATATTCCATGCTCGTGATCTTGCAAACTATCTTCCAATTTCATAAAAATTATTGAAGAGGTAGTTCAATCATTAATCATTAGTAGTGCTTGCCACAAATAATAAATTGAATTATATATATGGAATGCCCTCGTATGTTGTATCGTACCTATCGGAGCATCTAAAAATCTAAAACTATAAAATACGTACAGCTAGCCCCATATGTACAAAAAAAATATAATTATGCTTGATACAAATCAAATTAGATTTTGTAAGAAAATAATATTCTAGTCAATAGATATATAATGATAGTGTACGTAGTGATACATTAATGAATTAACCAATTGAGAAAGATTATTTATGTATAATACTAGTTATTTTTATGAAATACCCTTCTTTAATTCAGAGATTGCTTGGAGATATACAACTTGTAGATTGTGTCCTTTAATGTTTTGAAATTATAAAGCATCTCATATAAATAATTAACTCAGCTAATCAGAATCTTCAAAAGTAATGGCGTACATTTCTACATAGTAGCTGCGCATATATGCATGTACTGTAGAAGAAATTATAATACAGAAATTGTTTAGTTTTGTTTGTATTCAATATGCATTACATGCTGTCCATCTCGAACATGATCAAATCTTAGAATGATAGACCTTAATTGGTTCTTTGTTTCAAGACAATATTAATTGAGTATGGATATTAAATAGAATTTCGTGCATTTGACCATATTAATTCGGATGTAAAATTTATCGATATAAAAATAACAATATATTTGTCTTAATGATATATATATTTCAGTTCCTAGTATATATATATATATTTTGGTTCCCTTGTGGCCGGGACTAAGATTTTCGAAATGAACTCAATGTATAATTCCGAATTACATCCGTATTATTCTCGAATTACGAATTTTTTTATTTAACTGAACGTTTCCAAAATCATAAAGTTGTCACTGTGTCCCAACCAGAGTAACATAATTCGCATTTTATTCGCTAATAATTCGTATTTTATTCGCGAATAAACTTTTTTTTTGTTTCTGAGCCGCATGGTGAAATATTCAGCTGACCGAATTATTTGTGAAAAAAATTCACAAATTTTATTTTTAATATTTTTTGTTTGTTATTTTTTATCTTTTGGATTTTTTTTTTTGTTCTTCCTTGTGAAACTAAATCATTCCTGAATTATTACTGAATCATAAATTTTTGATCCTACCAAATCGAACCTGAATTATTACTAAATTTTTTATCATTTGCCATTGTCGTTCCAACTTCCAACCACTCCGAATTAAAATTCCTCCACTGAGGCACTGATGAGGCCGGAACACAAAATGCAAGAAGTTTGAATGGCCGCAAAAAATCCAGGATGATGCCCACGTGGGATTAGAATTTGGGAACAACAAAAGAGAGACAAAAGTTTGATAAATGAAAATGAAATGACCGTGTTTGGGTAATGATGTACATACATTAATTCCCCACTGTGCTGTGGAATGTGCCCCCCATGCCATGTGGGATGTGTTTGCGTTGACAAATTAACGACAATCAATCAATCAATATAATAATTTGCGTCCGGTGCCAGATTTTACATCCTTCAGGCTGCGAATTTTAAAATTTTCTTGTCATGAAGTTTGTACTAAATTAGTTCCCTTTTGAATCTCTTAATAATCTCAGTTTTCTTAATTAGTCATTTG
This sequence comes from Carex rostrata, assembly GCF_964058835.1. Taxonomy (NCBI): domain Eukaryota; kingdom Viridiplantae; phylum Streptophyta; class Magnoliopsida; order Poales; family Cyperaceae; genus Carex; species Carex rostrata. Next base: position 7,553,933 of record NC_135921.1, read on the forward strand.
CAAATAATTGTGACAGAATTCTTAATATTCTAGAGCAGGTGGAAACAACTGCATGGAGATTTTATGAAAATGCACCTGGTCCCTGTTGTTTTTCTGGTGAGCTCCACCTTACCTCCCCAATTGTAGTAACTATGCTCTCATATTGTTAATTGCATCAATGAATAAGAATTTTATATAATCAGAAGTCGCAATTTAATATCTATTGGCTATTGATGAACATATGACATATTTATTTGTCCATAAATGTCAAATTTATTTTTGTTAAATATATATATATATATAGAGTCTGGCTAATTTGCTACCGGAAGCACTTCGACCGAGGTGCTTACGGGGTCATATTTTAGTATTTGATATTCAAACAACAAATCCAAACCGTTAGATGTTCAATCAATGTTAAAATCTGCTTGGAGACCAAATTTTACATTTTTTGAAATTTTTTTACTATTTATTATGCTGGTTTGAAAACCGTTGTTTTCAATGTTTCCTATATATATACTAGTATCGTGCCCGTGCGTTGCAACGGAGACATATTATAAGAGAGCCAAAAAAAAACAAGAGAAGAGTTCAAATGCCTCCATTTTTTGTGCCTCCACCATGCCTCCATTTTTTAAAACTTTAATAACTCAAAATTTAAAACTTAAAAGACAAAATAAAACCGTTGGATATGATCTAGATCATTTTCTCTATGTGTTCATAAAAAATTATGACATTTCAATTTTATTTTAATTGTCATCAAGAGCTTGTAAAAACGTACTAATGTAGATAATTTGTAGACGTTGATTTTTCAACTTATTGATTCACATAAAAACAAATTTGAAATGTGATAATTTTTTATAAGCATATAGAGAAAATAACATAGATCACATCTAACGGTTTTATTTGACTTTTAAGGTTTAAATTTTGAGTTATTAAAGTTCTAAAAAATGGAGGCATTTGAACCCTCCTAAAAAAAAAAACAATTCTCATACAAGATGACATATTGTCAATGTATAGAGTTTAACAATTCTCATACAAAATCCAAAAAATTAGAAATTTCATTAGAATTCTACTATCAAACGGTAAGTGTTGAACTTCATTAGAAATTTCAAATTCAAGCATAATTACATTATAATTACTCACGTCCATTCCAATGTATAACAAATCTTCTTCCGAAAGACCAGATAAAGATATGTACCGGTATATAAGAAGCAATAAAAACGCAAAGCAAACTTTTCTTAAAAATACTAATTTACAAGAATTGTTCTGTCTTTCAAAAAAGATGAATTCAATTGTTTAACTGATTAATAGTATATTCAAAAAAGATGAATTCATTTTTCGCACTGTTTTCATTGACGCCTCCTCGACCAGCCATGTTTGACTGATTAATAGTATATTTAATTGTTTAAACCACTAAATGGAGATATAAATAAAATGAATGAGTTTGAATGGGGAAATAACTAAATTTAAAATTTTGATGGATAAATATCTAATTAATGAAGTCATGATGGCATATATCAAATTTTCTCAAATATTAATGATGAAAAGTTAAACACCTCATTTTCCTAGTCTGACTAATGTGCATTCGTATGCATATGGGCCGATATGCATATGGTCCAAATTTGAAATTTCAAAATCAAAACATCGATCCGAACCATTCATCTTGTTCTCCATATTAATATGTGCTTGGAGACCAAATTTTACATTTTTCTGAATTTTTTTACTATTTATTAAGCCACTTTGAAAATTGCCGATCCAACGGTGGCTGCTGATTTTACTGTTTTGTTAAGCCAATGTTGAATCAATAATTTTCAAAGTGGCTTAATAAATAGTAAAAAAAAATCAGAAAAATGTAAAATTTGGTCTCCAAGCACATATTAATATGGAGAACAAGATGAATGGCTCAGATCGACGTTTTGGATTTTGAAATTTCAAATTATGACCGTATGCATATCGGCCCATATGTATACGAATGCACATTAGTCACTCTCATATGTATATATATATATATATATATACAGACAGAGAGAGAGTGTGACTAATATGTTTTCAGTAGCCAGTGAATCCTTATTTTTTTTTTTTTTATGGACCCATATAAACAAGAATCCGTATCCTCCAGGTACCTGACTGAGTACAATTAGTTCTCATTAGCTCCCAGCCGAGCAATTGGAATTTGGTGCCCAGTTAGATACAGGGGTGTGTTTTGAGAAGATTTGTGTCGGATTAAAACTGACGACTCAGATCTCATTCTACTCATTCAGGCATTGCACTCAAGGTTCTAAATAGCGATTAGCACTTGGATCGAAATGCTACCGGTCCAAATTTCAAATTTCAAAATCTAAAAAGTCGATCTAAACCGTTAGATGTGATCTCTATATTGAAATGTGCTTGGAGACCAAATTTTACATTTTTCTAAATTTTTTTACTATTTATTAAGCCACTTTGAAAATTGCTGATCCAACGGTGGCTTAACAAAACAGTAAAATCAGAAGCCACCGTTGGATCAGCGATTTTCAAAGTGGCTTAATAAATAGTAAAAAAATTCAGAAAAATATAAAATTTGGTCTCCAAGCACATTTCAATATAGAGATCACATCTAACGGTTTGGATCGACTTTTTGAATTTTGAAATTTGAAAATTTGGACCGGTAGCACTTTGGCCGAAGTGCTACCGAAAACATATTAGTCACACTCTCTATCTCTCTCTCTCTCTCTCTCTCTCTATATATATATATATATATATATATAGTAAAGCTAGCGTGTGACATGCTCACCAAGAAAGTTTGGTGAGCATAACTCCAAAAGTATATCGGATCGATGTCAAATCCAAACCGTTGAAATCCATGTACTTCATGAGTGATGCATATACATGCAAAATTTTGAAAGTTTCAAGTTTATTTGGTACACGGTCAAGTGGTCAAAGAAATAATAAAAATTGAATATATAAAATAACTTATAATAAAATGTCCATTTCTTTGACCACTTGACCGTGTAGCAAATAAACTCGAAACTTTCAAAATTTTGCATATATATGCATCACTCATGAAGTACATGGATTTCAACGGTTTGGATTTGGCATTTGACGTCGATCCGATATACTTTTGGAGTTATGCTCACCAAACTTTCTTGGTGAGCATGTCACACGCTAGCTTTACTCATATATATATATGAGAGTGACTAATGTGCATTCGTATGCATATGGGCCGATATGCATACGGTCCAAATTTGAAATTTCAAAATCCAAAACGTCGATCCAAACCGTTCATCTTGTTCTCCATATTAATATGTGCTTGGAGACCAAATTTTACATTTGTCTGAATTTTTGTACTATTTATTAAGCCACTTTGAAAATTGTTGATCCAACGATGGCTTAACAAAACAGTAAAATCAGCAGCCACCGTTGGATCAGCAATTTTCAAAGTGGCTTGATAAATAGTAAAAAAATTCAGAAAAATGTAAAATTTTGGTCTCCGAGCACATATTAATATGGAGAACAAGATGAACGGTTCGAATTGACATTTTGAATTTTAAAATTTCAAATTTGGATCGTATGCATATCGGCCCATATATATACGAATACACATTAAACACACACACTCTATATATATATATATATATGTCATGTTGCATCTGGTTCATACTTTACACAGACAAGAATAATATTAATATTAATGAGCGAGCCCAAAACAAGTCAAGTGAAGCAAACACAATTATTAATTGTCACCCCTCAATTGGTAAATAATTTCAACTGCCCCCACAAACTAGCTCTCCAATGGCTATGGCTACAATGGATACCATAGAGAAAAATAAATAATTACAGAGCCCATAACTTGTCTGCCGAACATGAAATGCTCCACTTGGTTTTATCTTGAATTTTCTTGCACCATGATATTGATAGATATGACTAAACCAAACATGAATGAATGCATGAACGAATATTTGGGCCCAAGTAGCATGGGCAAACAGAATTGACAGGACAACACATCATTTTTTTTTTTTTACCTTTCTTTTTTCCTATAATTAATTAAGGGCATGTTTGTTGGGATGGGATTACACACGGACGGGAACTCACTTTGCAAAAGTGGAAATCCATGGATATGAGTATGCACTGGATTAATTATGAGAATATGCTGATGAGTATTCGGTTGTACCGTAGAATTAGTTATGAAAAATTATATTTTTCTTTCCAAAATGTTTTATATCATACAATTATACTTATTAATAATAATATTATAATTAAATAAAGTATAGCGTTTAGTAATTATTATTTCATAAAATATTAATATTTATTGTTTATAATTAAATAAATTGTATTTAATGAAATGGATATAATCTAATCGTGTATTTAATAAACTCAACTTTTAGCTGTTGCATTTATTAATTAGTTGAATGAAATTGTTCAGAAAATCTTGTATTTTATCTAATGCTAGAATCATTTTGTCTGTAAAACGAAACAAACATTATTTTAGATAAAATTATTACATATAATTAATTGAATAAAGTGGAATATAACATATCAATACTTATTTTATTATTTTTTAAAATACAAATATTACTTTTTATAATTAAATAAGGTTATTTAGTGAGTATATTAAATGGTTTCTTCTTATTACTTTAGCATCATGATTCAATTTTTAATATCCGAAATAAAATGATAAAAGAAAGAGAAAAATGAATTAATTACATTAAAATAATATAAAAATCAATCAAAAGTTAGATGATTGCACATAAATTAGTATAAAAATAAGAATTGGTGAAAGATACACGTGATACAATGAATAAAGTAGAGAGAGAAAGAGAGCTAATAGGAAAAAATTCATGATGTCCCAGTGCATTTGTTATTTCTCATTTTTTATTGAAGGATGGGAACAAAAGTGGAGAAGAAAATCTCTATCCATGTTAAGAAAAAATGACTACCAAACAGGTTCTTGGGAAATAACACTCATTCCTATCAATTTCCATCGCTAGCGAGTAGCGAGGCATCCGAACAGGGCCTAATTGTAGATTGATTGTTTTCGAGCGGATAAATACTGGTCATTGGTCAAATGGGAAGGCAACCATATATTAGTGCACACATATCTACTCTACTACTTAATTAGTTAGTATCTGATTGGTATTTTCAAAAACATTTAATTCCATGCTAAATACTTGCATTTTGAAATGCATCTCCTTCATATATGTCTAAACGATTTTAATGAAACCTTCTTAAATAAGAGCTTACAGTTCACAACCCAAAAAAAATAGTATAAATTAATTTACTTGCAAAGATTTTGTTTTCATCTTAGAAAAATGTCCAGAAAATATGGGGAGCCTTTGGGCCTTAGAAGTTACAAGGCCCAACACAATGTACCAGAACCACAAACACACATATATTATTCTGCATAAAGGATCTGATCTACTTAATTTGTTCTAAGTTACAACTCTTGCAACCACAACTCCACAACAGAGAACCACAAAATACATATATTATTCTGTTTAAGCAGTTACAAATGACAAAATGCCACCACTCTCAGCAGAAAAGAGAAAACCACCAAAGCTTAATTAGTTGTTAACCTGAATAATAACAAGACATTGCAAACACTTTAAAATAATAAGGCACAATATTATTGGCAATATGACAATATCTCTAAGCTGTCTAATTATAATCGGTTCATTTCAACCATAATAAAAAGCAACTTATTTTTAACATTACATGATCAGATCGCCTGAACCAAATAAGCAACCTATTTTGAACCATTAGTTTTGAACTAGTTGACAAGCTAAGCATTTGTTTTACAAGTTTTCCAATGTTCAGTTCATTTGTATGAAATTAAGAAAATTAACAATTTAAATATTTAGCTTTATTTTCAACCATTTCAACCACTTGGTCTTATACAAGCTACATCGAACAATGAAAAAATTGGAACAAAAATGCTTGGCTCGTCACGTAGATCAAGATCAGCAGTTCACAATTTTAGCTGATTAAACAGTCTTTTTAACTTCACGAAGATGCATGCTTAAGCTTATACTAGTTTCGATAATGAATTATATACTAAATCAGTACCTGCCTGAGAATATATATATGCTCCAATGATGGCAATGGCTGCTCCAATGATATTTAATGGCCGCACCGGCGTATGGAATATTATTATAGATGACAGAATGACTGATATACGCTTCATTGTATTGCCTATACTAAATGAAAGTGCCGAGATCTCATCCAATGACATATATGAAAATTGGTTATACAAATGGTAGAACACGCTTTGGGCTACCACCCACCTGTCAACAAAAGATCCAACATAAATTAATCTCTACCAATGATTGGGCGTTACCAGTATGCACGAATTTGGCAATGCAGAATATGCACCACAAGAACGGGTCATTTGTTAAACAGCTTGCGCCAGTAGAACTGAACCATTAATTATTTAAACTGCTCGATGGATGACCAATTCGTTCTCAAATTGCACCAAATTTGATATACAAACTATCTAAACTATAAAGACGACACCTACATTTTTACTTTTTTATTTTAATAACCATTTACTCAATTGTTACAGTTATCAAGTTTGTTGTCAATATAATCTATCCCTACAATAAAGTTCTGAAGCAAACAAACAATAAAAATGCCAATGCATCTGGTATAATCTGTGATACACCTTGCTTACAGCTGGTAACATCAGTTAAGAAAAGATAGAAAAAACATGCTAATACATGAAATGACAAAGATGCACTATAATTTTCTTATAATTTTTTTTTGCCAGTAGCAGAGACAAAATACCATTCAGAAAAGGAAGCATACCGACAAAATTGAATTAACGCATTTGATACACTGAATTAGTACGTGAAATACTTTCCTTAAGAGGCTTAAATTAGGTAAAGAGTAAAGTGCAACCTAAGCAACGGTTATATAAGTGATAAATGGTGCTTGCCGCTGGTAGGTAGGAAAGGGTACTCAGGCATGAATACCAACAAAGATGCTTTAGAGTTTTCTTTACAGTTACTATGCCGCTAATAACGTCAGATACTTTCCTTGAGAGGCTTAAATTAGGTAAGAAAACAATAATAACCTAAGTATCGGTTATATAAGTGCTACACCGTGCTTACCGCTGGTAGGTAGGGAAGAGTACTCGGGCGTGAATGCCGACAAAGATGCTTTAGCGTTTTCTTTACAGTTACAATGCCACTAATAACGTCAAATACTTTCCTTGAGAGGCTTAAATTAGGTAAGAAAACAATAATAACCTAAGTATCGCTTATCTAAGTGCTACACAGTGCTTACCACTGGTAGGTAGGAAAGAGTTACTTGGGCATGAATGCCGACAAAGATAATTTAGAATTTTCTTTACAGTTACTTTGCCGCTAATAGCGACAAATTTTAAAAAAAAATGCAATGCGACAAATTGAATGGCGCATTAGGTACAACCGAATTGGTAATGGACTAACGGTAACAAATTTCAATGCGAAGGCATGAAATTTTACTTAATGATTAAAATGAAGATAAATAAAAAAGAGGAGTGAAGTAAATACCAGATAAAATCAGGGCCAATCAACAAAAGTGCCCTCTGCCAGCCAACAGCCCACAATTTTGGGCCTTCAAGTAGTAGCGCGAAGGGAGTGAGAATGAGTAGTGATAAAATTGAGAGGCACGCATAGTAGTTGATGCCACTTATTGATCTTCCTTTCATCCCCCTTTTAGAAAAGATATTCCGGAAGACGAAAGCAAGATTGGAGATTATGGCTCCCAAAAACCCTAAAATACAAATTAAATCTATGTTTAAGCTCCCTTCCAACTAGTTCAGAGTAACATTTATATGACAGAAAATTGACAAGAATAATAACTTATTGTAATTTTATCATATAAACAGTGATCCACAATACAAATCTGATATTTCCATGGTTATCAGATTTTATACATTATACATGACAATATCAACATTGTTTTCAATTAATTTTTATGGTTATTCATATTCAAAAACCTCCAAGAAAATTAAAAATATATATTTTCTGTACTTACCGACCAAGTCAAAGTTGAGCTCTGTTGCAGCCGCGAGAGAACAACCCGCAATAATCGGCACAAGAGAGAGGTAAACCGGGGTAGGAAATGTCTCCCCTAACATGAACGTCGACACAAGCACGGTGAAGGCTGGCTCACTGCTCTTTATTATATGTGTAAAAGAGACTGCCACCTTCGACATGCTCACAGTCGCTGCCACATGTCCCACGCTGTGCGCAATGGCCACCTATTGGTGCATCAAAAACACAACTGTTTTAAGATGCAACGTATGTATGTGGTATTCTCAAACTAAAACAACAGTAGAAATTCAAACTTACCGGCAAAAGAGCCAACCAAAACTCAGAGTCCACCTTTGGTGGCTTCACAAAATTCATGCACCATGAACACAACATGATAATCGACCCTGCAGCTAGTGCAAGTGTCGCAGTGAGCCATGGAAATGGGAAAACATTGAGCACCATTTTATTGTAAATATTGAAAACGACATTTAGTGCCCACCAGGTGGTAAAATACAAAACGATTTTGCCCCGCTGATTTGGTTTCCAAAGTGCTTTCACTTTGTGCACAGTGGATCGCCGCTTGTTGTTGCCTGAGCGGTACACTGTTGATTGGAGTTGGTCGGTACCAAGAAAAGGGGAGGCAATTGCCAGGCATTTATATGAGGACCTCAGAACAACACGAGATGGGACTTTGTGAGCACCAGAGACTGAACAAGATCTATCGGTTGCCCGAGAATTCAAGAGGGAAGGGCAATTGCACAAGATGGCCTTCATGTTATATAGATCCTGGGATATATATATATATATATATATATATTTGTAAATTTCTAATGAGAGAGAGAAAGAGAGAATTTGAGGAAGAAGGGAGCACTCCTGCTATTAATAGGCAGGAGAGGGAGAGAAAGAGAGAGAAGCCAATTAACCTTTATAATTTGTAACGTCTCTTTATATTCACAAATGGCTTCCAATATCTTTAGCATTTGAAAACAAATAACTCTAACGAATTTGACAACGAAAAAAGTTACCAATATTATTGTAATAGATTTCCTATTTAGTTTTAACAAAAAGCTTATTTAATCTCCAAATTAATATAGTTCCCTAGATGTGTTATCACGTCTCCAGTGCTCCCAACATATATCAGTAGATGAAGGGGAAGGGGAAGGGGAAGAAAGGAAGGTACACCATGTCTAGCTCACAGCATATATAACAGCAGGGGAAGGGAAGATACACTAAACTGAGTGAGGACTTGTATATAATTCAATTACACACATTTCAGTTCATCGATCAGTAATGTTGGTTTATAGAAGCAATTAATTAATTAATAGGAAAAAGTGCAAACCTAGTCCTCTCTTCATTGCAATTCATCAGGGCCTAAATAGCAAAATGCCTGTGGTATCTGATAACATAGGCACTGGCAGCTCACTCTCTTTCTGTAAGCAACATTGACTTATCTTGCCAGTTGCCACAGTCATTCCTACGGTCCAACCCAAAAAAACCATTATGCCTGAAATTAAATTTATATGCAAAGCAATTAAAAGAGTTACATTCTCTATTTTCTTCAAACTATGCCAAAATAAATAAATATCTCCTTCTCCACATTCCTCTGCAAACGAATAGGGGATGGATAGAGGACAAGGTGGTTCAGGTACTAACTTTATAAGAAATCTAGATACAAGGCATAGTGGCATGCAACTAATTAATATTATGACAATGAACTGGTATAACAATTTCAGGTTTCCACAAAAGACCAATTAAAGTTCACCAAAATTGAGAAATGTAAGGTTAAAATGAATACATCATCATCTTGAGAAAAGAATAGAGTATGAAGCAAAAGCCCAAGAACATTTTACACGTGCGGAACCAACTCCATTATAACCATTGTTGAATCCTGTTCAGATCGGCAGATGCTGATTTGCGCCAAGTGGCACAGACAAGTAAAGGCTGATTTCCTGTGGAAAACCAAAAGATACATTACAACAAATGAAGAAATGATTGCGAAGAGGGGAAGAGCAGCGGGTATAACAAATGGGGTCGTAAGTAAGTGGGAGAGGGAGAATGAATTGAATGTATGAAGAGCTGACCTGTCGCCTGTCACCGGCGCCGTTGTTGGAGGAAAGGAGACTCAACTGAACTGGAGAAGAAAGACAAGAGACAGAATACTCGATGGGTGTCTGGGGACTGGGGGATAACGGGACTGCCCGGCGCAGGATTTTTTAATGCAATCCGGTTGGTAACTTGTTATACGGTTACTGGGCTTGTTATACGGTTACTGGGCAAGATTACGTGCGGGATATATTATAAGGTTGAATAGAACATGAAGATACGTTTTTATTTGATATTCACATAAAATTAAGAAAATATATATTTAAATAAAAATAAAAGACACAAATGAAAAAAAAATTCAAATAATAAATAACAATTAAATAAACCACAACAAATAAAAAAATAGATCAAATATAACATGAAAAAATTTATTGAAGTATCATTACAATTTAATATCTAATTTTCTCCACAAACAAGACATGTCATTAAACGATTTAGAGGAGAAATAATTTGTAAAAAAACAAAATTGGAAAATATATGATTAAATGATTTAAATAAGAATTTTCTCTATATATATTCTTGATGGAAATTATTTTAACAATGAAAATTTATCTACATATAATTTCTCTACACAAAAGTTTTAGATATTCTTCATTTTCTCTTCAAATTGGAAAGAAATTATTGTTTCCATCAACACAAGATCTTTTTTTTTATGTAAACATCAGCACAATATCTATTATTCATCTAATTACAAAGATACAGTAGCCCTAAATAAAATTCGAAAAGATATGATGGTTTCCATTTTCATTATTGAAACTATAGATGAAGAGGACTATTATATTTGGACCCGTACCCTAAAAGTGTTCGGGTCCAAATTTCGATCCATACACTAATCTGTTTCAATTTGGGTCGGGTCCAGATCCGGATACCTATCTACCCGTAGATATTTCGGGTCCAGTCTTTCGATTCTGGGTAGATAGATATCCGTAACTTGTTTGTAGATTATCGGGTCCGGTTTGGATACGGGGCAGTTCCAGATCCGGAGTGGGTAAATGTCACAAAAAAATCAAGAGGATGGAGAGAAAATAATTTTTGAAAATAAAAATATTGAAGAAGAGGTATAATTTTTAAAAAGTAAAATATTAGAGATAACGATTTCTTTTTCTATGGTTGAAAAAATCTATGAATCGAATACTAATAATTTGTAGAAATGACATATCAATGAGAGCAATAAATTTCCATTATATTGCAGATGATATCAAGGCAAATATTAAATGATGTATTCATAGTAATAAATTTTATTTAATAAATTAATGCGGCTGTTATGGAAGGAATAAATTTGGTATCCATCTATGTGTATAAACATAGCGAATATGTGACTGCATTCTATTTTCTTGCATTCAAAAAAGTACCGGGCTCACCACGGCTTATGCAAAGTTGTATTTTTATATATTAATAGTTATTAATATATGTTTTATCGGGTATTTATACGGGTATCGGGTCGGGTTCGGTTATGGGTCGGATAATTAAATGAAAATTCATATCCTACCATTACAGTATCGGTTCTGGTTTGGATATGGGTCGGATATTAAATTATTAATTTGTAACCATAACCCATAATTTAATTGGTTATATTTTTTAAACCACACCCTATCCAAATTAATCGAATCCGGGTCAGTTCCGGGTCGGATCCGGGTAATCGGGTAAAAGTAGCACCTCTACTTCCTATATATATTTGTGCAAGTTTATTTTAACAACAATGTTGCAAATAACGATATGCTCGTTGAATGGATGAGTGTGTAATTGATTAATCAAAATTTTATGAATAATTTTATATTTTCATTAAATATATGAGTATATACTTGTAGTTATTAAAAATAATTAATTTATCTCATCAAACTTATAAAATAAATTTAGTTTAACTTAATTTTATTGTTAATTAATATAGTTTTATAAAATTGTCATTTAGAAAAAGGTCAGATAAGACAGAAAAAAATTAAAAAATAATGAACTAATTGACATTTAAACAAAACAAACAATTTTTAATGGTTTGACAACCGCCAACAACTAATCGACCGATTAGTCGAACTAAACGGTCATTTTTTACAACACTGTTTTACACTTTATTTGATTCACACGAAGTGAGAAAAAAAAAAGTGAAGAGCACGACAAGAGTGAAAAAAAAATAAATAAAATATTATTATTTAATAGTCTCTTATTTAATTTATCCATTACAATCTAATTTAAAAAGTTTACATATTTTTTTCGAAATTGTTGGCTGAAACTACCAATTTAACAAAAAAAAATGAGTAACTTAAGCCAAGACCACTTTGCTACTCTGTTCTACACAATAATTAATTTCTGGTACAATATCTACACCACAACTGAACTCCTCCAATAATTCTTTCCGCAAGTATTATAATCGGTGGCATCCTTCCCATTAACACTACTTCATTTCGTTAAAAAAATGTATAAGGTTAAAGGAGACTAGAAGAGAAACATTCATTAACTTTCCTATTAAATATTCAATCAAATCAGAACTAGCCACAAGATTTCTTTTCCTTTCCCTTTCCCTTTCCCTTCCCCTTCCCTTCATTTCTCTACTCTCCATCCAAACAAAGCGTCATGGTAGAAAGGTAATGGAATAAAAAGAAAAATAGATATCAAATCGTATTTGGTTGATAAAATTATAACGGAGGTAAGTGATACAAGAGGAGATAGAGACATAGAGTTAACATTTGATTAAATTTTTATAATTTTAATTAAATAAATAAAAAAATGAAAACAAAAATTTAATTTATTTTTCATTATTGATCATTCAAATAATAAAAAGTTAAATATGTTAATCTTCCTTTTAATTATGTTCCATTTCCTCCTATTTCTTCAAAAAAAAAAAAAAAAACCCATCCAAACAAAATACATTTTATGAGTTCATAAAATGGCATATAAAATATTTTATAGAGTGAGGCTATGTTATTTTGCATAGTGCATATTGCCCCGTGCTATAAATTTAAATCTTCGATTTGAAAGTTCTAACGGTTAATCCGAACCATTGAACATGATCTTCACATGACATTTATCCATCTAAAAAATAGTAAAACAAATCTGAAAAATGTAAAACTTAAATTTATAAGTATATATTCATATTGAGATTATATTGAACGGTTTGAATCGACCATTAAAATTTTAAAAATAAAAATATTGGTCTATAGTACAGACCAATCTGCACTATTCATAGTATCATAGCCTCACTCTATTTACAATATACATTTTTTACAATTGATTTTACTGTGAAAATACACTAATCCCGCAGTGAAGCACTAAGGATCATTCCTATATTATATAAGGGTGTGTTTGGATGAATATTTGGATTAGTGAGAATAGTGAGCTAACTCAAGTTTGAGACAGTGAGCTAATCATTTTTTGGTTGAGTTACTAAAATAGCATGCTAACTCTCAAAAAGCAAACAAAAAATAGTTTCTTTCTACTAATTCAAACACATTCAAATATAAAATAAAGTTCGAAATAATCGCTAATTCATATTAATACTATTATTTATCTCATCTAAACGCACCCTAAAAGTGTGGCATCAAAACTTCTCAGCATCAACAATGCATACAATAAGCGTAATGCTATTGATGATAAGTAAATGATAGATTCGAAGTGAGACAAATATAGGCCCAAAAAAAGATAAAGAACACTGTTGTAAAAAGTGAAATAACAAAATTCTAATTAAAGAGGAAGTTTTCATTGGAACACACTGGTAATAGGATAAAGTAGGGTTGGCAACAAGCCGGCTTAGTTCGAGCTAGATCAAGCCCATGGCTTGTTCATTTAAGCAACGAGTAAATCAAGAGTGAGTCAATAAAATATTGGTCTATAGTACAGACCAATCTGCACTATTCATAGTATCATAGCCTCACTCTATTTACAATATACATTTTTTACAATTGATTTTACTGTGAAAATACACTAATCCCGCAGTGAAGCACTAAGGATCATTCCTATATTATATAAGGGTGTGTTTGGATGAATATTTGGATTAGTGAGAATAGTGAGCTAACTCAAGTTTGAGACAGTGAGCTAATCAATTTTTGGTTGAGTTACTAAAATAGCATGCTAACTCTCAAAAAGCAAACAAAAAATAGTTTCTTTCTACTAATTCAAACACATTCAAATATAAAATAAAGTTCGAAATAATCGCTAATTCATATTAATACTATTATTTATCTCATCTAAACGCACCCTAAAAGTGTGGCATCAAAACTTCTCAGCATCAACAATGCATACAATAAGCGTAATGCTATTGATGATAAGTAAATGATAGATTCGAAGTGAGACAAATATAGGCCCAAAAAAAGATAAAGAACACTGTTGTAAAAAGCGGCTTAACAAAACTCTAATTAAAGAGGAAGTTTTCATTGGAACACACTGGTAATAGGATAAAGTAGGGCTGGCAACAAGCCGGCTTAGTTCGAGCTAGATCAAGCTCATGGCTTGTTCATTTAAGCAACGAGTAAATCATGAGTGAGTCAATATTCAGATTTGAGTTGAAAAAATTACTCCTGGCTTGCTTGTTTTGGCAATGAGTGAGCCAAGTCAACTCGTGAAAGCTCATGGCTAAAAACCCAAATATATTAGATGATGTATTATAAAATCAACTATCATACATTAATTTTGTAATTAAATTCATACATACTAAAATACTAAATCTCCAAATTCATACAAATGTAATTCACAATATAAATTCATGCATACTAAATTTACATAAATTCATACCAATTCACAAATTCATACTTATACCTAATTGGCTCGCCAACTCCCAAGCGAGCTAAGCTCCAGCTCAAACTTATTAATTTTAAATCAAGCTAGTGATGAGCTGGCTCATTAACAACTCAGTCCACAAATGAACAAGTTATATGCGAGTCACGATCAATCCACAAGCTATGAGTTTTTTGTCACCCCTAGATACAAGGTTGTCAGGGGCGGAGGTTTTTTACAAACAACCCCCAATCTTTCACTATTTCAAGAAAAGACAAGGCGGGTAGTGTAGGAGCTTTAATTCCTGCTAAATGTTTTAAGATCGGAGCAACTTAAGTTGCTTTTTACTTTATTTGTATTTTTATTTTTTCTCCAATATAAAGCATGCCTACGGGCTTTTTCCTCAAAAAATAAGAAAAAACTTTTCCGTCAATATTTAAAAGAATCTGTTGCCTTTTTTTTGAAAGGATCATTAATACTTTGCAAAAGACCAAATATTTGTAATTGGACACAGCCACTTACATAATTAAAAATAACACATTTTAACAAAAGTTTCACAACCTGTTATTTCTTATCATTTATTTGAAGAAAAAAAATTAGCGAATCTAAATTTTCCCCACTTGTTATTTCTTAGCGTATATTTGAAAAAAATAATTGGCGACATCTAAAATCTAAAATTGTAAATTACCTGAAAAATGATTGTAAAATAGGAAAAAAATTTCAACATCTCACGTAGTAAAATAGTATAAATTGATTTGATTGACGGATGACTAATATGCTGTCGTATATATATGTTTTCAGAAAAAATGACTAATAAAATGCTGTAGGACAATAAGTAAATCTGGGCCGTTAATAGAATGACTCGGAAAAGACGGGGCCCGTGGGTATCACGTGACGCGTGATGGACCCAGCCGAGTTGCAAAATTGACGGTTGTTATTTTTTGGCACAATTAATTTATTGTACACTACATACAATGGGAGTAGAAATGTACGAAAGGTGACAATTAAATGATTGTCAGTGTACAGTGCTACCTCTATATTGTAAGTTGTCCGGATTGATTGATTATTTAATCATTTATTATATGAAATAATTCTGACTAGATTATGACTTTAAACAATTAATGTCCATCGTAAGAATGAATTAATAAAAGATGGACACTGTTTGTTTCATATAAATGACTATAATAAAAATTATATATCGCTTTTTACATCTATAAAACCACAAAGCACTATCTGTTCTAAGTTCTAAAATGGTCTTTGGTTTGAGTCGGAAACCACCTTTGAATCTTTGATTGATATTATTGACTACAAAAAAAAACTAGGGTGTGATGTACTCATTAAGAGGAGTTGGTGAGTACACTTCCAAAAGACTATCGGATGAACTTTTCAACGATGAATTCAAACCATTAAAATCAATGTAATTCGTGAGTGATGCATGTACATGCAAAAATTTTAAAGTTTCAAATTCTAAAATTTTAGTACATAGTCAACTTATCAAAAAAATGATGAAAAATAAATACATCAAACAATTTTAAAAATAACTTATAAAATATTCATTGTTTTGACCGGTAACCATGTGCTAAATGAATTCGAACCTTTAAAATATTTGCATGTGTGTACATTATTCACGAAGTACAAAAATTTCAACGGTTTGAATTCGACATTAAAAATCAATCAAATATTTTTTTAGAGGTGTGCTCATCAATCTCTCTTGATGAGCACGTCACACTCTAGTTTTGCTCTTATTGACTCACTGTTTTGATATCCAAATGTGAGGTCATGAGTAGGGGTGATTAATGAGCGAGCATGAGCGAGTTAGGGTATGCTCATGCTCGCTCATTAAGTAAATGAGCGAGTTGTAAATGAGCGAGTTATGAGCGGCTCACGAGTTATGACTTATGACTCAAAACAAAATTATATAGTATGCATACGCATAACAAAATTTGTTAAAAGTCATCATAACAAAATCCAATCAATTGTCATAATTCATTTAAATGAATTGTTATGACTATTACTTGTTTTGGGCTTTAGGCGGAGGTTTTGGTTCTGCCGATTTACAAAAAAAATGAATATGAAACTATGAATATTAGTATATTACACATGATTAAATGTTACATTGTGTTCACTATATTACACAGGATTAAATATGAAACTATACTCACTATCTATCAATCTTAATGAGGCAAGGTTGATGTTACACATAATTACATAGGATTAAATGTGGCAGGGATTAAATGCGGCAAATTCTTAATGAGCGAGTTAGATCATGCTCATGCTCGCTCATTAAGTAAATGAGCGAGTTTAGACGATCTTTTAATGAGCGAATTATGAGCGGCTCACGAGTTATGAGCAATTTACTCACCCCTAGTCATGAGCATCCCTGGCGTCTAAAAATTGGACAACCGTGTCCGTGTGTCTGATTTTCTCTCTGGGGGCAACAAACACATGCAATGAATTCAAAATGAGAATCTAGACACTGTTCGCTTTAGACGGCTGTAATGCGAGTAGAGTAGCTGCAAGTTGCCTTCTGTGTTTTGTCCGGACTTCTTTGTTTTGCCGAAAGAATCCAAGAGGCATGCTGCATGCTCTGTAACACACACAGGAACAGCGCTCGGCACCAAACACACATCAACTTAGGCAACAAAATTGTTGTTCCTCCCATGTCATATTCACTTGTATAGGTGTCATTTCTCATTCTTCTTGGCGTTTCTTTCATGTTTTACTCATGCCCTTCGTCAGCAATATTAATCATTGATCTCAAAAAAAATATTAATAATCAAAGAGTAGAATTAGGGTGTTTCTAAGTTCACCAATTCTCTTGGTAAATTTAATTTTAAAATTTATTAAATTGACTTTAAATTATAAATTTGAACCGTAGAAACTCGTCTACTTTACGGTTATGCGTCTTGATGCAAAAAAAAATAATTTCTAAATTAATTTAATACAAAACCAAGCGGTCAAAATTTAAAGGTTTATAAATTAATTTTTAATACATTTATTTTTTGAACGTTTTTTTACTACTTTACTATGTACAAAATTAATTCAAAATTTTAATATTTTTACATATAGATGCATCACTCATAATGTAGATGGATTTCAGCCGTTTAAATTCATCATTTGAAGTCAATCTGATAGATTTTAGAGTTGAGTTCACAAAGAGAGTTGGTGAATTTAGGAACACCGTAGTTCTACTCAATAATCAAACTTATATATAATTAATTAAATATAGAATAAATTTGATTTCATTAAAATAAAACAAATTGCATGCTAGACTGAAAATGGTAAATTATGTACAAAATTAAAAGAATTATTGTAACCGAAAATTATATAGAGGAAGTATATCGAATAAATTTACGATGACCTAAACACCTTCGGTAAATTAACATTTACGGACATAAGCGCTATGTTCAATGCTATCATCGAATTAAAGCGCTCCATGATAAATTTAATAAATTGAACAATCAATCCACAACAAAATGAACAATAACACTTAAACTGGAGAATAAATTAGTAGACATAATCGTCGGTCAAATCTTATTCAAAATAAAGCCTACGATTGAACGTTGATGCCATTAATGGTGATGG
The DNA here is from genome assembly GCF_964058835.1 of Carex rostrata. NCBI lineage: Eukaryota > Viridiplantae > Streptophyta > Magnoliopsida > Poales > Cyperaceae > Carex > Carex rostrata. The sequence goes on from NC_135921.1 coordinate 7,572,292, forward strand.
CAAAATGAAGGTGTGTGTACCGCATTTATTAAAAAAATGTAATTCAATTAGTTATAGTAAATTTTTAATTAATGAATCCGCATTTATAAATGATTGCACAATTTTAGACATATCGCTAATTTTACTCATTTTTTTTTTTAAAGAATCACTAAATAAAAAGACTCGGTCACTCGGGTTCTCCTTTTTTATTTATTTTTATCTCATCCAAAGTCAAGATCAATTACTGAGACCTACACAAATTATTTTCTCATTAAAAAACTTGTTTCATATAGAAAATGATGTTTTGAAGTACTTTTTTAAGCTAGCGCGAAGAACACTACGATTCTACGAACCTCATTATATTGTAAACTTTGCTTACATTAATACAAGGCTTTTTATGGAATGTGTTAAATTACACTATTCTTATCAAATACATTAATTTTAATAAAATAAAAAATGAAAATAATGTGGTTTAACGCATAATAATCCGTATGGAATATTTATCTTACTCAGAAAAAAATACCAAATAATAATTTACTCCGTAAAAATGTTTATATCTACATGTATAGTCGGTTTGTAACTTTTTGGCACATACTTGACGAGGAAAAATATCACACACAATAATAAATGTCGATAAATAAAAAAATAGGGAAAATTTCCAGTGTGCTCATTTAAAACTGATATTGGTATTTCTTTAAAACATGTGATATCAACATAGTATAGAGAAAATGTGATATCGTAGAATTGGAAGAAAATGTGATATTAACATGAAATAAGAAGAGAAACATAGTATAGAGATGAATTCTATATGGAGGGAGGAAGAGGACATTAAAAAATAATGGACATGTCCATTAAAATTAGAGAGTATATTGGTCAATTTAATTTTTAACATAATTAAATAAAATGTTAAATAGTTAAAAGGGGATAGAAGAAATAAAGCTAGATTTGGATGGAAATATTAGATATTTTGGTGTTTTGATGGAAAAGTTGACTATTTCAAAGTTTTAGATGAGCACACTGGAAATTTTTCAAAAAAAATAAGGGTTCTGCTTAAGGAAGAGCATCCGACTTTCTGATATTTCCAACAAAGCAAGCTCTGTAATATATTATAGTTTATTCTACTCGAATGTTTTACGGTACTAATTGACTACACGAGATGTTAATCAATTACAGTCGTACTGACTTGTGTTGCTTTTATTTCGCGGCTTTCCTGGGTAAATAGTAAAAAGTCGTGAAATTGAGAGGTGTATACAAGTTGTATACTCTTATTATACAAAAATAGGAAGAACGGTACAAAATCAAACACGAGATTTTATCTCCCGCTATAAAACCCAACGGCGCCACCGCTTCTCTCGCCATTGCACGCTCCTTCCAAAATAAGCTTTCTCTTCTCTTCTCTCTTTTTTTCTCAATAGAATAGAAAAAACCACACCATGAATCTCATCTCTCTCAAGCAATCCTCACCTCTCTTCTCCAAAACACAAAAACAACAAAAGATCCAATCTTTACCGCAAAATCTTTCTCTCAAACCCTCCCCAAATCAGACCAGATTCTCTCCTCTAAATGCAAAACCCCTCTACCAACAGATGCAGCACCGCCTCCGATCCACGGCGGTCCGGGCGTACGAGGAAAGACCCTCTGAAAGGCCCCTGGTGGTTCCGGTCAACAGCGAGGCAAAACAGAGGATGAAGATCTCGATCTATTTTGTGACATGGTGGGCTCTGAACGTGGTGTTCAATATATACAACAAGAAGGTGCTGAATGCATTCCCCTTCCCTTGGCTTACATCAACACTTTCTCTGGCAGCTGGGTCCCTCATCATGTTGGTCTCATGGGCAACCCACATTGCGGAGGCCCCAAAGACAGACATGGATTTCTGGAAGGCTCTTGCTCCGGTAAGATCAATTTTCTCTTTGTTCTTTTTTTTTCCTTTCATTCATTAACTGATATAATTCTGAACTTAAATGAATTTAATAATTATCTATGTAATTTAGGTTGCCATTGCACACACCATTGGGCATGTGGCAGCAACCGTCAGCATGTCTAAGGTGGCTGTCTCGTTCACTCATATAATTAAGAGTGCCGAGCCAGCTTTCAGTGTTGTCGTCTCACGGTTTATCTTGGGCGAGAGTTTTCCTTTACCAACATACCTCTCTCTCTTGCCGATCATTGGTGGCTGTGGCCTGGCTGCTGCCACGGAGTTGAATTTTAACATGACAGGTAGGTACCAAGAGGTCTATGTGTTATTTATATATAACAAATTTTCCTTTGCTTGAGTTAACATCATATACTTTCTAGTCAAAGTCTAAACAACTGCTAAGTATATATGGTCTTTTAATTGCAATGATAAAATGTGGCAAACCATGGATGTTGTGCAATTTAGATGTCAAGTTACATGAAACATATATTGTGCCAATTTTATCCAGTTGTTATTAAAGAAAAATATGGAATAATTTGTGCTGATTTATATTACCAAATTTGTAAAAATCACCATCATTTACTCTTTAATTTATTCAGAGAATTTACCTTGTTGCTCTTTTGAAATATGCAGGATTTATGGGGGCGATGATTTCCAACCTGGCATTTGTATTCCGCAATATTTTCTCCAAAAAGGGGATGAAAGGGAAATCAGTGAGTGGCATGAACTACTACGCATGCCTCTCCATTATGTCTCTCTTGATTCTGACCCCATTCGCCATCGCTGTCGAGGGCCCGCAACTGTGGGCTGCTGGTTGGAAGAAGGCCGTTTCACAGATTGGTCCTAACTTTGTTTGGTAATTAATTTAACAAGCATGCAGTAATTTTCCTTTGTATGTACCTTTATTTTATACCTGATTTTTGAACTAGTAAATTCTGACTATGTTGTTTGAATACTTATTGACAGGTGGGTTGCTGCACAAAGTGTGTTCTACCACTTATACAATCAAGTGTCGTACATGTCTTTGGATGAGATATCGCCACTTACATTCAGCATCGGCAACACCATGAAGCGTATTTCGGTCATTGTATCGTCTATAATAATCTTCCATACACCGGTACAACCAATAAATGCTCTTGGTGCGGCCATTGCTATCCTCGGCACCTTCCTCTACTCTCAGGTAATTTTCCTTTTTCCTTTGGATATTTAATCTCTTTCCAACAATTGGTTATATTAGGTGAAAATTTTCTCATGGTGTGTTACATGCAATTTCAGGTTAAGAAGTGAGTACTTTACAAATTAAGTTTGGATTGCTGGATTCTAACTAGAAGTATTTCCCTCTAATTCCAAGAGATGCAATTTTGGTATAAGCAGCAGTAGAAGATCAATTGGAAGAGGATTTTGTGAGAATTAGCAGTCTTCACTTGATAGTATTATTACTAATTGGTTTGGACTTTGGAGTCTATTTGTGATATATATTATACAAGTATTTTAATTTCTAATTTGCTTGCTGCTATCGTATATATGGTACTATGGGATGGTATGCTTATATAAGATTGATCGATGGCGTATGTATTTAGTATCCTCAACTGAGATAAATATAAATATTGTTTGAAATTTCAAGATGTTGTGGTTCATAACTTCATATTTTTCGATGTAGATTGGTTTCTCTCATTTGTATCTTTAGTTGAAATTTGAATAAAAACACAAGAGATCGACATGGTGTAAATGGAAATATTTATGAATGTGATATGATGCCATGACTAAGCGCCAAAAGGTTGAAATTGAAATGAGTGGCACAAAATTGATCCGTACTTATGTTTGGGTCCGGCTCCAGATATTGCTGTTGTCCCATGTTGTATGGTAGCCAGATTGTGTTGGGACCCACCCCATTTCTGGATCCATGCTTGGGTTGATGTATTGATTTGTTCAGATTGTGTTAGGATCCCATATGCTACAATTAGTCGCATTGCAATGCACCGGCCCCCCTATGTATGGAAATCACTGATACCTGGCAGTCTGGCACTGAAATGCACAGAAGTCTGGAGTGCGGCACCATGTTATATATTGCTCTAATAGTTGGAATGATTGGAGATTTCTGACTTCTAATCCGTATTTCACATTTCATATGAAGCCGGTCGGGGCGTCGGGCTTACTATTTGGCACAGTGTTATTAGAACTGGACCGGACCGATCGGTTGGACCCGAAAAAACCAGAACCGGCCACTGACCGGTTCGGTTCGCTTGAAGAATCGTCTTTACAATTAAAACAAAAAAAAACCACTCAATTAACTGGTTTTACTGAAAAATCACAAACTGTTTTTTAGAAAAACCCGGTTTAACCATAGTTTCTCTTTTTACTTGAAAAAGTAAGTCGCATGTCAATCTCAAGTCTAGTACCTACTACCTTAGGACTCATAGAAATTAACAAGTACAACTTTTTAGATCACATGTAAAGAATCTATCCTCTACGGACTTACATCATAGGTGAAAACATTAGTTTATTAGTAGAAAAAAGATTATTATGTACAAGGGAATGATTATTTGTATCTCACTAATCTAATATTTTATTTGATCAAGGAACTGTGCCTACAGGTTGGGACTTCAAAAAATAAAATAAAAAACATGTCAACAGATATGGAGTTACAGTTTAATCTCATTTAATTTTTATGGATGACCTTGATATTTTAGATATTATAATATAGTCAATAAATATAGTATACACCACAACTATTTAAATAGATAAAAAATTATGTATATACACATTTTGAAACAACAATTATTATTTTATTATTTATATTTTGATGAAATTTGCTATCGGATTTTTTTTTTATTAAAGAACTTGCATCGATTTGGGCTTTTTTATGAACTTAAAACTTATCTACATATACTTTTTCATAAATTTTACTATGGAAGCCCTCAATTCATATTCATTGATAGTTATAGTAAATTTATCATAACGAAATTTAAAATGTTGGTATGCTATATTTTTCTTTCCTAAGCAAATGTTTTGTCATCTTGATAAAATAAGTAGTTTTATTATATTTGGATGATTTTTTTATAATTAATCTATAAATTTAATTTTATAGTATATATACTATGTATGTGAGAATTGATTGTATAAAAGAATGATTAATTTTAAAATAGTACACATATATTTCATATATATAAGTTTTTAAAATATCAATAGTCGAACCGGTTAACTCGCCGATCAAACCAGTGAATCGTTGACCTGAAGCGTTACTGGTTCGACATCCGGTTCAGTTCCAATAACATTGATTTGGCGAAATTTCACATGAAGCAGGTCGGGCTCATTTCATATTCACAGAAAGTGTAATTTGAATCCAAATTTATCATAATATAATTTTACTGGCTGATGAATTTCAGAGAAAGACGGAATTTATCAGGGCTTGTTGCTTGGCGATGGCGATGGCGATGTGGGTTGTTGGGCCTAATTTGGGTTCTATCAAAACTATATATACGTTTAATTAGTGCGGATACGTAGGGCCTATTTGGTTCAACTGACAATGTGAGGTCTGCTTGTCAGCTTCAGGGAGGGAAATAATCGGCGATTCTTCTTAATTTTCAAGATGAACACGGTACAGATGAACCACGTAGTCTCTTTGAATTGCGGCTCACGGGAAACCGCTGAGTTTAAACTCAGCCCTCTCTGCCACCTGGACTCAGCATACCATGGACTATTTCTATGTCTGTGGGGTCATCTTGTCAGTCTTTACAGAACCCTTTGTTTTCTCCTCTCTTTTTTTCTCCTTTTCTTAGCACTTCAACTTTCTTGTTTCGCTGGTGAGTGGGCCCCATCCATCAGTTGAGGTGTTGTTATGACTTATGAGACACCTGTCCACCCAACATGCTGATTGGTGTATGCTAGGATTGCTATGGTTGTGCATTCTTTCATTTATTTTGAGTTCTTAGTGCATATTTGCATCAAAATTCAAAATTTTTCTTTTTTATGAAAACTATAAGGGCATGTTCGGCTGCCATTGTACTTGTGGGAAAAAAAAAATTTACTCAGAGTGAATTTTTTTTTCTCACGAGCACAGTGAATTTTTTTTTCCCCATGCGCACAGTGAATTTTTTATCGTTCCCACCTGGTAACCGAACATGCCCTAATTTTTAGTTTCATAATTTTCAAGAAATCAATTCTTTCATGAGTTTCCATCACAAATTTCTAGGAATTAAATGAGTAAACTTATAGAATATTTTTTTTCAATTTATTTAGGGTCCAAAAATAGACTTCAGATGTTTCCACGATGTAAGAAAATTTTTAAATTTGAAAATAATTCGAGGGCCTTTTTTGATAATTTCTTTGTAGTATTTAGATCTAGCTTGGAGTCTGTATATCTAAGGTAACGTAAAATTTGTATTAAAAATATGGATGATGCATTAGAATTCGGATCAATCTGACTCAACTTAAAAATTTACGAGACCCCTTTCATATATATTCATGCCAGTTCAAAACGGACTATTCTGATTCTTTCAGCAATAACTGAATTCCGCATTCACATATCTGAGCACATTCAATTCCTTTCAAAAACTAATTCAATATACATAACATAATGCACCAAATACATTTTGCTTACTAATATTTTAAGAGATACACTATATTACAAATTCAATGCATGCCTGCATGGCCTCTATATAATGAGAGTAAGACAAAATATAAAAGAATTGAAGTGATGACATGCAAATGAACCATGTATCAGTAAGCACTAGTATTGAAGTAGGTACTGAACAATAAAGTCTATGGGCGCTGCTTCAAAATGAATGTTGTATTTTTGTTTTCTTACATCACCGTACTCCTATTACTTTTAATTTTTATTTTCATGTTACTAAACTATATAATCTATGCTTGGCGTACCTTGTCCTATACCGGCCTTCTCATCTATACGACTATACACTTAAATTAGCTGGGTACTGACCGTACCAGTAGAACTGGTACTGATATAGATGTTTGACAAGTTATACTTGGTGCTGAAAATGAAATGGGTGCAAGTGTATATTTTTAAGGGTACCAATCCTAATGGTGATTTAAGAATACAAATGTCAAGAGAATGGAGGAACTGACGAGTTATACTTTTGTTCTTGTTGTTTCTTCTTCTTTTGTTGACTGTAGAAACTGATAAATTAGAAATGTAATGTACGAATTAAAAATAATTCACATATTTTCTTATCATCTGATTCTTGTATTGGTGTCTAATTTGAATACATTAAGTGTTAGAGTGCAAAATTTGCTTCTGACTATGTCAAAACATAATTTTGAAATTCAAAAGGGTAAAAAAAATAGATGAATATCTATGAGAAGTTTGAGTTTGGTTCTTATTTAAATGTGTCCATTTATGGTAGATTGATTGATTGCATTTTGTAAGAAAATAATGTAATTTTTTGAAATACAGTCAAGTAACAGTCTTTTATGGTTTAGTTCTTATGGCATTTACTGGTATGATCGACGACTTGGTACTGAATACATATCCTTTTGTATTAATATGAGAGAAATCATCATATCATTACTAATTATCTGTTGAAGGGCACAAGTTTCATTTTAGTTTAAATGAAATCATAAGACTAAGTTAAGCTAGCTAAACGTCCCAAAACGAACAGTCCTACCATATTTAATTTGTACTATGGAGGCTGGTGATTACATTACAGAGTTAATTATATATGGTTCACTATGAATTGGATTGATTTTTTATTTTTAGAATACATATATACATTACATTACAGTTGAAAAACTATTATTAGTTGTAAAAAAATATTCTTTAGATCTTGATTAGTTGCTTCATTATGAAAAAAGATTAATAAAATCTATTGAAAATAGATGGGACGCACGTATGTGTCTGACGTGCAACAACTTTGCGTGAGTTAACGGTCCAGATATCGACTGATAATTTTTATTTATATATTTTCAGTTTTATTTAAATGTTTAATTACTAGCTTTCTTAATTATATTACACTTTAGATTTAGATTAGTATTCTCATTTTAGTAATTAATTATTTAACATTACTTCATTAAAATTGACATTTATTTAACCTTAACTAAATAATCATCATATATAATGATTATATATGTTATCAGGACAGTTGTCACACATTTATATTCTACATTAGATCTCATTTTTCACCGTAGAATTTATCCCATTTATATAATATCTTCCACCAAAAACGGTAATTAAGCTGAAAGCTGAACTAAATAATATGAAATGGGTAAGGGTAACAAGGCAATTAAGTTAACAATAGCTAGCTAGCGTTGTATCTTCCGAATCCGTATCCTGCATTAATGTACCGTTTGAGTTAATTTATGAGTTAATTTATGGATTGTATGATCATAATTCAGGCCAATCTGATCCATGCTTATAATGTACAGGACCTTTAATATTAGTGCAGATAAAATTTGAGTTAATGCAGAGGATTAATTAAAAGCACTTTGGAAACAAATTTTGTATAAAATCAAAATTGCCATACTTAGACTAGAAAAATTTGTACAAAGTGTACAACAATTACAAAACTGTTATAAATAAATAAAGTTATGGATGTTCATTTGAAACTCTTCAATAGTTGTATCAAAACCTTTCCTTAATGAAGCATGTTTCATCTCCTCACATTTATCAATGGAATCAAATTAGATTGCTTGTTATTTACATTATCTACCTATAAATAGAGGATGTAAGATTGTATTCGATACACAGAAGAAAAGCATATGAATAAAGATAGCTATTGTTATACACTCTAAAGATAATCTTGTTTATTTTTCTTTATCTTTATTTTACAACAAAAACAACTTACCAGAGAATGGGATCTTTATTAACACACATGGATTGTGAGCCCATTTCTGTTTGTGGCCCATATATACTTCTGCGAGTTACCGCCTACATAAATTTACTTGCAAAATAGCATAGCATATTCATTTTGTCTTTGGATTGTGGGCCCATTTATTTTCCTGGCCCATATATACTTCCCTCCCTCACGAACAGAAGTAAAAAAGCGTGATATTTGCGTTGTGTGCAAGTAGAAATAGATGTAGGCATGTAGTAATGCCGTGAAGTTGCATTGACCCTACACGTGTCTATTCGGCCGCCGTGGCCCACAATTTGAACCAATAATAGCAAAGGAACTGATAGGATCCATGGCCTCTTCTAGTCCACGAGCTATCACCTTGCGGGACCCACCACCACCACTCCTGACCGCAAATTATTTATTAATTAATAAAATAAATAGAAAACCAACACCAACGCCAACACCAACACCGTATTGCTCTCACTTTGGGATTTATTTTGTGAAGGAAAAAAAAACTAGGGAACAGCGAGGCAAACGAGTCTAGAAAGATCCAGTATTTGCTTGGTTGAAATCCATCCATCCATCCATCCTCTACAGCCGCTGCTTGGTTCTAGCGCTCAACCTTACTTAGAATTGGGAAGCTGGTAAAATATATATATTGCTCTTACTTTAATTTGATGCTTATATATATAGTTCGACTTCGACATTGAATCTTTCTTTTTTCTCTTTTTTGGTCTGATTTTACAGGAGATATGAGATCAGATCTGATCAGTTTCTGGAGCTTTGGTCCAGGATAGATACTAGAAGTTATGCCAGATTGGAGGGATAACGAGGTAGTTTTACTTAATTGGATTTGATTTATGCATCTTTGTTTTTGAGAAACAGATTGGGTTGGATTTTATTGTATTGTTTTATTTTATTTTTCTTTGCAGAAAGATAAAGTGTTTTTAGTTTAGAAAAAGGCCGAGTGTAGAATTAGATGGGCTTGCATAAGCATGACCTTCAAAAACTGGAAATTAGCATATGGCCAAAGTATGAACTGTAAAATTATGGTATTTTGCCCCCAAATCCTACTCGGGTGGTGACAGTAGTTTTCTCCAGGAATTAAGATAAAAAAAAATGCATCTGTTGTGCATGTAAGTCCTGTAGTAATCCGTGTGGTAGCTCTCTGGGAGAAGATTGCCACAGAGATAGCTGCAGTGAAGGACAGATTGTGATTCTTTAATTAATTACCTATTTTAACATATTATTGTTTTAATGGTCATTCATTTGTGTTTGAATTAGGAGCATACTTTTTTTTTTCCTGTTAAGTACACCAGACATAGAACCTTACTTATTCACATAAAAAATTTACTGAGTGGTTCAATACCATTTACCAGTCAGGTCTGCTAACTAAGACTGCCTGTTTTGACTCCTAATTTTTCTCAACTTAAGTAGTTGTTTGATTGCTATGTTGTACCGTATTGTATTGGTTTTTAATGATGGTTAAGTGCTCATGTGAGGGTTGATTGGGGCATAAGCAGGTCACAATTTAGGGTTTGTTTGCCATTTTCTATCTCAAGAGTGCTATTGAGCCATTTTCATAACCAGAGCTAATTTTACTTTTATTGTGTATATTTATTCCTGCATAGGTAAAAGATAATATAAGGGACGGGCAAATTCGGAGCAGTAATCTTGATATTGATGGTTCTAACAAGAAATCAAGACTTGAGCTAGAGAGAAATCTTTCTCCAATAAATGATCTAACTGCTGGGGACCACAAAACAACTAACAACAATGGATTTGGATTTGGTGTGATAACTAATAAGCCATTGGAGAATGGGACGGCTTCGATGGCCAGGAGGAGTCTGCAGGAAAATGGAGAGAATGACTTGGCATACTATGATTGGCCAGCAATTGATAATTTCGAGGATGTTGATAGGCTGTTCAGGTAATTCAAATTGCATTCAATTTTCCATCTTTGATCTTTTTATATGACAACCACAGCAAAACAATTGTTTGTTACCTTATAGTTTGTCGATGGTTGAGTAATATTTTGGGTGTTTTGTGATTTGAAGAAATTGTGATTCGACGTTCGGGCAGAGCGAAGCAATGGAGGATGGAGGGGAGGAGCTATCATGGTTTGCAACCTCATCAGACGCCATGTACACATCAGAGATGGAGGCGTTGAACAATTTTGCGGCGTATTCTTCTTCATGCAAGCAGGGCCCACAAACATGTGATGATGCAGAGGTTGAAGATGCATTTGCGCCTACTAGTCCAAATGTAATGGTACGGTATTTTCACTCTTTTTTTGATATCTTTCTTTAAAAGGTAAAGGTGCTCTTACTCTTACATTACATACTTGTGAAATTATGATTTGCAGGAATGTGAAGGTGAAGAGATAGAAGAAGTGGCTGCGAACCAGAAGCTGACATACAATGGATATGGAGCCCTTGACATGGACATGGTGATTAGCATACTACTGTTATTAACTTTTTCCATATATGCATCATAATTATTCTCTGTGCAGAAGGAAGAGAAGGTTCGATTTTAATTTTTCTTTATATGGAGCAGACTGGAAACCCACACTTGTCAGTGCAGAGCATGACTCAAGATTTGGCAGATCAGAATCAGAAACAGAAACAGCAGGTGGAGCCAGGCTCCTCTAGTTATCTCACCTTTGACTCTTATCCTGGGAAGGATGGAATTGAGTCGCCTCCTGCCCACAAAGGAATCCCCTCTGCAGGTATACTACTATTCTTTTCGAATTAATAATATTTTCTAGTTAAGTACCAGTTAGAAGATTTATGAAGGGCAATTTAGTCATTAACTCCTACCTATGTTTTGTTTGATTGATAGTAGTGCGAAGAAAGACAGAGAAGTTGAAAAATGAGAAACCCTCATTTGAGTTTGAGAGGGGGACCAATTGCAACAATGACAAGTCAAAAAGCATATTAGATTCTTCAATGGTGGTGAATGGTTCATCTAATAATAATAGTAGTTCAGCATTTTCCACTAATGATCTGTCAGTAGAAGAGACCAGCTTTATGGAGCTACAAGATGTTATGAATCAGGTGAGATTGAGATTGAGATTGATAGATGTACCAGCTGGTACTAGATAGGTTAAGTACAATATGACCTGATGACTAAATATTTTTTTTTTGTCTATTCCAGTTGGATGTGAAGACAAAACTATGCATAAGAGATAGCCTGTATCGGTTGGCTAGAAGTGTGCAACAGAGGAATGATTTTGATTCGTCTCCTGCAAGCAGCAGCTATGGCAATGTAGATGCTCAATATTCAGCTATCAACAATGGGTACATCATCAGAGATACTCTTTTGTTTTTGTTTATTATATTTCCTTGAGACTCTTCCTTTACTTTCCATGTTTTTCATTTAGCTGTATTATTATAATATTGTTTTAGGTTTGCGGAGCCAATAAACCCAGAGACTGGAACAAATCCGATAGACCGATCAATAGCTGAGTTGCTCTTTCATCAGAAACATTAATTGAGGAGGCTAATAATGCTCACAAGTACCATGTTAGTGTAAGTTATTGTGTAAATATCTAGCTAGTATAACCACCACTTCGTATTGTTAGCACGGAGAATCTGTAATAACACTTGTGTATTTGTTATGGCCCCTCCCCTCCGTCTTCTTTTCTTTTTGTTTACAGAATGAACATAACAAACAATGCAACCTGCTGTAGTGATACTGTGTGACCAAAGGCGATAGGAATTCTACAAATAATAGCATGATGCAAGTATGTAGTCCCTTGTTATTGATCTGCTTTAGACAATGGAGTATAGTGAGTTTGAGATTTTTCATGTTAAGAGTTATGACATTGAGCGGGATTTAATCAAATTTGTGAGTTTTTTTGTCAATATTTTCTATATTCAGGGCGGCATACGCTACTTGTTGGGACTATGTTAGTTCACAATATTTTTACGAAAAAAATACTCTCTACTTAATTTCGATTGAACAACAGAAAATTGGTAAGTCGTAATAAAAAGTTTCCTTGTCTTATTTTTTTTTTCTGGTAACAAATCTAAGGAATAGGATAATAATAACTATTAGATTCTTTAAATTAATCAGAGTGCTTTTGTTGCCCAGGAAAGTTTAGGTGAAATTAAAAGGAGATAGATAGTGGGTTCACACATTGTAACGGACTTTATATATCGGAAACATATATGTATTTGACAGGAGAATAAGGCTTTGTTTTGTTATATAGGGATTGATAATTAATCAATCTATTTTTCTTTTTATTGCTTGACAGTGGCGGTCAAGGGAAAATAATACAAACGTATCACACATCATATCCTAAAACAAACTATGTAAAGAATAAACCATACACCCTATTCATACACTAGCAGTGTTTTTTACACAGAGTTACTTCAATAATCAATTTATTTCAATGATACTAATTGACTGATTAACTGTAAAGCGCAGTCTTAATTTGAGAAGATATAAAACATGCAATGGTCTGAGAATCCTAAAGAATATTTTTTTCAAGTAAAGATTGAACATCAAATTAAATAATTATTTAATATTCACAAAAGATTATTCATTATAAATTTTTTAATCTATGACTTTTTATACAGAAAGCATTATTTTTATCACTATATAAATGATGGTTTTTAAATCCCAAAGAACATTAAAACATGCAATTTTGATATGTCAAATTAGTCGCATATGTTTTAAGAATTATAGCTGATTTTTAATTTTTTAGGTAAAATGTAAGCGACAAGAGGTAGGTCGGCTCTAAGAATTATACCAAATCGTGTATTCGAAGAACGTTTCGCGCATATATGATTAGTCCGCTGTCAAAATCAATCGACCTGCTGTCAAAATCAGATTAATCGATCGATTATTTTTTTAGTCTGCAAAGATCAGATTAGTCAGCGCTGACGGAAATGAAAATAAAAAAAATCCTATCAAAGAGTGAATTATTTTTGTCTATCATGATTTATTAAAAGTCTTTAACAAGAATATTCTTGCTTTAATAAATTTGACAGCTCTGTATGTGCATTCCGAACACGAATTTTGACTAGTACGTATACACTCCGATAGCTCAACATGTTGAAAAAAAATATCAAAACAAACGTACTAAAAGGTCATGTTCGAAAGTCTCAAAATATATGGGATTTGAAGTAAGTGGTATTTTAATCGCATGACCCTGTTTAACCGAAATTTTTATATATAGCATACAAAAAAAATAAACCAAAACACTTTTAAAATGTGAGAATTCCAAGTTTATCCAGAGTGCTAAGCTAATCCGCGGCCATTTATAAGAGGCACAGATTGGCTTGGCGGCCCCCCAAAAGCTCAAAAAATATACTGTAATATTAAATATATTACAGCTTTGAGTAACCTCTAAGCCAATCTGCGGTTTTCCATAAATGGACCGCATATTGACTTAGCAGTCCGAATAAATGTGGAATTTTCCTATTTTGAAGTGTTTTGGGTTTTTTTTTAAAGGGTATAAATAGGACTGTTTAACAAGCTCAACCTATTCCTATTTCATCTCAATTTACTTTCAGAACGTCTAAAATTGTAGAAAAAAATAAGTTGAGTTAGGACTAAATTTTTTTCTTTTCTTAAATGGTGCGCGAGAAAGAGCTTTGTTTTCTCTTTTTCTAGAACATTTAAATTGCATCGTTCTCTCTCGTGTCCCATAATTTACATCACAAGTCCATGGAATAGGTGTTCTACATAAGTTATTCTCCTCTATTTAGTTTTTCGTTGTGAGACTAACCAGATCTGAACAACAACTTTTATTTTATTTTATTCTTCTACAAATTACATTACATTATTAGTCTAATATTTTTTTTACAAATTTTCTCTTATTTAAAAAAAATAAGAAATTTAAATAGAAATAATATTTTTAAAATAAGATTTCTCACAACTAATCTCATGATACAACCGAACATTCATTTCAGCATATTTTCATAATTATTCATGTATAGACTCATGAGTATGGGTTCTCGCAAATTAAATAGTGAGTTTCCGAATCTGGAAAATTTCATCATGCACAATCCCGCAATCAGAGGCGGATCCAGAATTTCGATCTGAAGTAAGCACAAAATATACACACTTTTTTTTAATTTCAATGTTTGATATTTTCATATGAAAAAAAATAGCGGTCTATATGAAACTGACATGAAAAAATTACACACAACTATTCATCTGTAGTTTTAAAACATAACGTTATTATTTATGTTGAAATTTATTTGCAAAATTCAGAGTTCAAAACAAGTTTTATATTTTTTTTAAGACGAGATATATTATAGACATGGTTTTGCACAAGCTTGTTTTGTAAAAAAAATGGATAAACAAATTAATTTATCAAAAACAATGTTAAGACAAATTATTGCACTAAAAAAGTCGGTTTATTCTCTGAAGTTGTGCCTTGTCGTTGTTCCCTTGTGCTGAATGATTGGCTTGGATTTTTCGAAAAAAAATGTTTTGTTTTAGAAAAAATAGGAAAATGTTTACAAAATTTTAATTTGTGAGAAATTTTTAATAAGGCAAACGACAAGACTCAAATATTCATTAATATAAATAATATATAATTAAAATAAACTACAGTTTTTTAAATTGTTTAAATTGAATGAATAAAAACTAACATCAAAATTGAAATAAAATACTTAAAATAAACTTGCTGTTGCCGTTGCAGAAATAGTTTTTTTTTTTTTTTTTTTTTTCTTAAAGTTAGTTGGCAAAGTGCCAATCTAACAAATACATTATAAGTTGCAGTAATGGGATATTTTGGCGCTTGACTTGAGACTTGAGAGTAACATAGAAGGGTTTGATGGATGAGCTTTCTTAAATATTTTCGCGCTTTCTTAGAAATGGTCCATATAAAAATCAAAAGCTGACTCATTCATTTGAATTTTAAATGTTGGTTCTAATCGTCACGTTCTTCTCTTTCCTTTTTGCCTCCTTTCTTTCTATGAAAAAGAAAACAATTTTTTTTTTTTTTTGGGGGAATTTCATGTATATCCCTCAAAAGTTTCAATATTACGTATTTATCCCTCTAAAATCTATCATTACACATTTATCCTTAAAAATTATACAAATTCACATATTTATCCAATCTAACTCTATTATATATCAAATATCTCCAAATATAATTAAATAATATTTTTTAATCATTAAAATATATTTTACAATATTAATTAATATTGTAATGACCATTGTACCCTTCTTCCTCTCTCTCTTTAATCTGTTGATATTGTAATGACTGGTACGGGGTTCAGTACTGGTACGAGGAAAGCACAAGACAGTGAAATACTGAGAAAATACTTTAAAAAAAATTAACTAATTTTATTTATAATTAGTTACAGAGCAGTTTAATTTTTATGTACATGAAAATGGAGGAACTAAGAAATCTTTTGGCTCAGAGGAATGCAATCAGTGGGTACGCATTACAGTGAGGAACCACTATACTGGTAAGAAACCGGTGCAAGAAACCGGTACAAGAAATCGGTACTGGAAATTGGTACTGGTACATTGAAGAATCACTATACTGGTAAGAGAATCGGTACAACAAACTGGTACCAGAAACCAGTTGCTGTCAAAAACAGGTACTGGTGCATTGTCAGAATGAAGGAGGGGTTTACTGGTGCGCACTGTCAAGATGAAGGAGAGTATAACATCCAATTTTTCCTTTTTCTATCAATTTAAATTTTCTTTTTTCTTATTTTTCTTCCTTTGTATTTACTTTTCTTATTCACAACTCAACACTCATGAGCTGGTCTTAGAAGGGTAAAATGGGAATACATAGAAAATTAATATTAAATATAATGGATTGGATAAATATGTGAGTTTGTATAATTTTAAGGATACATATGTAATTATAGATTTTAGAGGGATAAATATGTAATATTGAAACTTTTGAGGGATATACATGAAATTCCCCCTTTTTTTTTTCTCCA
The DNA here is from genome assembly GCF_964058835.1 of Carex rostrata. Classification (NCBI taxonomy): domain Eukaryota; kingdom Viridiplantae; phylum Streptophyta; class Magnoliopsida; order Poales; family Cyperaceae; genus Carex; species Carex rostrata. The sequence goes on from NC_135921.1 coordinate 7,588,899, forward strand.
AAATTTCTCCTATTCATGACTCGGATCTTAACTGAACATATTTATCCAAAATTTTCTTTCTTCTTTTTTTCGGCTGGACCAGGGATATGCACTAACATATAATAATAGTGAACTTTCAAAAAAGCTTATAATTTAGAGGTAAGCTTGTCTATCTCTAGATCTCTTTGGATCCGCATCTATCTGCAATAAACAAACGGGCCTAACCATAGGTCACTAAACACGTGTTTCGTAATGAACTGTGAACAGATTCATTAAAAAGGCATGCATTTGATTAGTTGTTTCAGTAATTAGATTAATATTTTAAGCGTTTTCAGTTATCTGAATGCATGAGGAATGCATGACTTCAATATGACTGGTGGACACATTACATTGACAAAGTTCACATAGCATTATCAAACATTTTAAGATATTGTTGTCAAACTTTTTGAAAACCGAAGTAGACAAAAAAAAATTCTCGAAGACTTGTAATTTTAGTTTTGATATATCCAGAAAAGATTGAATTCTATTCATTTTTTAAATGAACAAATATTGCTATATATTGGGGGCTTGGTTTCAACTATTTTTGATGTTGGGAAGAGTTGAAGTATGTCGAATTAATAATATTTTAGTGTATTCGGATGTCGTTTCCGCAAGGATAGCTTTGAGCATTAAGCTGTTAATTTTTTTTTACTCCAAAAAAAAAAAAAAGTTGTTACTTTTTCAATTATGTACACAAGTCAATGACTTAAAAGTTTCTGAATTTTAACTAAATTATTTGTTTTCTAAAATAAGTCGAATTTAACAAGGAACGTTCTTAGAAACGAATTTCTAAGGATTATGACTTACTGCAATACTGAATTTCAATTCTAATCAATTTGTTTTCCACTTAATTTTCTATAAGTAATTTGAGGGCTTCTATTCCAAACATCCATTGGCATGGCTTAATATCCTATTTAGTCAAGAATCCGACTGAAGTTTGCCTTCTTAAATGATTAATAATAATAATAACATCCAAATAAAAAATAAATAGAAGAGAGAAAAAAAAATCCTAGATTGCTCATCACGTTCATATTGCATACGCAACGCTTTATTGCCTCACTTCAAGGTAGATTTTAATCCTTAACCTGCTCTAAAATCTTCCTTTCTTTGATGATTATGTAGTTTTTATGTTTATGTTGGAGGAGCTGATAGACATCCTCTGGAGATTGTGACGATTTTTGTAATTAGCCGACTTTTCTTCGTCTGTTACAAACTGCTATGGTCCGCAACTGAGTAACTGAGTTGTGCTCTCCATATTTAGCCCATTTTCACTCCATTATGCTTCCTTGTTTCTACCTGCACACAATAACAAGTTTGATACTTCCATCTTTACAATTCTTTGCTGTTTTCTTCTCCAGTTTGGCACGCAATAGCAAGTTTGACACTTCTATCTTTTCGATTCTTTGTTGTTTTTTTTCTCCAATTTGGCATGCATTAGCATGTTTGATACTTCCTTCTTTTCGATTCTTCGTTGTTTTCTTCTCCAATTCCTTCGGTTCTTCATATCTGCAATAATTTCACTCAAACGTTTGGCAGTATTCAAATTTTATCGCTGAAGTACGTAAAATCAAAGTAAATTGTTCTATTTATTAAGTAAACCCAAGCCTATTAATACACTCATTTTGCACACATGAAGAGTATGTTCAAATGAATATATGATAGAGACTGTTATTAAAATTACATTATGCCAAACGTTTGTAGAGTATCGAGAAAAATTATTAAATTGAAAATTGTAAAACATATTTATGAAAAATTGAAAATAAAGGGTAGATTTCCTCCTATGAACAAAAAAAAGGTACACCTGGAGGAATACAGCCCAGATAGGGTAATCCTGGCCCTTAATCTTTCCTTTCGGTGGGTCCAGCCCATTTTCTATCAGCAAAACCTAACCTAACACAGGTCGAGAATCGGACTTCGCTCCTCTCCTCTTTTCCTCTACATGCCAGTCAGTAACTCAGTATCAGTATAGTTGAGGCGAAAATAAACAAAATTTAAGAGAGAGATCAGAGAGCGCGCGCGAGAGAGAGAGAGGGAGAGAGATGAAAGGAGGAAGGAGAGGCGGTGGAGAGTACGGGAGAAGCAATGGTAGGGACGACGAAGGGATGATGGCTCAGTTCTCTCAGATCCCCACCAGCTTCGGTCACGAGCTCCGCGCTTGCCTCCGATGCCGCCTTGTCAAGACCTACGATCAGGTTTAGGCTTCCTTAGGTTTTCTTAGTTTTTTATTTTTCCTTCTATTTTACCTGTCTTTGCTGCTGTCAAGACTTATTATTATATTGTGTTTAAAATGCAGTTCAGAGAGTCGGGTTGTGAGAATTGTCCCTTTTTGGAGATGGACAAGGAGCATGACAATGTTGCTAATTGCACCACCCCCAATTTTACTGGGTTTGTTTTACCCTCCCTCAACTCTGAACTCTTTTTTCTTTCTTCTTCATATAATTTATACAATATAACAATAATAATAATGACATAGAACTGTAATTATCCTTTGCGCAGGATAATATCAGTGACAGATCCAAACAAGAGTTGGGCTGCTCGTTGGCTAAGAATAGGTATTTCTCTTTCGTAAACTGAAGAAAACTTGCTTCCTTGGGACAAGTCTCTGGTTTCAATTAATTAGGATCGGCTACACAACAATTAATTAAGGGTTAATAACCATAGCTTTGCTTTGTTGAACTTAATTTTGAGACAAACCCATGAAGTTTATCCTGCTAAAGTTGCAATTAATTCTTGGTGAAAGAATATTAATAACTTTTTTGTACTTGCTATGCAGGGAGGTTCATTCCTGGATGTTACACCCTTACCGTTTCCGAAGAACTTCCCGAGGAGTATCAGGTACATCTTGGCTGCTATACTATAGTTTTTTTATTTAGGGTAATTCTAGCCTGTATCCATCTATTACGGTGCATCCATCCAGTGAGAACATAATTTATGAGATTTTGCAATGTGCTCATAATCTACATGAGTTTCTAATAAATCAATTTTGCAAAAATTATGAGATTTCTGGATTTTACTTGGTACCAATGCATTGATGGAGCACTAAATAACAGCTAGACTTGTGAAAAGAACTTAGTCTAATAGTTCAGGGTGATGATTTTAACTAAAGTGAACTTATAAAAAGAAAAGCTCCGATGCCAAAATCCCCCTCCCCCCCCCACCCCACCCCCCCCCCAAAACAACACTTTGTTTGGTTCGTACGAGGTGAAAGGGAAGAGAGGTGAAGAGCAGGATGGGAGGGAAAGGAAAGTTACTATATTTTATATTCTCTTGTGTGGTTCATCTTGTTTACCTCCGTTACCCCCCAATTTGAATATTAACAAAATAAAAGTTTACGAGGTAAAAGGACGTTAAAAGAGTAACATCCATTAATCTTACTCTTCTAATAACATCCAACCAAACAAGAATTTGTCACGAGATTTTCTTTCCTTCCCCTTCCATCCCTTCCTCTACTCTCCATCCAAACATAGTGTAACTGAACAGTGTTTACAATTGAAACTAGCTGATTTGATGTTCTAATTGGTTTTATTTTCCTCCAATTTCAGACAGTATGTGCTGATAACAACGTGCAATATGTGCCCCCTAAGCGGACATGAGTTGTTTTCTTGTGGCTCTAGATCCAGGATCTAAATTTTTTGTTAGTAACAAAATAGCCTGTGCTATTATTGTGTTTACATGTTGTGCCTTTTAAGTTAATGTGCTTGTGTTGGTAGTTTCATTAATGGTGCTATTAAACATGTGTACTTAAATTGAGGTTATAATAGTTAATGTGCATACTTTAGGGGCAGAGGATTTCTGTGCAGTAAAGTTCCTATGTGGATCTAATCTTATTCTAGCCTGTTGATTTTCTGGGATTTTGCTAATTGGGTCTCAACCCCTCAGAGCTCTCTGTATTTTTCCAAGTGCAACTTCTCTTTGGCCTCATTAAAAATACAATCATACAGAGATGATGTGGTAGCACATTTGGCCAGGAGAAAAGGTTCTCGGATTGTGGTTACTCAACGGTCGAGAGTTCAAGTTCTGTTCATGACTTCATAGTCTCAGCGAAGATTTTCAAAGGAAAAAAAAATACAATCATACTAGTTAACCAGCCCTAATACAAGTGTCTGGATCCGTCCTTGAATGCAAAAGAAAAACTGCAAATTTCATCTACCTAATAAAGAAGCAAAAGTCCCACCCAAAGCAGTCAATACTTGATATTGAAAGGTAAACTAAAAGGTGTGCTAAAAACGCTACCAGATCGAGGATTTATTATATTTTTTAGCGTTATTTTGGATAACACCTAACTTATTGTTTGAAATTGTTATTAAAAGAGAATATGACAAAAGAATAGAATTGATTTTTAATTGCATATATTCGGAAAATCTAACTTAAATGCGTTTGGAATATCAGAAGGAAATTTTACAAGTATGATGAGATAGTGAATCTGAACGTATGCATCAAGATTGCCTGAATATCTGCGTTCGGTCTTTATTCTTTTTTCCACGTATATCCTTCAAAAATCGTTACGTATATTTTCTTCAAAATTCATAATATCTTATCTACCTTTCTAAATTTCAAAAACTCACAGATCTTACTCAATTTTAAAGACAATAAATCATCATGTTTGTGAGGGCATCTCTATAAATTTTATTCAATTTTACTCGCAAAGTTGTCTCATTCTTAGGAAAAAAAAAAGTTGTAGGAAGTGATGTCAAATTTGAGAAGTCAGATATTAGTTTTATTAAAAAAAATACGGGATAGACAAATAAAAGTTTCAGCCAAGTATCAACCATTTACAGAACATGTCATATTACATGGTGATTGGTTTTAGAAACATAATCACTTAAAGAGAAACATTGGCAGTTCATCAGCAAAACATTAGAAATGACAAGTGCTAATTAATTTAGGCATTTAGGGTAACGCATTGTGTATTTACTAAAGAGCATACAGCAGTACCAATTGCTCAAATAACTAACTGCAGGAAACTTCAATGTCTCGTACCTATATGCATGCTGTCATCACCCATGTACATTAATTCTCAGCCTCAGCAGTCAGCAGTGCCACTTGCTATTGGAGCTTCCCTGATGTCTCACTCATAGATACATCACAGAACAGTGGAGTGCTACTGGCAACTCACAGCTGACCTTCTGGCACCTCTGGAAATAATGTGACATGTGAATCTCTGACAGCACCTCCTTTACCAGCCGAATTAAGGGAATAGGTTGTTAGGGATTGTAGATTGTATCAATATAAAGATTATGTTTCTCTGATATCTATTGATATCATTTGTACATGCTCTCTGCTCTCACTTGGAACTTCAAAATTTAAACCAAGGAAAAAAAGGGCAAAGCCAACAATGTACCAACAGATCAGTTGCAACTTCATCAACAAACAATTACATGCAATTTACACGTAGTATCAGTGCAAGCATGCAGTTGTGCAGCATGAATGCCAAGAAACATATATTTCTGTGAAAACCTAGCAGTTGATCATTGAGTGTAACGTAATTAGCAACACAAAAGGAAAAGAAAAGAAAACACTGATTAATAAAAAGATAGCATGCAGCCGTAGAACCTCACTAATGGTAAAGAGTGCAAGATTTGCGGACAGCAGAAGCATCTGCATCATCATATAACTTCAAATCATCATCACATCATCACATCATCATCAACAACATCAACATCAACATCAACATCAACATCAACATCAACATAATCATCATCAGCACCACAGCAAAACATCATTCATATCTATCTGCGTCTTACTTGACAAAATCAACTCTCAGCAACTCTTCAACAGCAACCACTAAAAAGGTCCATGGAATCATTTAAAATAAAAGAGTTGTCCAAGCCAGCAATAAAACAAGTATCAATACAAATAACAAAGCGTATATCATAAGGCCAAACAAACAAATACAATGTTCTTAGTAGATCAAAGTTTCATATGTAGTAAGGTTTTAGACCTTTAAAAAGGGAAGACCACAGATACAGCAACCAACACTAGCCTACAACAGTTCCGACAGACCAAAGTGAATCTAGGTCAACAAAGATATGCTCCTGTTAAAAGGAAAACAATTTATCATATCAGAACACGGTGGAGAAATAAGAACAGTAAAAGAAAGAGGGAGGGAAAGTAACCTGATCAAGGAAGCTACATGATATGAGTGAAGCAATTCATGGAGAGATGCTGCGAGGAGAACGAGATGCATGACGAGATGGAGATGGAGAGGCCTTACCCTTACGTGGAGGGGACCTGCTCCTGCTCCTACTTAAACTCCGCTTATCTGGTGATTCACTGCAAAATAATAATAATAATAATAATAATATATGAAAAAGCACACAACCAAAAACCTCATTTAATGAATCTATGGTCCAAACAATCCAATACGCCACCAACACAAGTCAACCTGACACGGGCCAACTAGACCAAGAAATTAAGATAAATAAATCGTACCAAAATAAAAATAATAAACGAGATGAAGAAATAGTACCTATACTTGCTACGGCGCTTGTAGTCACCAACAGGAGAACGACTACGACTACGGCTAGGGCTTCGGCTAGGGCTAGGGCTTCGGCGGCGGTAATCCCGGTCTCTGTCCCGTCCTCTGCTCCGGCTCGGACTCCGGCTTCGGCTTCGGCTCCGGCTCCGCCTCCTGTTATCCCGATCTCTGTAGTCATCCCTGCTATAATCACCGACCACCATAGAATGGTGAATTTGCACCATGCAGTTATTATATTAGGCAAATTCAATTTGCCTCTTCAATTGGAAAAATATTCTGAAATAAACACAAGCTCTAAAGTAGCAACTACAGTTCTATTTCTTTAAGTGTAAAAAGCTTATTTACAACTGTTTTTACCTGAAATTTCCCCCAAAAGTAGCAAGACAAATGGGGTAGCAGATGCTAGTTCAATAAAAAACATATAGACAATACTAGTGAAAAATACAAATGCAGAGCTTGAAGGACTAAGCTATTGTGTGTGCTTTATAAACATCAGAGCTGAAAAAAAAAATTGTTAAAAGCTAGACCATTTACATTCCTGAACCCTAAACCTTACAAGAAATGATTGGACTATAGCCTTCAAAAAACCTAAACCCATAGTTATTTACACGCTCTAATATCATTATAATCAATATATTAACATGAGATCAATAAGATCAACTAAGATTCTACTGGTAGCAGTTAAAAATAAAAACATGATCTATACTTGGTAAATTCCTTTTCTAGTCTAGTACCACTATCAGTGGTCTTGTTTGGTAGAGAGTATACAGTACAGAAGAAGGGAGAAAAAGACTAACCTCCTTCTAGGACTGCGACTTCTAGATCGTCCCTTTGACTTATCCATTTTTTCAACAACTCTTCCTTTGTGACTACAAATAGAGATAACAAAACGAACAAGGACAAAAAAAATTCAAATAGTTGATATACATTATTAAGCAATTAGCAAGGCCTAAAAACTTTGCATCACAGCAAGAAAACACATGGAAATATCACAATAAATCCCCATAAAATACAAAAATGCATATCAACTACAACCGCACTCCCCAATTCATTAAAAAATTGCAACTACATTTCATTTCTCTCCAGAAGGGTGGGAATGGAGGATAATTTGTATTTTTCATTCCTAATAACAAAGTAGAAAAGCAGTGTAGGTGACATTCCCTGTGCATTAAAGGCAATTTCGTTACAATTCTGGCTTTACTGGGATATATGTGAATAATGTTATGTTTTGGGGATGCAACCGCATAGTTTTCAAACTTGGCAGTAATATTTGTAGTAAATAAACTTACATCCTTTCAGCATTGGGACCATATTTTGCAAATTGCACCATCATAGCTCTACCATCAACCATTTTACCTTTAACAAGAAACAGACATGATAGTAAACCATTAGAATATAACAATTCTGCGGGTACATTTGAAAGGCAATACACTTTGTACAAGGAAAAACATCTAATGGGTTAATTGTTAACTGCATATAGGACTACTAAGGAAGGATTTAATAAAGTTGAATTTTACAAAGCTTGGTACCATCAAGTCTGTCGACTGCTTTTTGTGCATCTTCAAAATATTTGTACCTCACAAAGCCAAAGCCTCGCGAATCTCCAGTTCTACATAAAAACAAATCCTCTAATCTTAGTTTTTCTCAATTTGATTGCATAGGTAAAATGCAAATCCAGTAATATTAAAAAATTTGGCATGGATTGGTTGATTTCAGAGAAAAGAGCAGTCACAAATACCTTCGGTTTCGAGGTATGTAAATATCAACGACTTCGCCGTAGCGATCAAAGAGGGGATAGAGGTCATCAGCGGAGGTTCCTAAAACAAGACTCTTAATTAGAGTTATGAAACTTAAAACAAAACTATAAGGTCAAAAAAAAGGAATTGAGATGATTAGATTAAGTGGTAAAAAGTGCATACGAAAAGTGAGGTTGAGGACGAGAAGAGAATAGGAGTCTTTAATCTCTGGGGGACCTGATCGACCGAAGTGCGACATCTTGTTTGTTGTTTTCCTTTCTTCGCTTTCTTGCAAGGTGAAGTGGAGAGGAGAGAAAAGGTAAGGAAGGGGTTTTGCGTATGCGTTTGCGAAAGAGCGAGTCTAGCTAGGGTTTGAGCAAGGGGCCGGCTGGTTAATTGTAAATGGGAAATTAAGATTGGAATTCGAGGCCAGAACCCCAATCTCTTTCTTTCTGGAAATATCGATCCATCCGGAATGCGTATTCTCTGCATTAACTCAAAAAGGAATGTTTTGAGTTCTTGAATCTCAACCGTATAATTATAAACGGAGCCAATCCGGCCCCTGCTTATGATATAAGGGGTACTTTAATATTAGTGCGGATTTAGTCTGCACGAATCTTAAATTATATCGGATGGTCAAGATTCATTAACTCAAAAGATTCCATTTTGAGTTAATGCAGAGGATACGAGTTCAATCCATCCAATCCAGAGTGCGTATCCTCTGAGATATCTCAACTTTTGCGTGACCGACGTGTCCGGTGCCTATTCGGGGTGATGTAGGGGATCAGTATTATTTGTGCTTTGAGATTCGTGCAAAACGTATTTAAACGGTTGAGATTTTCCATAAAGTCATGCAATGTTTGAGATATCTCAGAGGATACGAATTCTCCGATCCATCCACCGGATCCACTGTTTTATTTTTTTTTTTGAAAACTTGGCAGCGACTAACTGACTACCACCGGATCTACTGTTTCACTGGCCAACATTCAAGTCAAGTCTTTCAGATACCGCCCTTCATAGTTTAATAATTATCTAGTCACTTTCAACCCTTTCCTTTCTTCAAAACTTTAACAAACAAGATGGGAACTATTATCAACCCCTTTAAAACTCTTTAGATCTCTTTTAGACTCTTTAAAAGCTTTAATTTTTTTCGAACATTCTCTTCTTAGTGAGGATTTACTTTTGCTTCTTTTATCCGAATTTCTAAGTTCAAGTTTCTCTTGTCTCAATTTTTAAAACACTATTTCTCTTGTATTAAGTCTCCTTAGCATCTTTTTTGCTTCTTTAATACATTTTTTTTAATCCAACTCCACTTAACAAGTATTCTTATCTATACTTAAAATTTAATCTCTAATATGATGCCGAACACCCTCTTATGATTCCAAATTAAATTCAATCTCTAGTAAACAACGACAATAGTTTCAATAAAGATAATTTAAACTATAAAGAATGATAAACGCAGATCCTCTGTTGCACTGTGCTTGTAGCATTCGTCTTTTTTATGATAGGTGGTATGCTGAAATTTTTATTAATAGCATAATAAAAAAAAATAAACTAAAACATTCTCGTTTTGAGGAAATTTTACAGATAATCATACAGACAATATGTGGCCTCATTTAATGGAGACAACACAGTCAGTCCGCGGCTCCAATTTTACTTATTTCGTTTTTTTTTTTACTTGAAAATCGTATCTAGAATCAAATTATTTCAATTTATTAACTAACAAACAAAAACTTTGATTTCTGTGAGACGTTTGCTCCTTTTAGAATAGAGTTTGATTTCTTCTATGAAAATTAATTCAAAGATCTACCTAGTTAGGTTCTCGGAACTGGGAACAGAATTTTTTTAGTGGATGTAAAAGTTATTCCTCTGCTATCCTTTAACGTTTTAAACTCACGTGAATTCTTAACTCATTCTGAATAACCTTGCATTTAGGAATAATTAAAATTGTACTATATTTTACTAATAAAAATTGTAAAACTTTGATTTAAACTCACGTGATATAATGCATCTCTCTTAGTAAGTTTCAGATATCTCAGATGACGCGAATTTGAAAAAATAATAAATAAAAAGTTGGGGCCGCATATTCAATCTGCGGACTTCAGTCTGGAACTACAGATTGACTATGCGGACTCTATTAATTGGGACCGCTGAACTAATCTGCGGTCTGGATATTAATGGAATTCTCTTGAAATGAAAGTATTTTGGTTTATTTTTTTTTCGTTATGCTAATAAAAATTTCAGGGTGGTATGTTCCAATGCATTTATTGTCAATCTAGGTCCGTGATGATTCAGATTCGGTGCAATACCTGACTGTGTATATGAGATTTGAGTTGTCCATTTTAATCCGACACAAATCTCAAAGCAGACCCCTTGTATTTCAAATACGTCTGCATTAATTTCGCCCTGACTATAAGTATTCTATATGATCTTGGGTATGTTTCAATGAAACAAAGAATAGAGTAAGAATAGAGCTAATTTCAAATTCAAAAATAGTAGCTAACCCAGCATTTGGTTGGGTTAGTAAAATAGTGAGTTAACCCACCCATATAAGACAAACACGGGTATGTTTGGATGTAGCGAGAATAACGGGAACAGCGAGAACAGTGCTATTCCGATCCATCCAAACATACTCAGGAACAGCGAGAATAGCGTTGTTCTCACTGTTCTCGATATTCCTACAAAAACATGGAATAGCAAACTACTCTCTCAAATATTCAATCGCTGTTCTCGCTATTCTAAATGTTTAATCCAAACAACATTCCAAATAGCTTTGAGTTAGCGCTATTATTAAATAGTAGCTATTCTAACTATTCTTAACCTACTATTCTCAACAGTAGCTATTCTAGCTATTCTCTAGTGCATCCAAATGTACCTACGGGTTTGTGCTATTCTTGCTCCATCCAAACGGATACTCAATCCGTGGACATGGACGGCGCCTTCAGGTTCTGTATGCACATTGACCTTGGCTAATTTAGAAGTTGAGTTGTGACTTATTGGACTATATTTAAATTTTCAATTTTTCTAAAATAAAAAGTATTTCTTGATAATTTTATAATTTCTGTTTCTTTTATAGTCTCTATTTGACAACTTTTACAATATTCTAATTTAAAATAAATACAAGTTAGATATATATTTTTGACATTTTAAATATTTTTTATTTAGCAACTTTTTACAACCCAAATTCTTAATTGTTTATATCTAAATGATGAACACATCTAAAATTTTAGTATTTTATTGTCACGATTTTGCAAATATAAAGAAATATACTATTAAAAAAAGTTTACTATAACGTATATTTGTTTTTATCACTCTTTTTTTAATTAAAGAGCCCGATACGCTCCGGTATTTTTTTTCTCTACAGTAAAAATATTAGTTACAACTCAAATCTCATAAACACATGACACCCACATTTTTTTTACTCCAAATCTGAAACATGCAATCCCAAACGATCCACTTGTTATTCTAATTGAACCCAAGTTTGACGACTTAAAAGGAATATCAAATAACACTACAATAACAACAATCAAGCCTTTAGTCCTAAACAAGTTGAGGTAGACTAGAAATAAAATCTAATCACAATCATAAAATAGAGATAAGCAGCAGGAGTGGTAGTACTGGTGGTGGTAGTACTGGTATCAATAATAATAATAGTAATAATACTAATATTAATATTAACTATATTCTACAAAAACTATTAACGTAGGGGGTCAAAGATATAAGATTACAGTCTTGACTCCAAATTACTAGTCCTATGACCTAAGACCTATAATACTACTAAATAATATCTAACTACTACTAGGTCATGGTTTTGGTACGTGGATCGCTAGCTTCCACGCGCTCATGTTCGAATCTCACTCCTTAGATACATTCTACTCCTTCAAGTCCCTTTTTACTGCTTCATTCCATATCAATCGTGGCCGACCTCTGCCTCTTCTTGTGTTTTCAATACACCTTATAATTTCAGTATGCACCGGTGCTTTAGGAGGCCTCTGTTGGAGATGTTCAAATCATCTCAAGCGGTGTCAGACAATCTTCTCTTCAATCGGTGCTACCCCAAGTCTGTCACGTATATCATCATTTATAATGTGGCCCCGTCTTGTATGACCACAGCTCCACCGCAACATACACATCTCTGCTACACTTATCTTCTAAATGTATTGTCTTTTAGTAGCCCAACATTTTGCACCATACAATATCGCAGATTTGATTGCCGTCTTTTGTGGGACTTTTCTGTCACATATGATGTCAGATGTTTATTGCTATTTGACCCACCCCGCTCGTATTCTATAACTAACATTTTCATCAATCTCATCATCACTGTGCAAATATCAAATAACACTAACCATTGTAAAACTTATAATTTTAGGAATGAATCAAAATACATTGTCTAATGGAAGTTTTAATAGATAAAAGTTAACCATCTGTATGTACAAGTGCAATATGTGAATTATGAGGCAGCCAAAACTCGAGGAATTAAAAAAAATGTTGCATAAACATAAATAAAATTTGGATCTTTTTATTATTTTTTATTTTAACTGAGGAATAAGTTTATTAACTTTCCAAATGATGCGAGTTCGAAAATGTATATAATGCAAATGGTACAAGTTAAGTCAAAATTGCTTTGGACAATATATTACCACTACTGCACTATTCGGTGCAAGTGTGCCCTTAAGCAATTATTTCAGTTAACCATCCTTATTCAATACAAATTCAATTGATGTAAGAAAATATTAAGAACGCATGTTACACAACTAAATTTTGCAAATCCAACATGAAACGCCACAGCACGCATAATATAATTTAGTAATTTACATTTGACAAAATTTATTAATATTTTACAGACTCGCCCACATGTTACTATAAAATACCACCCACAATTCAAAAATCTATAAAATATAAAAAATGTAGTCAAACTATGATCCAATGAATTTGATCTCTGTAAACTGACGTGCAGAGAAGAATAGTGATCAGCATGCAAAAGTTGTTGTCCATATGCGTGCTCATCAGCTCCTTCCACTTGCAAAAAACCTCATTTCCTAGACTACTCATGCTGAAATATAATTTGAAGAACTTACGTTGAGAGATCCAGTATTGGAGGAAACGAAGAAGGAAAAAGGGGAGCAAGGGAATCAAATGCTAGAACACAGACCCACTCGTCGATCAATAGTCCCGCATAAAATCTCGGCATGTTCTTGCAAGGGAATTGTTGCCCAACTCGAAATATGTTTCACGAGAGAATGTGAACTCCCTCTTAATGACTTCCTCTCTACTCTCACTCTTGATAGCCTATGTAATAAAAAAAAAATTAAAATTGAGATTATAAAGAGGGAGAGAAAAGTATATAAAAAAAATGGAAATTAAATCATTGTTGAGATAATTTATTGCAAGATGTGCTTTGCTCGGTTGCTATTGGTACAGACTGGTTCTGCCGACTGTATATTAGACCAACATGCAGTCTCATTTTTTTTTTCTTTTCCTTTGTTTCATCTATGGAGGTCTCTTGAGTATATATGCATGGGGTCCAACGGAAGAACAGTAGCATTAAAACTAAAATTCATAGTTCAAAAAATCTGCCGATTCCGAGTCAACTCGGCCGATTCAACTCGGAATTGGACGGGACCGGTCCGATTTTTACCCGATTCTCAGATTTATGCGAGTTTTTCAGAAAAAATCGGATGAACAGTGACGGAATCGGCCGATTTTCACCGAGTCAAGCCGAGTTGAGCCGATTCAAAGCAAAAATTTCCGATTCTAACTAACCTGGACTGTGCGGTGAGGAGATCGGCTGAGGAGAAGACCCATTCGAATTTCGATCGACTGAGGAGAAACCATTTGCGGAGGATTAATAAATTTCGAGTAGTACGGATTATAATTTAATATTAAAATTTTAATATTGTATACTTAGATAATATTAAATTACAATATTAATTATTTGTGATGTATACTTAGTTAGTACATTGATCAATTATTATCTAATTAATAAAATTTTAATTTATTGTAATTTACAAATCGTTCGTTAACATAGTTTTTTTATTGTAATTTTAAATTAATAATATAAGTTCTAAACAATCATTGGATTAATTAGTAAAATTTTTATTTGAGTGAAAATTTTTAAATTTATCATGATTAATATTTATTTAAAATTTTGGGATATAACAATTTGAGTGTAATATTTTCTTAATTAACATAGTTTTTTTAGAAATTATTTTTATCAATTTTTTTATGCTTTTTGGCTACAAAACAAGACTTCTGCCAAAAATACCCGAGTTACCGATCCGATTCTTCCGATTCCGGCCGATTCATTTGATTCTGACTCGGTGGTCAAAAATCCGATTCCGATTCCGATTTTTTGAACCATGCTAAAATCAATAAAAGACGTTCTCACTTCTCCAAACTTGGCACTTTGGTTTGGAATTTGCGTCTCCAACACAACAAGTGCATTTGAAAAACACGCCTAGCATAGTTACAGCTCTATCTGGGATTTATGAAAAAAAGGGAGGGCTTTAAGCCCTTCACTCAAACGACAAAGAAAGAGCACAACTAGCTGCATTTGGACAACAATGAAAAGAGTACTGTAATAAGGACCAATTCTCTATTTTTCCATTAAAATAAGCACAACATGTCCTGCTCTCACAGTAGCAAAACACACCAACCATGTGCAGAATATTTTTGCACAATCACAAGAGTGCCACAACCACTTCATAGCAAATATTAATAAACAAAATGCATAAAACTTACCTCAACCTCATTTCCTAGACCACCCATGCTGAAGCTTGATCATGCTACACTTCACGAAATATTTCATGTCATGATTAAGCATACCTGTATTCAGTAATATAAGATATTTCATTATACTATCATCTATTATAAGATAATACCTGTATTCAGTAGTAATTTACAGCAACCATAAATATGGTTTACCAACAGATAATACAAAAACATGGACGTTTTTATTTCTATGTTTGTATACACGGACAATCCATTAATGTGCATTCTTCGTACTATACTTTGGAATGACTAAATAAAACCAATCAAGATGATTAAATGGAATATCCAGAACCAAGTAATATTCGGTAGAAGATAATATTCATATTAATATTAACTAAATGGTCTTTAATTTATCACTTTATTTTTGCCTCATAATTGAATCTGAAAAGAACAGAAGTGTTGTCTGCCTTTTGTCCATAGACGTATACAAGTGGAGTACAAGCAAGTGTAAAATAATTAGCAGTGAGCCAAAAAAGGATTCTCTACTTTTGCGGGATACAAGTGAACTTAAAAAAAAAAACACTGAAACATCAAAAAGAGAAAGAAAATATATTAAGAGAGAAAACAACAATTTTCATATACTATATGTTACTTAAAAGTAAATAGTGTTCCACTATGTTTCCTTAAAATCATCGCGCAAATAAAATTTGCGGGATACATAACAGAAGCTACGTACAATAATATGTCAATTATGTGAAATTGATAGATATTTCATAATATTGAATCCTTAAAGTCTTTCATCCAATTTCTAAATGAAAAAAATAGACATATATTAGGAGAGTCCAGGGAAGTTGTAAAATAGTTAGCAGGAAGCCAAAGAAGAATTATCAACTTTTGAACTTTTATAAAAAAAAGTTTACTAGAAACATCAAAACAAAAACAAAAAAGAACAGAGCAATTTTGGTATACTAAATTGAGATTGCTAAAAAGTAAATAGTATTCCACTATGTTTCCCTAAAATGTTTGCGCAAATGATATTTGTGGGATACATAGCGGAAGCTACAATAATACGTCAATAATGTGAAATTTAATAGATATTTAACAGTATTGAATCCTTAAAACCTTCCATCTATTTCTAAATTTTTTAATGGAATCCATATTTATTATTTGACTGCATCATATGCCAATTATTTAAAACAAGCATGCGATGACTAGAAATAAACTAAGAAATGAATGGAACTGTTCAGCATAATATGCCAATTATTTAAAACAAGCACGTGATGACTAGAAATAAACTAAGAAATGAATGGAACTGTTCAGCATAATATAATGGCATGAAAATTTGCTTTTTCAAAGAACGATTAAGCTAGCACCATATTATTTGACTCTTACAGTAACTGGCACAAGGTTTTGCAAATAGTATTAGCTATATATGATGATATTAGACAAAAGAATAAGGTAATAGTAAAGTAAATCTTTACATGCATTTCCTTTCATGTCATCACAAACATAATCTTCTTACGATTCTAAATGTACCGGAGAATTACAATAATTAGACGGTGGCTCTGCTACTCAATGATACAATACTTCAGATTCAACAACGGCACAACAACAGATAGCAGAACTCCTGCTAATCTGACAGACAATCAGCGAGGCAATTTTGCGAGAACATATAGTGCCTTAATTGCAACACTATTTAGCTTATAGACATTTGATAGTAATTAATTGGTAGGGGCTATTAAATTAGCTTTCTAATTTTTCAACCTTTACCTTAATCAGAGGTGTTGGTAGGCAAATTTAGCGCAACAACCTTAAAAAAAAGTACGGAGAATTGACTGAACAAAAAACCATAAAATTTTACTTTTATTTGCTTGGATGTGCGAACACGAATTCAAATACATGCAAGTACTCGTAAAAGAATACCCAGTGTCCCTTTTTCATGTAGGCACTCAAAGTTTTGTGGATGGAAGTATCCACATTTGTGCAAGTAACAACAAGACAAGCATAACAAGCAAAATTAAGCTTTACCTCTAAGAAATTGGAATACATAAACAAGCACAGACACACATAACAATCCTCATTTCTTAAACCAAGTTATTGAACTAAGATTATTGTACTATTGAGGAATAATCATATAACTATTGAAAGCTAAAGTATGCCCAAATACTGCCATTTGATGTTTTTATTTATTCAGGAAGGACTTCAATTGCAGTAATTGTGCCCAATGCAGAACACCAAATTTATAAGGATGCAAACCCAAAGTTTCACAAGAGAAAATTTCATCATTCCTAGGTTTGAGAAGTCAATTTTTTTCACAATATTTACAGTTTCTTTAGGAAAAAAAATAGCTAAAGGCTTAAACCACATCTACTAATTGAAATGTCAAGATGCAAAAAATGAATTCCATGGAACAGGACTTAGAAACGTCTATGTTATAATTCCTAACTCAATCCTACAATATATGGAGTACACAGACAATATAACAAGAAGTATTATCGAGGGTTTGGGACAAACCTCATATGCTTGAGCAATTGTAGTCCATCTTTTGAATGACGTAGATGAAATTTGAACGCCTCTTTTAAAAGTCTCGGTAAACTTTTAATGGAAGCTAGAAGCGTAGAATTAACAGAGGATTAGGAGAGAAGGGAAGAAGAAATAATAGGCGGTAGATTGAACCTAGGTTTTTTACGTCTATTTAACAAAAAAAAAAAAAAAATTGAGGCGGCCTAGGGTTTAGGAAAAAATCACAAAAATTATAGTTTTGTTCTAGTTTATTTAAATAACTAGCCCAAAAAAAAAAGTTACCAGGCCCAAAAGGTTAAAAAAGAACAGTTATTCACGTCCATTTTGCATATATTCCAAAAATTCAAAGCTTTTTAATTACTTTGTATTATATGTATTGCAATGAAGTATTTAAGACGAGGGGCTTTGATAATATTTTTTTTTGAAACCCAAGGGGCTTTGATAATATACATATTATAGATCGATCATGTGCTATTGATTCATATTTTAATTTTAATTTTTAAATAGTCGAAATGAAATGTCAAACGTGATGTCTATGTGAAAATGTTTGAAGATCAAATTATTCATTTTTTTAAATAGTTTTATAATTATTTAGATAGAAAATTATTATTTTCGGATAATTCAGAATTTTTAAATCATGATTTTATACCTCTCCAAAAAAAATAGTAAAAGAATTCTAAAAAAAATGAAAAATTCAGTCTCCAAATACATTTTTATATGGAGATCATATTAACAATTCGGATCGACTATCGAAATTTAAAAATAAAAATATATATTTATAACACGGGTCATCCATTATATGCATATTACCATAACCTCACTTATTTATGGCATCTTTTTACTGCGTAAAAGACTATAGAATGATATGTCAGTATCCGAATTGTCTGCAAAATACACATGCCAGCCTTTTCTTTTTATCAAAATAATATTCAGCTAGCCTTCTTATTCTCACTTGCTCTGCAGCAAATTTGCACATACTAACATATATTGTGAACAGCACATGCAATACGGATATTGTATAATTATACTTCAAATATTATAAATTTTTATGTGAATGTGTCACCCATAAAAAAATGAAATCAATTGGAATCGTAGTTTTGATTTACGATTTTGCATGAGAAAACAATTAATGAATCTTAAAATTTGTGTACTTAGACTCGAATCTGCCTGAATCTGCCTTATTAGGCCACTTTTATTGAATGACTCCAATTGATTGTTTAGAACTTGGATTAATTGCGTACCACTGCCAATATATCTAGCTAACAATTAATCAATTAATAAGTAAATTTCCGAATAATTTGTTTCGCTTCTCTGGTACAGTAAACATTTTCTACCTTCACAATTCACAAGTGAGCAAAACAATATGAGCTAACAAACGAAACTGTTCTTTGGAAGCCCACCTTTTTTTGTGACTAACTAACCAGCATAGCATCATACTAATTTAATGAGTTTATTTTCAATATAAAATCTCAAATGCATCAAGCACTTGATAGATCTCAAGGGAATGGATTGTTTTCTAATAATAATTTACAATTAAAATTATTTGATAAAATATTGAAGGAAACTAAAATATTTTTTAAAAAATGACAATCTACAATTTATGTTCTATATTGGATTCTTTTGAGCTGCAATACAACAAAGCAAAGGTATGAAAACATCAGATTCATTATTATGTAGCAATTCAAAGTCCCTAATACTTTGACATAAAAAAGTGCTAAAGAGTATGAATTGAAAAATAAACAAAGAGGATAAAAATCATTGAATGTGATTAAAATTGAGTATGCAAGATTTTAGGGATTGATTTGCTCCAACGCAAGATAGATATCACCAATAAGAAAATTTGTTAAAAGATCCAATTGCAGTTTGTTTTTTCTTCATTTGATTAAAACTTTTTCCTTTTGTTAAATTGACACTTATGATATCTCTATTAATAAATTTGAAGACATGACCTTAATCTTTCTTTCAAACAAAATTAATAATAAACAAAGGTGAAAGACTTGGATATTGGCATGAATCAAGGTACTGACATCATTCCACTACTATAGTATAGTCCTTCTCTTCCATTAAAACCCTGTGCTTCATTTTCTAATTAATTTTCAGAGAGGCAACATGGGAAGGCATATAATACTTATTAAGAAGATAGAAGATAAACAAGGCAGCAAGAACAAGTTTCCAAACGCTACCCTGGCGTCTTCAAGAATGGTTATGAGATCTCAGTACTCACTGGTGCTGATTTTTTGGTCATGACTAGCAACACTAATGGCAAGCTCTACTACTTCTCACACCCGAAAAGCGGGGAAGTGACAGAATTGTTGGAGATGGAGAGAGCGAAACCAAAGTCAATTTTCATTTTTCAATTTTCTTATTTCTCTTCAATCTATTTTTCTTTATTTCCTTTTCATTTGCTTTATGCTCAAATATTTTGAGCAGAATTGTTTTTTTTTATTTAGTTTCATATCCTTTGTAACTTCAAAATGATTAATTAAATAAGGGCCAAATCCTTTTTCTTTGTCGAAAAAAAGTGAAGGACTTGGTTATGTTTCCGTTTACGAAAAAATGAACAGTGTCAAAAATCTTTTAAGCCATAATATTTGAATAAAAATATTTAACTATTGTAACGAATAATCATTAGAAGGCTCGAGTTACTTTTGAATCCGTCAATGGACTCAATTAAGACGAGACGCTGCTCTAATTGAAGTGATCGAAATGCATCCAGACAAAGCAAATCAACTTTCACATGTCATTTTTTGTACTTTTAAACTTGAAGATTTTTGCAGTTGCCTTTGCATCTACTGTCTCATTTTAACTTGTCATTATCGTCTCTATTTTTATTATTTATGACTGTTTTTTTTTTTTTAATTTTAAGTGTTAAACTGCAGCTCTATATAACTTTTGAAATTAATAAAAAGGTAGAAAAAAACGGTACTTAGAATTGTGCTTGGTACAATGGATTATCATTTGCGAATATAATAAGGAGAAAAACAATAACAATAAGTAGCCATACTCCAAAATTAACTAAAAGTTCATGCCTAATAACAATCACTTCAAAGTCACTTCAAAGTCCAAATTATTAAATGTGACACACAAGTTTATTCCAACTAAGTGTTGTAAAATATAAAGTAAACTGAGCTCTGTCACCTCTGTGATATGCTATTAACTCAGAACAAAATTGCCTGCAATAAAACTGTCAAAGCAGTGTGAGAAACTTTATATTCATATGGAATCTTTGCAGTTAAGCCCGCCATTTCATTGTTATTTGAAATACCAAATATCTATAAGATCTGCAAAGTTTTGTGGAAAGATCGAGTTAAACTGATAAATAACCATTATCATCGGTTCCACTGACATACACGCGAATATAATCTTACACCAGAGAAGCGACAAAGGCAACAAGATGAAAAGCATTCGATGAAATTTGCTCCCAATCTAAGGCTGAGTATTAACAATATCATTTGAAAATAACTTTAAAAAATGTGAAGACGACCAAAGCAAATTAGATGTTGTTATTCTCAAATATGTTAATAAGTCGGGCACCTGTCATTTGCCAAAAATCGGCACATATTTGTCAGTTGCCAATAAGAAGCTACTAAAGTAGAAAATTCACCTTACTATAACACCCGGAGTAAATATTATGCAGATTTATTCTCCTCTCCTAAAATAAACAGAAATACTGAATCAGGTCAACTTTTAATATATGTTTGTCTAATAATAGCTTCACTAAACTCAAATTCTGCAATTAAGCCTGAACTCAATCTTATTTTGCCTCAATTAGCCCCTAATTTCAAAATCAATCCCCAACCATGTTAACCTTATATATACCCTCAGTCATGCAGTGAAATACAAAGAGCAAAGAAAACAATATAGTAATAGTAGCCAAAGCGGCACTAGTACCCAAACATAGCAGTTCAATAAAAAAGTACTGAACCTAATTGGTTGAGACTCAATTGGCAGTCCCCTAATCATAACTCCTTCCAAGGGAGCTTCAGGTAAGAAGCAAACTACAAATATAATTATGACAGTAGTAACCATATTACTTGCCAAGGAAAGTTGAGTTCTTTTGAACTTCTAAAATTCCAGTTTTAATTACGACAGTATAACCTGTTATTCCTCCATTACCCATTAACCTTAACAAGCATATGTAGTACGGGTATGGCAAGTAATGCTTAACGGGTAAGGGTAGAGGTACAAGTAATATATTTGATTTGAAGTTTACTAACTAAGAGTACAAACCATGGAGATGGGATTTGAATCCACAAGTGGAGAGGTGATTTGCAAGTTTCTCTCCCAGTTGCTTTTGCCAGTCTTCTGCCGACTTCACTGCTTCAACAGGCCACACAACAGCTGTCTCGTTCTCTAGGTATACCGTTGCCGTTGAAACTTGAGGCTGCACAACAATACAACATACATATGTTAAGAAATAAATAACAGTAAAATAGAGAATCACTTTCCAAGTAATACAAAAGAAATAAATAACAGTAAAATAGATTGAATGATAAAAAATAAAAAAAACTCGCTCACTTGACTTTCCAATATCCTCTTAACACTGGCAGCACATCCACCGCATGTCATCCCCTATTTCCAACATAAAAGTAAAGGAACAAAATGAACATAAAATCATAATTTCAACTGACTTTACAGAGAGTGTACAATTTCTTGTTTTGATCCCCAAATGTATATTTTGTTGTTTTGAACTCCGAAAGCATCTTATAATTACAAGGGTACTACCGTAGCCAAAAGTTCGATTGAACAAGGGCACAGCATCAGCATGGCTAATTAACCATGGCAGGAAAATATGGGTCAAAATGTTGGTACTAATACTCCAAATTAAACCCGTGCTTCTCAACATTAAAAGGATAATGATGAGAAAATTACTGGTAGACTAAATGTGGAAACTCAAATCTAAATGAAGAACCTAGCTAGGAAAGAGCTATATATAGCTAAATTAATTAAGGGTGGAGGGGTGAATTAGAATTACTCCAACATAGAGAACAATGACGTCCGAACTCTGAGACAAAGCCTCTTCCAACGCAATAGATTTTGTCTGGGACTCGCCGCCGCCGCCACCTCCTCCGTCACCTCCTCCTCCTCCGGGCAGTGCATCTCCTCCGCCGCCCCCAGCAGACACAGCGGTGGTAGAGTGCGAGAGAGAGGCGAAGTTGGTTAAAAGAGGGTTGGAGTGGAGCGGGGGCCTAGTGCTAATACTAGTGGAGGAGAGCGAGAAGGAGAAAGAGCGGAGGGGTATTTTGGGAAATGGAGCCCCGAGACTACACAGGGGTTTAACGAGGCAACGTGGGCGGGAGAAAAGGGGTGATGCTGATACTGATTTGGGAAGAGATGAGAGTGAGACCTCCATTGATATTTTTTTTTCCTTTCTCTCTTCTCCTCCTCTCTTGCGTGGGTCGTCTACTTGAATGTGTGTGACCAACTTGAACGGAGAAAATTAATTTCCCTATTAAATTTTAAATTAAAAGTACACAGTCGCTTCGCATGTGAATCACGTCTTAGGATAAGATAATGGTTTAAAGTGATGAAATCATGAAACACACAAAAAGTGCGCCGCTATTTCCTTTCAGCCTTCGGCTCTCTCTAATTTTTTTTATTTCTCTCTGTTTTTTTTTTAAGTCTTTGTGGCCTTGTGTGTGTTCGACAACTTTAGATTAATTTTTCTTACACCTTGTTTATAGATGGAGAGTAAAGAAAAAAGAGGGAAGGTGAAGAATAAAAGAGAATGAAATGAAATGGAAAGAAAGATTAATATATTTAATATATTTGTGTTTGGATAATTAATGAAGAAAATTAATTTTAAATTTTTGTGTCATCTTTTTCTGATTTGGTTAATTAAAATTTAGAAGGTTAATGAGAAATTTGATTGTTGTTTGTGATAATTTTTTTTTTATAAAAATTATATGGGTAAGATATATGATTGGATATTTGTGTCATTTTTTAGAAAATATTTGCACCATTTTTTTTCCATATGTTACATCTCAAATCGGGAGGAAATTTGATTCTATTGATTACAAGCATGTAACGTTAAACCTTTTCCCTCGTGTATCTCACTTCCGACATAATTTTGTCAACCAAACACGATTCGGAAAAAAAATATCTTTTCTTTGCATTCCATCCCTTCCTCTACTCTCCATCCAAACAATGTGTTACAGTTCTGTAGTACTTTGGGGGTTTTAATCTTATCAAACAAGTGCTTCTTTATTAAGCTTAGTGTCATCTCTTTAGTCTTTCTTTTATCCATTTTTTAAAAAAAATTTAATTTTTAAGTCATGATTTCACATGGCTTAAGCATTTTGTCAGATTTAAAGTTTTTTTAAGAACATTACTTTTCAACTTTATTGTTGAATGTGTTCTCCTCAGTGTAACTTAAAATTTGAACTTCACACTTCTGCCGAACATCCTCTAATATATTTTACTTACCACTTAACTTTTAATATTATTCTTTCTTATTTACCCATCATGCTACCAATGTTAAATTAATTTTAATTATAAATTTTAAATTCATTTATATGTTTAAAATCATTAGTTAAGAAAAAGAGTGAATCAATACCCCTTAATTACTCTTCTCCGTCCATTTCCTTAGTAAACGAATTCATGAGCATGTCAATTGTATATAATAATTAGATAATATTTTGATAATTATTTCAATTAAGCAATCCTCCATGGGTGATATATATATATATATAGAGAGAGAGATGGGCTATGGTGCATTGCAATGCATGAACCCCCTTATGCATTGCAATATAAATTACGGATTTAAAGTCCAAACGACCGATCCGAACCGTTCATCTTGTTCATCATATTAATATGTGCTTGGGGACCAAATTTTACATTTTTTGGAATTTTTTTACTATTTATTAAGCAATTTTGAAAGTCGCTGATCTGATGGTCCAGAAAATTTTACTGTTCACAGCAAAACAGCAATTTTCAAAAATGCTTAATAAATAGTAAAAAAATTCCAAAAAATATAAAATTTGGTCTCCAAGCACATTTCAATATGGATTAAACATCTAACGGTTCGGATCGGTCTTTTGGACTTTAAATCCGTGATTTATAGTGCAATGCATAAGGGGGTTCATGCATTGCAATGCACCATAGCCCATCTCTCTCTCTCTCTCTCTCTCTCTCTCTCTATATATATATGGAATATGCTAGCATGCTATGCATAGCATAGAGCCCTTCCATGCAACGCCTTGGATTTTGACTTTTCAAAATCCTAACGGTCGATCCGAACCGTTCATCTTGTTCTCCATTTTAATATGTGTTTGGGGACCAAATTTTACATTTTTTGAAATTTTTTTACTATTTCTTTATATTTACTGAAAATCGCTGTTTTTTTATGGTCCAGATTTGTTGAAAACAGCGATTTTCAATAAATCTAAAGAAATAGTAAAAAAATTTCAAAAAATGTAAAATTTGGTCAACAAACACATATTAATATGGAGAACAAGATGAATGGTTCGGATCGACCGTTAGGATTTCGAAAAGTCAAAATCCAAGGCGTTGCATGGAGGGGCTCTATGCAATGCATAGCATGCTAGCATATTCCATATATATTATAACACTTATTTCAATTAAGCAATACTTGTGATAGAGACTTGTGTTTTGTGTAGGTTACAAAATTGCTAAGAGATGTTCTATTCTACGTTGATGATTTGTTGTAATTTGTTGTAATTTTTTTCTGTTGTTTTGATTAAGATGTACTTACTGATAACTGATAGCGACTATTAGTTTTTTCAAAAAGAAATACTTGTGTTTTGTGCAGGCGAATGGTTCCCAATTTCCCATTTCACTCTGCTATCAAAAATATTGTGGTCCAACGCATACTTAATTTGGTATCAACGAAAGGGCATAAGTTACTGGCAATTTGGTTTGGCCCATGTAGGGCCGTAAATGAGCCGAATTTGAGCGAGTTACCTCTAACTCATGTTCAGCTCATTTAATAAATGAGCGAGTCAACTCGACTTAAGATGTCAATAATAAGCTGTAAAGTCAATTCGAGTTGGCTCATAACTCGTTTATAACTCATTTGATCAGTCAATTTTCTTAGTTATAATTATATAATAGTAAGAATTTATCTAAACACTAACAATTCAAATAATTTAGTAAGAGTTTATATATCTACACCAACAATTCAAACATAATTAACAAGACAACTAATAAAACAAAAAAAAATTCAAACAACAACTTAGAAGTCATTTAGAAGGGTGTGAGATTTATTGTGATGAGTTTTGTGTAACTCGAGTTGTTAATGAGCGAGTTGGGGTATGCTCAAAATCAGCTTATTTATTAAACAAGTCAGCCAACTCGAGTTGGGATATGCTCAAACTCAGCTCATTTATTAAACAAGTCAGCCAACTCGAGTTGGAACTGACTCGAATTGTAAATGAGCAAGTTATGAGCGAGTTACGAATTCGAGCGATTTTGTACAGTTCTAGGCCCATGTATCTATAAACCACAATAGGTCACAAAATTATGGAAATCTGAAAGACTGATGATGAGCAACTTTTCCTGCCAATAAACGAATGAAACTTCAAAATTTTGGTGGAACAATTAATTGTTTCTACATCATGAGTATCATAACAATAATAAATGATCAGGCTACCTTTCTTGTAGAGTATACAACAATTAATTAAAACTTCAAAACTGTATATGGTAGAAAAAATTTGACATATCACAGAACACTCGAGCTACACAAACAAAAAGAGACATGTTTACAAGAACAGAGAACTTGAAGAACAACAAAGAGTATCAATCTAGATGACATAATGGGGGGCACTCTCTCGCAATTTGATCAGTCGATGATCACAGAACAGTTTACTCCGCCTCTGAATTATATATATCCTCAAGCAGTATACGCAATAAGGCATGCAAAAACTCTCTTAGCTATGAGATGAGTTACTCGATCTATTTCTGATAAATCTTAATTTGTTTGTTTTGTAGAAATGAAATTATCTAGCAAGCACAGCCGCCTGATTGTTGCTGCAACTGAGACGACGCAGAACTTGGTTTCAGATTAACATCAACCAGCTCTTCTTGTTTGGCTGAAGACAGGGTCTCCATTCCTGGCAAAGCTGATGCAATCTTCCGGAACAATGGCTGAAATATATAACTTCAAATTTGTCAGTCATGCTTGGACGGGTTGTTGAATAGACCTAGATTACCTAAGAGCTAGCTAGGATATACAAAATAAATGAACTTAATTTTTAACCTTGATATTAAATCCTGCTTTAGCGCTCGTTTCAATGAACATCACGCCACATTCACGGGCCTTTGATTCCCCTTCTTCAGTTGATACTTGCCTGATTAATGACAATACATCAGTTTCATTATTGCGCATAGTTATTTATTTTAAAATGTACAAAAGAAAAATTATTGTTCAAGGATAACAGTATGTGCGCACGTAGTTGTAATTATTTGTATCTGTATGCTAACAATTTGGTTAATCACAAACACGCTTGTATAAATTTGTTGACTAAAAGATAAATTAAAGACTGATCCAAAGAAGAAAAATAAACATATGTTACCTTTTGTCAACAAGATCAGTTTTGTTTCCCACTAGAACTATGATCACATCACCACCTCTCTCCGTCCTCACCTCCTCAATCCACTTTGCGGTGTTCACAAAAGACGGCCTATCTACAATAAGATGACGACAAAATTAACCTTAATAAAACAAAACAATTAAGGGTACAGAATGATATGAAATTATGTGTAGATATATCTGCCAACAACTGTTTTCAAATTTTTTTATTCATCGCCATCGGCATACTTTTATTACAACACATACTGTTAAGATCACAGTTCATCAGGTTTTGTCAGACAGTCAATATTTTTTTTTTCTGTCTTCTTTTGCATTTCAGATGCTGGTCAATTAATCTGGGGTGACTACTGCCCAAATTGGTTTAATTAATTACATTTGTATAACACAACAAGCAAAAATTGAGTGCAGTTGCAGAGTAGTGCATTTGGGATGGTAGCTGGTATATTAAAACTTACTAGATACATCAAAAACAATGACTGCAACAGAAGAGTCTCTGATGTAACTGGGAATCAGACTTCTAAATCTTTCTTGTCCAGCAGTATCCCTTCAAATTTCAATTTCTTTTGATTATGAGAATCTTGTGAAATTTGCATATTATTGAATTGAAATGAATTAATGATCTGAGAAAAAGGAAAAGGTTGACACATACCAGAGCTGTAGACGAACTGTACAATCTTCCAAGTACATTGTTTTTGACAAGAAATCAATGCCTATTGTAGCCTGATAGTTTCACAAACAATTATTAATGGTTTCATTCAGCCTTAAAGACTTTTACTTGAATCAGCTATTTTTTTTTAAAAAAAAAAAAAAATGCTAAAAGTTATCAGTACTAATTTATAGAGGATATATCAAATCGCTCTGTTAAGAGGAAAATTACCCCCCCAAAAAAAACAGAGATAAAAGACTGATCATGCATTGTCGGTGAATTTCTAATTTCTTAAATAGAAAATTCATGTCAATCAAGTAATCTGGATAAAAAATTTGAGATCTTATTTGTTGTGCCGTATGTCTCTAAAATTGGAGATTTTTTCTAAGAAAAGAAGCAATTTAAGTCCAATTAAAATGAAATCAGTCCTTGCGTTCTTATTTGAAATAAATAAACAATTCAGAATTTAAGAAGAGATATATAAATGAGAAATTAACGAAAAAAAAAACCATATAAAAATTTACCTGATATGTGGTATCAAATTTATCATACATAAATCTCGTGATGATACTAGTCTTCCCGACGGATTGGTCACCGAGGAAAACCAGCTTATATTTTGCCAATGCCGACACCACCGACATCTTATTTTTGCAAATTGAAAAATAAAGTTTTTTGGTAGCTCCTTTTTCTAACTTGTATTGAGGATAAAGGAGAGGAATGAGATTGATGAATGATAGATATAATTAAGAGGAGTGTTTTAATTTTAGCGTCAAAAGAAAAGAGAGAGGAAGAACGGATCATTTCATTTATAATAAAATCAGGTCAATTAGTTGTTTGGATGAACCTGGTATATGTAGATTAGACACATAGGGCCCCTATGGAAGACTACGGTCTATGGCATATTTATGTTCATGTTGTAAGCGAAAGATATTGAGACTTGAGAGAGAACGGAACTAAATGGGAAAATACCGAATTCGTATCCTCTGAGATATCTCAAACTTTGCGTGACTTTATGGAAAATCCCAACCGTTTAAATACGTTATGCACTAATCTCAAAGCACACATAATACTGACCCCTACATCACTACCGAATAGGTACCGGACACGTCGGTCACGCAAAAGTTGAGATATCTCAGAGGATACGCACTAGAAAATACCGCGGGTCCGCGCTTGGCGCGGAGGCAAATTGGGTGCTCAAGTGGTGCTAGAGGTGTCGTAATACCAAAGAATATTTTGTATCAAATGAAATCTCGAGAAAAATCAAAACGATTACGTGGAAAGAATATG
Source organism: Carex rostrata (assembly GCF_964058835.1). Classification (NCBI taxonomy): domain Eukaryota; kingdom Viridiplantae; phylum Streptophyta; class Magnoliopsida; order Poales; family Cyperaceae; genus Carex; species Carex rostrata. Next base: position 7,617,848 of record NC_135921.1, read on the forward strand.
TTGGTTAAAAGAGGTGTTTGGTGAGATGCGTGGGGGAAGGTCGGATCCCAATGGTGAGGTGCGAGTCAAACGTGCGCGTCAGTTTGAAGGCAAAGAAAGGGAGCTGACCTTTTCCGTCCTCTCCGGTCCTATCTCTCTTGTCTTGAGTATTGAGTATAGTGTATAGTAACCTAAGCAATCGGAACTGGAGACGATTGAACGTGAAACGGGTCGGGTTAGACTTGGACAATGGAATGGAGTATGTAATAACGGACATGTGACATATGCAACGCCGCACAGACTTAATTAGTCCATTTTGCGTTTAACCTAATAAGCGAATGAATCATAAATGCCTGACAGCTCATCCGCACTGAATTCTTAATTTCTGTTTTACTTTTAGAAAATTAAAATTTTATTTTGTTTCATACATCTCAGCATAGTGACAAATGAATTATTTGAATTCTGTTCGGCGAGATCAAAAGTTCGTGATTTGAAAATAATTTGAATATAATTCGGAAATAATTTGAAATTATCTGGATCAGAGATCTCAATCCTGCAAGAAAGCAAAAAAATATTATAGAAAAAATTCATAAAATTTGTGAATTATTCGGATTTAATTCAGTTAAAATTCGGTCAACCGAATAATTTAACGTTTGATTCGACATCACTAAAAAAACAAATTATTCGGATATAATACGCGAATCTTATCACTATGCATCCGGTACACCTATCACGACACCACACCACTTATTGCACTGCATATTCGAAACATGGAGGTAACCGATTTGAACATGAAATACACTTCTTGCTAGATCGGATATTAGATACGATACAACACCTTTTTTGGGATTTATTTTTCTGTTTATTATTTTTAATATAAATTTTCTCAATAGTTTATTGAAAATACTTATTTTTATGTTTTATTTTATTTATAGTATAATTAATAATTCGAACATTATTATTTGTGTATATGTGTATTTGTGAATAATTCGGTCTTCTATATTGTTGTATGAGTCAAACATTTTGAGTCCTCAAGTACTTCATTTTCACTTTCTTCTTGAAGACGAGTACGTGTTAAATTATTATGAAAATTTAGTTCGTTCAATACAGTTATAATTATGAAAAATATGAAATTTATAGCAAGAAACTGCGTCTAACGTTTCGTAAACTTTTTGTTGCAACTTGAACTATACAAAATTATGAGAAAATGTAACGTCCCTCGGGCTACAGTCCCTCAAAAATTTCCATGTATAAAAGTCTTTCCTTTTTAGCTTAATTCTGACGCGCTTTCAACTGCCACAACTGTCATAATTTCAAGTACAATATGTATGTTTACAGGATAATATGTGTATGTTTATAGGATAATATGTGTATGTTCACAGGGTACTATGTGTATGTTCACAGAAGGTGGTCCCCAACAGTTGTCACACGTTTTCAACAGCTGTCACACGTTTTTAACAGCTGCCACGCGTTTTTAACAGCTGTCATGCGTTTTTAATAACTTTCACGCATTTTTATGTTGACTGATTTGTTGAATTAGTTTACAAGATTTAGTATTGATGTTTACAAAATTAGTTGAAAATATCCGCGAATTTTTGAGGAATTAGAGTTGGAGAACTGTTAGCTGCTTCCCAAAATTATATATATAAAGTTTTCTCCACTACTTTGAGGGCACAAATAATTGAAGTCCAATATAAATCTGCATTCGTAAATTAACAAGACTAGTTCTTTCTATCATAAAAAATACGCACGTTGATGCGTATTCAATTTCACGTTGGTGGTACACGTTTATTACAAACACAGATATTTTCCTAAAATAATTCACAATTAACACTAAAAAATATTTTCAGTTTTATAGCCTGAAATATTAAGACAACATTAAAAACAAAAAAACTAACAACAATCTCAAGACAAAAGCTACAAGCACAGTGGCCGATGATATCTGTAGATAGAGCGGTAGACTTCCTCCAACTAAATACTGGTATAGACTATAGAGGTAGGGTTTTGCTTAAAAAAGAAGGCTAGAAAAAATGAAATCGAATCCTCTGATTTCAAAGTTATTGTGTGTGGGTCCGAGATGACCCTCTAGTTTAAAAATTAAAAGTGACTGGGCACCTTTAACAATGACCGGTCTCATACGCAGTGACTGAGGGAGCAGAAAATTTCTGCACTTAGGGGAGCAGAGGATTCGGAGTCAGAAAAAATAGAGCCTAACAGGGAGAAAGAACAAAGGGGTATATGTAGAGAAATTATAGACTCGATTGGAAAGATTTCCTACCATTCTTGTTGCCGCAGACACATGGAAGAATTAAAAATTATAGGTTAGGATGGGTACAGATTCTATCTATCTTAACTGTTTTAATTATTAAGATCGATAAAATCTGTATCAATCTTTCTACTAATATCACAAATTTTGCACTTTTTTTGTTTCTCTCTCTTCCTTTTTCTTAATTTTAATGAATCAAAAATTTCTTTCGATTGGGGGTGGGGACTATTTGATCAAGGGGTAGGGCCGTGGAGGTACAGGTACCAAATCTAATTTTCGGTTCAGGAGGGCGGTGAAAATTCTATTCGGTATAGGGTGTGATAAGCATAAATGGTACAATCGTTTGGTGCGGTGTTGAATTTTTTTATTTAAAATAAAATCAAACTTAATTATTTCAACAAAGACAAGCAAGCTGAACATATTTTTTATGAAAAACAGCTTCACCGATTCTGTGGATCGGTGGAGGCAGTTTTCGATGCTTACTTTACATGCAGTGTAAATTTTTTTGCGTCCACCAATCTTATGGATCGATAAAACTATTTTTCATAAAAAAAAAAAATCAGCTTACTTGTTTCCTTAAAATATTTAAATTTAGCTCTATTTAAAATAAAAATTCGTGGTGTTGTAACAGAACTAAATTTTCGATACTATATAGTGTACCGAACCAAATATCCAGTCCTTATTTTTTTTGCTATTTTTGGAGGAAAAATATAATAAATATGTTTTGTGACATTTTAATTTTTTATTTTCTAAAAATAATAAAGTTTTTGAATCCTCATTATCGATTTTTTTTTCTTACCACCATAATAAATCATAATTAAATGAATACCACCCATTAATTTCGAATTTAGATTCCACCACGAACTCGAACTCAGTCCGCGCATGGATACCAATCGGTGTGCGAACTGGGTATGTGTACCGAAATTGATTTTTTTAATTTTTTTTAATTTTTTATTAATCCATCCGCATACTTAGTATGCGCACACGGTTTTTTTTTTCTAGTTCTGTTATGAATTGTTTGAAATTTTTTGACCAAATATTTTTTCTATTCTATTATGTTTCGTTTTATTTTGTGGTATTTAAAATTATATGTACACATAAAACAAAACATTTCCTAATATTGCCAGATTAGCACATCTGGGCACCAAATTATATTTGAAAATTAGATCAAAATTATGACTCAATTTGACATTATTTCACCAATTTTTTGCAACATAAAATAAATTGACAACCCAATGAAATTATAGGTAACCAGAAAATTTTGAACAATGCACGACTAATTAACAGGTACCACACCAGACAAAAACACACATTTCCAAAACAGTACAAAAGTGCTTGATTTGCATATATTTGGCAAATAGACCAAAGTACAGACAGAATTGTGACCTCATTTTACCACAAAACGAGATTTATCGAGAATAGAGAGAACAGCCTACCATCGCCGGAAACATAACACAAAACGAAACATAATAGAACAAAAAAAAAATTTTGATCAAAAAATTTCAAACAATTCATAACAAAACTAAAAAAAAAAAAAATCTGTGCACATACTGAGTATAATTTTGATCTAATTCTGATTTATTAGGGTTATAAGGAAAAAAAAAAACGGTCCTCATTGTTAAAATGGTATGGATATGGATGGGCCTTAATTGTAAATTTGGACCACAAGGCCCAAATCAAGATCCGACCCTCCTTTCCTTTTTGATAGAGAGGAGGAGAGCCGTAGAAAGAGAGAACCACCGATCCATCCCTCTCTCGTCCATTTCTCTCTCTTCACCGAAATTTGTAGCGCCAAGAGGAAGGGGAGAGAAGCAGCGGAGCTCGGTCACTCTCCTATGTCCTATCCCATGATCCCATCTCATGGCGACAATTGAAGATAACTTGTAATGTTATTTATCTTTCTTTCCTACTACAGTGCAATCCCCTCGTAGCAAAATGCTGCTATTTCACATTCCATTTTGTTTAACCTTTGCTTTTAGATACATACATCTGTACGTAATTGACAAAAAAAAAATATATATATATATATATATTCTTTAGAGGCGATAAATGGATAGGATCGACGTTGATGAGGTCATCGAATCTGATTTCAGTCATTCCAGTATTGTAAATTTGGGGTTTGATTAATTAAGGTTAGACTGGGCACTGTTCAGTTTAGATCAGCCTCAGATGTTAAAGTTTGCTTCTTCTTTTTCCTATTGAAATCAGTCTGACTCTGAACCTTATAAAATGTCTAATTCTTAGTAAACAGTTGATTTCTTTGTTGTTATTGCATTGCTGGCTGCTACAATTAATATATAAAATATAACAACTGCAGTCTTCTTACACTGATTTCTTGATTCACAGTCTGCAACATGAAGCATTAATCCCAGGATTGCCTGATGATCTGGCCTTGAGATGCTTGGCAAGGATCTCACATGGATATCATGGCCTCCTTGAGTGTGTTTCCAAGAAATGGAGAGATGCCATCAGAAGTGACGAATATGCTCGATTAAAAGCCCTAGCGGGATGGTGCGGTAATTGGATATTTGTCTCCACTGCTAATGGTAGCAGGTGGGAGGCATATGATACCGAAGCTGACAGATGGGTCCCACTTCCAGATATGCCCACTAGGCTAGGAGGTCGGGGTTCCAATTCATGCAATGGAATCATTGGGTTCTCGTGTGTAACAGTGTGCAACAAGTTCCTAATGATAGGAGGGCAAACTTTGTCTTCTATAAATGATCAGGAGGTGTTGAGTGACGTATTGGTGTTTGACCCTTTCAAGAAGGAATGGTATATGGCAGCCAGGATGGGAAGAGCCCGGCTTGGTTTTGCTTGTGCGGCTATATCAGGAAAGGTTTATGTGGCCGGAGGGCATGACCTTGCATCCCCTTTAGGCTTTAGTGATGCTGAAGTTTATGACCCTTGCACTGACAGGTCTGCTTCTTCTGTCCTACATAGTCTTTTCTTTCTAGATTTTTGCAATATATTCTTCTCTTGTCATGAGAATGTTTTTAAGTGTATTGTTCAGTTTAAATGTGCTATCCCATTATAAATTAGTGGATATATTTTACATAGATACTCCATATTTTCTCAGATGGGACCATCTACCTCCAATGCCATTCCCCCTTGTAGGATGCTTCGGTCTGTCCCATGGGGAACAGTTTTATGTTATTGGCAGGAAAGACCCTAGCACTATGCAGTACGCACATATTTTGTTTAGTACAGTGGAATATCAGTGGCAAGTTTTAGAGAACTCAGACCCATATATCAATTTTGGGTTTTCATCTGTGATCGATGAAATGCTATGTGTCTTTGATGAAGAAACTGTGGAGGCTCTAGGTCCTGGTCAAAGACAGTTCGACATATTGTGCTCGTGCCCTGATTTTTTTCTCCCAAACCATGGCCGTCCATTGAGACCTTTTGGAACTTGTCTTGTTGGGTCCAAGCGGCGACTATATCTTATTGGTGGACTGACGCTCAAGTTTGACACCCGATCTCGTGCATATTCTGTTGTGAAGCTGAACTCCACTCGGTTTTGTGAGGTGACAAGCTTACCCTTGGAATGGCAGGATGCTAGACCGATGCTGTCTCAAGCTGGCCGTGTTGTGGGATGTGCTGTCATGACTGAATGATTTGCCTCTTCTACTATTCCTTGTGTTTGATCAATTGTTTTCCCATTAAAATCCTGTTTTCTTTTTGTTCTTTCTCAGGCACCATGTATTACTTGATTGGTTATTTCATTAATCAATAGTTTCTGAAGATTGCTGATCCCTATTTGGTGTTGAAACATATTTAATTGTTGTAATATTGGGATGTGATGTGATCTTATGCACATGCAATTGTAGTTGTAAAAAAACTTGAAAATCAAATTTGTCCTAGAAAACAAAGATCTCCCTTCTAATAATTCTGATGAGTGATCATCATCAACTTCAATAATACACTAAAAACAAAAAAAGGATGACTCCTGATTTCCAATTTATTCCTGAAAATATAAAACTTAAAGAGTGTTATGTTCTCCTTCTGCATCATGAAATTTGTACCACATCAAATGCTTCCGAGTAAATTCGTGCTAGGGTAACAATGTCTCTGTATGATGTGCTGTGCTTTTAAACAGGTCTAGTTACCAATTCTGTAGCTTAAATTAAGTAAAGTTTTTGGTTGTACAATAGCCTTCCTTTTAGGAGCCCTATATTGGAGGTAGCCTTTCAATTAATTTGTTCGGTTCAGATTTTACTATCTTACTCCCTTTTCTTTTCATAAATGTATGTTACATTTGAGTGAAACTAGAAAATTCCATTATAAACATATATCCCTCTTCTTAATATGTTTACTTGTTGTTTTATATTTGTTATCATTTATCTTTTTGTGAAGCTTCAGTACTTTATTTAAATTTTGGAGGGAAAGAAGAAATTCAGTCATTGCTCGTCTCATCTTCGCTTGATGAACATAAATAGCCCCAATTTTGAATATACTTGGCACATTTCTGTTGATCATCTTTTTAGTGCATGTTCACAAGCTTAATTTCTTCTTGCTTTATTGTTATAGGTACTATGAATGGATTCAGCATCCAGTCTGTGAACAGATATTGCAGTAATATTTCTATTCTATTCCTATAATAGGCATGAGTTTAGTTAGTACATTTGACTTGTATGTTATGCATGAATGTACTTGAGAAACTTCTAATCCTAATTAGGCATGAGTTTAATTAGTACATTTGACTTGATATCATGAATGTACTTAATTAAGACCAAATATATTTATCCCATTAATTCTATAACAATAGTATGAACCGGGTGCAATCAAGAAAATTGAGTGCATCATAAACAACTGGCAATAAACCCAGCAATTAAGATATTCCACTTGTGATCCGGTAAGGCATAAACATGAAATTTGAGCGCATCGGTGGTTTTATAAAACAATCAACAGTAACCGCTGCAATATATTATGGTCTTGGATCAGGACCAGGTGCAAACAAGAAATTGAGTGCATTTCTAATTATAAAACAAATGGTAGCACGTAATCCAAAACAATATATTCTGCCTTTTGGGTCGAACCAGGTGCCTTACAAGAAATTTGAGTGTCACAAATGGTTTTAGATAACAATTGGCAATAATCCCAACTATATATTCTGGTCTTGGGGTTGAATTATAAAAGCAATCTCAGTGCATAAAACAACTGGTCAAATCCCAATTACATATTTTGTTTTTGGTTAAACCAGGTGCAAATGCTAATTTACAGTGCAAGTGGTCTTAAAAAACAGTTGGCAATTATCCAACTATCTATTCTGGATTTGGATTGGACCAGGTGCAAATAAGAAAATTTGAGTGCATTAGTGGTTTTTGTAAAACAATTGGCATTAATCCAATTTTGGTTTCGGCTTTGGACACATGGCACTCATCTGCCCTAGTGTTCAACGGCTGTGATTTGAAGTGTGTTGTTATAAATAGGACTGGAAGGCATTTTAGGGTTTCATAACAAGGTGAGCCGATTTCCTACGCTCTATGAGAGTGATAGAGGCAAGGAGAAAGGAGGAGAGCATGACTGGTAATGATCTGTGCCGTCACTTCAATATCTTTGCTTGTGTATTAAAACATCATAGTTTGGTTCATATCTCATCTGAACTCTTCATTAATATTTATCTTTAACCTACTTTTAATTTTTGGTCCTTATTTTCTTGTACTTTTCATTTTCTTTTCCATCTATTGCCCCCTAGTAATTAAGCGCTAGTCGCGGCCATTTGGCACTTAGAGTTTTGTATATAAACCTTTTTTTATCAATATATCTGTTGGCGGTAATTCACCGCTGACCATAAAAATAAATTTAGAAGCATACATATATTCTTTGGATGAAAGTCACGTTCTTACTGTAGGAAGATTCAATCAGCTTGTGAGAGTAAACTTATGAAATGAAGTATTAAACATTCTAAGGTTGAATCTGTGTTGGTTTTTCATTTCGCAAAATGTGATTACGAGACATAGAATTTGTTTAACAGAAAATTACAGAACATGCAATAAAAAAGTTTTGCTTGATTATCACAAATAATTTCTAGGAAGTATTACTTATATATGGTTGAAATTAATTTATGAAAGCATTTTTACTTTTTGTAGGAGTGAAATGGAGTTACAATACATGAAGTCTGCATAAGTTACCAAACTTACAGTGCTCCGGTATCTAAGAGGTGTTGTACAAACAATGCTTAGCTATGATTCTATGGAGGACTTGAGTTACAGTGTCAAATAGGTGCCTGTCCCACAATGTTAACTTTTAAGGTATTCTGCCAACACACAATTATTTAAATCTGTAAGCAGGAGAGAATATTATCTAATTTGTGACATGTTAAAGGACACACCAGAAAGGCTCTTTTCCAGGTACCAAAAGATGCTCTATAGACTGCCTACCTACCATTAATTACAAAAAAAAAAAGAAAAAAATAATAATAAAAGAAAAGAAATGCTACAGACTAGAAAAATGAAATAATTTACTTTAACAGCATTGCAGTCATGCTATGACTACGTATCATGAATTAAGCACAGTCAAGAAGCTCCTAAGCCTTGAGTTAGACATTCAGTTACACTCAACTTGACAGGCTTTTTTTAGTACCACTGACAAACTCTACCGTATCAATGGTATTGGTTTTATGGCGAATGCCAGGAGAATTCATGTGAGACTAATGTGTGCTTGATTTTTATCTCGATATTGGATAATGACAGAATATTACAATGCTGACGAAAACTGTGATACCTTCATAAAAAGTACCAGTTGCATAAATTTGTTTGTCTCTTTTTCTTAATGGCTCGGTTTCTTCTCAATCTCCATAGAGTTGAACAGTCTGAAAACTGATACAAACAGGTTTTGCCCGCTAGCACCTTTAGTGAAGGCATGCCTCTGGTGTTACATGTAATGTTTTTGGAATTTCCAAATATCCAAAGAAGATAACATCAAGCAAATTAATGTAATATCAATTTTTCTACCAGTGGCTGGCCATGACACCAATTGCACTGGTTCGGTACAACTGTGAGTAGTACTAGAGGAAGCTTGAGAGGTTGAGAGTAGCAGAATGTCTATCTCAAGTATAAATTAATTACTTGAATCTATAATTGTAATTTATGTCAATTGGAAGCAATCTTTTATAAAATGCATTTAAACGGTTTTTGCTGTTAAATGGTGGTTAAGTAATTTACTGATTCTTTAGATGGAGCTTCTCATCTTTCTCTTTTGCTAATTCTTTCTTTAGATGAGCTTGATTTTCCCATAGTTGAGCAATTTCACACATTCTTGTCCTTTTCATCACTAATGGCGCTTGTTGTAGTTACAAAAGTTGGGTCTGGTCGTTGAAAAAAATTACTTTGATTCTTGTCATGATTGTGATCACCTCTTGTACCTACAAAACCTCCACTTTGATGGAAGATACGAGATACTGAGATTGCACAAGTATGGATAGAATAGAGCAATCTTACTTTAAAAATCAGGTGAAAGAGAGAGAGAAAGCGGAGCATGGAGCTAGTTGAGGTTTTGATGGAGATTGGTGAAAAGAATTGAACGACAAACAGAGGGTTTGATCATGGAGCTAGTTGAGGCAGGTAGTATATGTGCAGAATATATTTTTTTTTTAGTAGTGTGTGCAGAATATTATATTATATTATCAGTTCTCATCATTGTAATAGGTAATTAATATATAGAATTTTATTATTAATTTACTTTTTATACTTGTCATTTGTCAAGCACTGCAACTTGTGTTTAATGCATGCCTACTGCACGTCTCATTTTCCCTACAGAAGCATACCAAATTCACTGTGTCCAACTGCCCAATCATTCAAGTCAATTTGGAGCGTATCTTTCTTTGGCGGACCGGGTTTGAATTGATGGTGGTCCTAACTCAATATATAGGCTTCCATGAGCAATGCCTAGATTTTGTCATATTCTTTGATCCATATATATTTAGATGGTTAAAAAATCACTTGATCTGGTCACTCGAGTGATTTTCAACCATCTGGAAAAATAGTGAAAAAAAATTTAAAAAATATAAAATTTAGTTTGTAAGTACATATTCATATGGAGATTATTTTGAATGGTTCGGATTGACCGTTAGAAATCTTAATGGTCGATACGAACTGAGTTTGAGCAGCTCACAAGTCATGAGCTTTTTGTACAACCCTAATTAGAATTTTGAAAAACAAAAATATTGATGATCAATCCGCTATGCATAGTGACATAACCTTGGTCATTCTAAATTGTATTTTGATCCTTTTTGTAAATCACATGCGGTGTTAATAAGGTGCAAAAAATTGGCCAACGTTTCTAACATTTCCTGGAAGGCTAACATATTATTATTATTTAGTTTGGGTTAGTCAAATTGATTAGTAGGCATCATCTTCGTCTATATAGCCGACCAAAGAATGTTGAGTCGAATAATATTCCTTTTATTTGATTTTAGCTACACCAACTCATCAATTAACGACTCACCTGCTACATAAGTTATTTAGTAAATAATTTCCAAAAAATGTAAAATATTCCACAAATAAATTAAAGAGATTTAAACAATTATTCACAAGTCGTAGCCTAGCTTTTAGATTTTTTTTTTCTGTCCGCCTTTTCAAAACAATAACATTAATATCTCCGATATTAAAAATTTGATAAAAGCTTTTCTTAATTATCCATTGCGTGATAAAAATTCTGACTGAACATATTCATAGTATTGAGAAAACTTCGGAAGCGACACAAAAAGGAATCTAAACAATCATGCTTAGAATTGCTTAAACGCATGCATTCAAATTCAACCTGTAAACATGAAGTATGTGTTTACATCCTGAACACATACATCCATATAATATTTATTTATTCATCTCGTATTAAGACGAAAACCATTGAACAAATGGGATGTAAATAAGCATTCAACTTCGGACATAATATTATTCTTTTAAAAATTATGATATAGACACCTAAAAAAACTTTATTTTTTTATTTAGATAAGTATATGTCCTTAGGTAAAATCAGTCTATAAACTTTTTTTTATTAAAGGCCCTCAGTACACTCCAAACATCTTTTAGATGATATTTTCGATAATTGAATCTGCTCCACTGGAAGAGTGATGAGGGTCCGTGTCACTGCACTAAGTCCACGGTTCATTGGTCTATAAATTGTAAAAGATGCTAAATGAAAAATACTTATAAATTAGTAAATGTAATTGCAATTCTACCGATGAATTGACATATGTTAGTAGCACAACATCTGTTGTTCTTAGATGAATCTTAGGAGCAGCATATTTTCACTAAAATATATCTAGTTTTTTTTTAAGCATGAGATGATAATTAAAGTTCTGCATTGAATTTTAAACATATGACATTTCATTCAGAGGGCAATACTTTAACTAATTGTGTTAGATGTGGTATTAAAAAAAAAAAAAAACATAATGTTAATACCAAGAAATTAGTTAACGCCTATTTAAGATCTTTGATCAAATATTAATTTAATGTATGTGTTGTGAACTTTTCTGAAAAATTAATACATTGTTCACTAATTAATTGAATATGGAGTTAAGATACATTGAAGTCGATAAGCAAAAGTTTAGTGATTAGACAAAAATAAATGAATGTTTGAGCCACTTAATTGGCCGATTGAAACATCTGGTAGTTGGCAATCATATTTTAGTGAAGCAAAGGAAAATCCGGGTACTGGTAGCTTTCATTTTATAATAAAAAGGTAGCATGGGGTCATTTTTTTTCAATATTTTCAGAGCGTGATTGACATGCAAACTTAAACTACCCACAAGCCGACAACGCTAGATTCAATATGTAATGTTTCCATTTTTAAAGAATTTGTTGATTCATTCGGTTTTAAAAATAATTATTAGTAATTATTTTTAGAGCGAGGCTATGATAATGTGCAAATTACACACCGATGGTGTTATAGACTTGTATTTTTATTTTTAAAGTTCAAATAGTTGAATTAAATAGTTCAATAAAATGTTTGCTGATCAAATTTTATATTTTTTTTATAATTTACTATTTCTTAGATGGGTAAAAAATAATTTGATTTGAAAATTTCTGACCATCTGAAAACAGTGACATTTTACATATTAAAAAAATGAAATATAAAATTTGGTCTACAAGATATTTTGATATAAAGATCATGTATAACGGTTCGAATCGACTGCTTGAACTTTAAATATAGAAATATAGATCCATGGATCATGGCGCAAGTCAATCCGTAACATGCATATTACCATAGCCTTGCTCATTACTTTAGTATTAAAAATTCAACAATTTTATATTTATTTTAATACAAGTCTTTAGTAGTTTTAACTATTTAAATAAATAAAAATGTTAGAATTGCTTTTTTAGTACGTAAATAATCAGATGCATTTAAGAAATAATAATAAAATTATTAATTTTTTTAACCTAATAATGCGGTTTATAAAACAAAACAAAAACAAAAAAACAAGGGGTAAGGCTAAGGTGCTATGGGTTGCATAGAGACCTACGGTGCTACGGCTCAATATTCGAGTTTTCAAAATCCAAACGGTCGATCCGAACTGTTTATCTTGTTTTCCATATTAATATGTGTTTGGAGACCAAATTTTACATTTTTTTGGAAATTTTTTACTATTTTTTTAGATAGATAGAAAATCAAATATCTGAATGGTGCAGAATTTTTTAGATCAACTGATTTTTTACCTATCTAAAAAAATAGTAAAATTTAGTCTCCAAACACATATTAATATGAAGAACAAGATGAATGGTTCGAATCAACTATTTGGATTTTAAAAACTCAAATATTGAGCCGTAGCACCCAGGGGCGGACCCATGTGGAACCAGAGGGGGGCAGGCGCCCCCCCTGGATTTTGAGTTTTAGTGGTGATTTGTCGATTTCGATCGACTCTGCCTCTCCCTGAAATTTTTCTTGCCCCTCTCTGGATGTTTAATTTCTAATTCGGGTTAAATATAGGGTTAAAATCAAAATAATTTTCTTAAATTATGATTGATAATTAGAATTATAAGTAAGACGATTCAGAAATTACAAGTCAGATTATTAGAAAATACAAGTCAAAGTATTATTTTTTATCAAGTACTCAATTAGTTAATGGATTTAAATCCAATTAGCTATTTAAACCCAATTCGATAATTTTTTGTCCCTCCTGACAAGAATCCTGAATCCGCCCCTGATTGCACCGTAAATCTCTATGCAACCCATAGCACCTTAGCCTTATCCAAAAATAAGTACTCCCTGCAGTATGCTTGCAATGTCTGTCTCTCTGACAAAACATTAATTCTTCAATTTATTATTTTATTTGTTAAATAGACGACACTGTACTAATGCATTACTTGACAGCTCTGATTTCCTGCGGCCTCAACCTACTCGACAAATGAAGAGACTGTGGAAGAATAAAACACGAATGCTATCTCCAAACCCTATTTCAATCAATTTCAATTCATTAAAGAGTAGAAAATGTTATATGAAAATGTACTTGTTTATAATGAATAAGAAAAATACAAGTTGCGTACATGATTAATTAAGTTGCATACATAAATCAACTGTACACTGACAAGAAAAATCCAAACCAAATCTCGATAAGAAAATGCAAGATTAATTATATATTAATTAATTCAGATTAAGTTGCATACATAAATTTTAAAATTATTAATAAATAAATAAATAATTAACCTATATGTATCGGGTTGGGTCGATCCGTGACCTATTCGTCAGGTTCATGTTAAATAATTTGAACTCGAGTCAGATTAGATTGAAAGAAAGTAATAAAATACTATTGACCTAACCCGCTGACACTTTAAAATCTGTTACGAGGATACTCACACTGTGGGAATTTATTTTTCTCAATCTCTATTTCCTTTCCTTTTAAAAGATTTGCGAGAAAAAACCGAATTATTTTTCCATGATATCCTCATTTTCAAAAATAAAAAGACTGTCAAAATGCATTAGAGTCGACGAATCAAATAATAAAACAATTCAGACTCCAAAGGACAATTAACCATAATTCATGGAGCAAAAAAAATAGAACTCGCCTTTGAAAAAATAATGTGGCCTTCAAGTGAAGAGAAGAGAGCAACAAACTCGGAAAACTCTATAGACTCAAATCTCAAAAGAATTAGTTGAATCCACTACTGTCCAAGAATGAAAGGGTACTCAACAACAGATAATTATACTTGTTTATATCTATACTTGTATCCGAATCTCATCAAAATTACCATGATATTAAATTTCTTAATTTAGTTTTGTAATTATAAAATAATGCTTTAAGTTATAAGAAGTTATAATAATTTTTTGTATTATTTTAATATCATTAGTATAATTTATTTGGCTAACTAAGATTTTTTAATTTAATATACTTATACAATTTTATTTTTTCTTGATTTGTATTGTATGTTAATCAGTTTGAATACTTTAGATTATTATAATTGATCAATAAATTATTAATAACTATTAATTAATAGAGAATTAATATTGATATACAATTTTATTTTTTCTTGATTTGTATTGTATGTTAATCAGTTTGAATACTTTAGATTATTATAATTGATCAATAAATTATTAATAACTATTAATTAATAGAGAATTAATATTGATAACTAGTATTTGAAAAAATAGAATTTCTTAATGAGTATCTTTTTCATAATTATATTCACAATACAAGTGAAAATTCATCTCAATATATTTTTTATGAAATTAAATCTGTTGTGATTCTTCAGGAATCACAGGACCTGTTATTTCAAATCAATCCCTTCATTTATTTCGAGATTCGTACACAAAAAATTACTAATTTTGAGATTTGTACATTTCATAAAGTAAAGGATTAGATTTGAAATAACAGGGTCCTGTGATTCCTGAAGAATCACAGCAGATTTATTTCCATTTTTTATAATCATTGCAATACATGATATTCATTAGTATGGTTTGGGGAACATGTTAATATATACTGAATAAGTGAATAGTTTAGGAAGTGTCGAAGTTTGTGGGGGTGTACAGCTGGAGCAGGTTAAGGTATCTGTTTTCCGTGTTCAGACGAGACGATCCGCAAATAATAAAGTCTTAGGGGCAATAGCGTCAATTCCCTCCCAGCTTATTAGTCTCTCTCGTTTTATCGAGCCCGCATCGTCTGCATTAACTCAAAATACATATGCCGTCCGATTGTAAACGGAGTCCATCCGAACCCGGTCATAAACATAAGGGTCTTTAATATTAGTGTGGATTTAGTTCGCACGAAACTTAAAGCTTATTGGACAGTCCAGATGTATTAACTCAAAAGATTCCTTTTTGAGTTAATGCAGAGGATAAGAATTCGGTTTTATCCGTCAATCGCTCGTGTTTGTTTGTTTCTCTCTCACTGCATACCCCTACCCTTACCCAGTCCCAGTCCCAGTCCCAGTCCGAGTCCCAACTCCCAAGCCAATTCCAAATCGGCGGCTCTTTTTCTTTTGTTCTCTCTCTCACGTCCCCTTCTTTCCTTGAAGTTTCTCATACCCCTCAGGCTCAGCTCAGTCAATCAGATCCCTGATTTTTCGACGAAGGTTCAGCTAGTGTTTTTGCGCTCCACAATTAATTAGGGACGGACGCTGTTCCTTTGACTCGCTTTTCAGCTGGACCGACCCGAAACAAAGAAAGAGAAACAACTCCATCTCTCATGCTGCTTGATTGATTGAGTTGAGATCTGCTTGCTTTCGTTTGTTTTATGGCTGAGATGCGGCGATACTCAGTAACTCCTCAACTAAGTAAGTTTTTTTATTTTTTATTTTGTACTATTTCAGTGAAATCTTTCTGAAACCCTAGTTATGTTCTATGTTACCTGTTGAACATCAATTTTTATTATTAACTGTTCCTTCTCTTGATCTCTGTTGATGATACCCTACCCTTTCTTTGTTGCTCCAAATTTAATAATATTTTACTTGTTCCTACTGCAACTTTTTCCCCTCTTAATAATTTAATTGAGGCAAATTGGGTTCGGTTTAGGCATGAATGGGCTCCAATTTTTTACCGGCAAGCATTGTACGGGTGTTCTTCTGCAAATAAATACATCTCCTCTGCTTGCTTTTATTTCAGTTATTTTCACTGATATATGATTGTAATTTACAGATATTGAACAAATACTACAGGATGCTCAGACTAGGTGGTTGCGACCGGCCGAAATTTGTGAAATACTCCGCAATTATAAGAAATTTCGCATTGCTCCAGAGCCTCCAAATAGGCCTCCCAGTATGACTCTCAATTAGACGTCTCCTTCATTTGCTCATTCCTACTTTACTATCTTTCAAAGGTCTATCCCTGTAAACTTAAAAGAAAGGCAAAATACAGAAACTTGTACCTGCTAATGCAATCAGTAAACTCTCCAGAAATAAGTAAAACTTTGAAGTGAGGTAAGCTACTGGGTCAGGCTGTGTATCGAACCCTGTTGATATCTGTTCTGAGCTTTTATTGCTTTTTTTAGTTGTTTTGGTTACCAGTTTTGATCTTTTATTGGTTAATTTTAGGTGGTTCACTATTCTTATTCGATCGCAAAGTGTTGAGATACTTCCGCAGGGATAACCACAACTGGAGAAAGAAGAAAGACGGAAAGACAGTCAAGGAAGCTCATGAGAAGCTAAAAGTATGAGGCCTCAATTTTTATTCCATACTCTTATGTTTCTTTGGATGACCATTTATAATTGGTGAAATGCTTGTTCATTTTGGTTGGTCTGTACTTCTGTTGTGACTTTAGTTACCTGTTGCCGCTTATCCCTGGTTTATTTTATTTTTCTTGATTTTGTGCTTTCATGTTTTTAATTGCACAATATACCACTTTGATTCTGTGTTCATGCGTGTGTGCACTCTTTGGTGATTCAGAACCTAAGGAGTGGATTTTAGTATTTATTACAAGATCATTATTGTCATTATCAGTGATAATGTCAGGTCAACTACCAAGTCCAGAATACATATGCCTATTATTCCAATTAGTAAACATTAGCTTAGCTAGTTTCACTAAAGCATTTGCACTATATGAAGGATGGAAGTGTCGATGTACTGCATTGCTACTACGCCCATGGAGAAGAGACTGAAACCTTCCAGAGACGTACTTACTGGATGCTTGATGAGTTAGTCTCATTATCATCATCATTTTAATCATTGTTGCTTTTTATGATATGATTCTGTTGTCTATACTCATCCACATAATTTTTTCAGGCAATACACACATATTGTTCTGGTACACTATCTCGAAGTCAAGGTAATGATAACTTGCAACTTATTATGAAAAAAGTTAAGTTATTTTGTTGACTATTATGAAGATGATATTGATTGTTTGATTTGTGTGGTTACAGGGTGGGAAGCAGAATTACAGCAGACTTAGAGAAGTTGAAGCAAACAACAGCAGTAGTCCTGTGGGTTCTTACTCTTTTACTACTAGTTCAAGCCAGCCGCCTTCGCAATTTGCTGAAGCTGCAAGCCCCAATAGCGCTCAAACCTCAGAACTTGAAGATACAGAATCAGGTACTACTGTTTATTGTTTTAGGGCTAAACTAAATTTGCGACACATTGATAATTTCTGGGTTCTTCTAAAGTTAAACTGTAGGTAATCATAGTTAGTACCTCACTGTATATACAAGCATATCCTGCTGTCCATAGTATATAAAATTACAAGAGCCATAGGTACAACCCGGTTTTTGTAAATCCCTGACTACTACACATAACAAAACGTTCTGATAAAGAAAAGAAGATGTGCAATGATGCACTTAAGAAAAGTACCTGGCTTGCATGTAAGTTAGTAATAAAGTAGTGCATGACTTGAAGGAATAGAATTGACTGATGCATGGACCGGGTCATGCACCGTTTGTGTTTCCAGTGTATCTAAAGAGAAATTCGGTGCAGCAGATAATTCCCTGCGAGCAAGAACAGGCACCCCAACCAGTGCCACCACTGGCGCCGGACACCACCCTTTCCTTGAGATGCGGCAGTATGATGCTGGACCTGTGATGGCTAACTCCCTTTTCAACCGCTCTGTGTCTGCATATAACCAATGTCAGTTTTTATACCCCTTCTACTCTTTACTTTCTCTGTAAAACATTGAACCGTCAAAATTTATGCACCTTATCATATGACAATCGACTATAAAGCTTCTCCTAATTTAAACAAAGGTACCCAAATCATCCTTTTTTTTCCCTCATGGATGCAGAGATTGCCACGTAGGATAGTCTAGTTTGGGACATGTTTGTAAGCAGATGGGCAAGTTTGGGATAAAGTTAACTAGTTATTATGTTTTCTAGGGGTATGTTTCATATTTGCTAGGGTTTGTTAACACCTTAATATCTTTTACCAAAAAATTGTTCTTGATTTGAAATGAATTTATTTGTTGTGGTGCTGACTCATAGTGCTCTTGCTTTTGTTTCAGGTTATAATGGGGAAGTGAATCCATTGACCCCTAATTCAGAATTTTATGGAGTTTCTCAGCAAGATATATCTAGGGTCCTTGCCGAAACTGGGGTCGATTTTGGACTAACAGTTAGTGGTTCACGAACAGAGTCTGAGCTGGCTCCGTGGGATGAAGTACTCGAACAATCTTTCAGTAACTCTGAGTATAGTACTGCATTAACCCCTGAAGAATCTTTCACTGCTGGTCTCAATCTGAAGGAAGCTGAAAACAATGGTGCTGAAAGTGCATTCATGTCACAGGTATATTTCTCACAAAATAAGTTATCATGTGCATTAGTTGCCCTTGTGTTATTGAGTGGACCTTTTTTATGCAGCTTGGAGACTCTGATATAGGCTGCCTTGTTAGATCGAGCAACCAGGCCAGCTCCAGCTCCAAGATTTGTAGGGACGATGCGACTTACAGCGCTCTTACGAAACAATCATCTCTAGACCTACTCAAGATAGAAGCTGACGGTTTAAAGAAGTATGACAGCTTCTCTCGATGGATGAGTAAAGAGCTTGGGGGAACGATTGATGAGCTGAGTGGAAAATCCAATTCAGACTTGTACTGGAGTACAGTTGGTGTTGATGCTGATGTTGTAGGAGAGTCTAGTATTACCATCTCTAATAGTGATAATTTGGACACAAATATACTGAGCCCTTCTCTTTCCCAAGACCAGCTTTTTAGTATTATTGACTTCTCACCAAGTTGGGCATTTGTTGGATCTGAATCTAAGGTAGGTATAATGGATTATTTGCATATTGATCCTTGCATGCTTTAATTTAGCAACTTACGAGCTAATGCTGTGCAGGTTTTGATCATGGGTACATTCTTGAAAAGAAAGGAGGAAGTAGATAAATGCAACTGGTCATGCATGTTTGGTGAAGACGAAGTGCCAGCTCAGGTCCTCTCAGATGGGACCCTCCGTTGCTATGCCCCACCTCACAAGCCCGGCAGGGTTCCATTTTATATTACCTGCTCAAACCGTATTGCCTGCAGTGAAATACGTGAATTTGAGTTCCGTGAACCATCCCCTTTCAGGTCTGACATGGAGACTTCAGAATTTTCTGTTGTAAACTCGATAAACGAAATGCATCTCCACATACGATTAGAGAAATTACTTGCCGTGGAACCGGCGAGCGAATTTGTCCAGAAACCCAATGTATCTGATCTGTGCAACAAAATAACCATTTTGCTGGTTGATGATGATGAGTGGTCAGATCTCTTGCAATTGACCGACGGCAGAGATCGGCTAGTTGAAAAGTTGATGAAAGAAAAGCTGCACTCATGGCTTATACGAAAAGTGTCCGAAGAGGGTAAAGGGCCCAATGTACTGGGTCAAGAGGGGCAAGGTGTTATTCATCTAGCGGCTGCTTTGGGCTATGACTGGGCCATGAAGCCGATAGTAGTCGCTGGTGTAAGTATCAATTTTAGGGATGTCCATGGCTGGACAGCGCTTCACTGGGCTGCTTCCTGTGGCAGGTTTTGATTTTTGACCATATATGTATATATATTTTTATAGATCAGCTTCAAAAAATAAAAAAATAAAAATCAAGGCCAAGTGTCTAGAAATTCAAGCAAATGATTCAATCAGGTCATATTAGGCAATAAAAAACAGAAGAGAATTAAGTGACATAACCAACTTTTAGCATAGAAATTCGGCGTAGAGAACTAATATTTCAATTCACAATGGTGTTTTGAGATGCTTGTTCAATAATAATTGATTTTGTTTTTTAAATTTGTACTTGCTTGATGCTAGGGAGAGAACAGTCGTTGCCCTAAAAACACTAGGAGCGGATCCAGGTGCACTCACCGACCCAACTCCTGAATTCCCTAATGGAAGAACACCTGCGGATCTGGCATCTACAAATGGCCACAAGGGCATTGCTGGCTTTCTCGCAGAATCTTCTCTGACAAGCCACCTTTCAACACTCACTCTAAAGGAGTTGAAAGTCAATATCACCAGCAACCCTAACCAAATATGCACTCCCCCTGGTAGAGTTGATTCCTTTGACAGCTCTGAAGAAAGTTCATCTCAAACTGGGTCGTTAAAAGACACCTTGAGTGCCGTTCGAAATGCGACTCAAGCTGCCGCAAGAATTAACCAGGTTTTCAGGTTACAATCATTTCAGAGAAAGAAGGTGGCTGAACTGGATAATGCCCAGGATGACATAAATGAGGACCCACTGTCACTTGTTACTCTTAAAAGTGCCACTAAGGCGGTCGTCCCACATGATATGCCTTTGAGTGCAGCAGCAGTTCGTATCCAGAACAAGTTTCGTGGGTGGAAAGGGAGGAAGGAGTTCCTCATAATTCGCCAAAGGATAGTCAAGATCCAGGTACTGTTCGTTCTTTTGCTCATTGTGAACCCTTTCTTGAAATAATGATGAGATGATAGTAAGTTATTATTTAAATACATTTGTAGGCTCATGTGAGAGGTCACCAAGTGAGGAAGCGGTACAAGGAAATGGTATGGACAATCAATACAGTGGGGAGGTTGTTGCGGTGGAGGAGGAGAGGGGCTGGCCTACGTGCTATAAAATCAGATAATCCGAGCCTGATGAATGGTTCCAGCAGCAGTGAGAACAATAATAGCCAACAACCTCCTAAAAAAGTTGAGGATTATGATGTATTGAAGGAAGGAAGAAAACAAACAGAGGCTAGACTGCAGAGAGCCCTAGCTCGAGTCAAGTCTATGGTGCAGTATCCCGAGGCCCGTGACCAGTATCGCCGACTCATCCAAGAAACCCAGGTCCTGTATTTAATCAAAATTTCATTTGTTGCATTGGGTTGACTCATTAAGTTTGTCGATGGAAATTGTTGACTTAGACTCGATCACAAACCTGAACCAATTTGAATATTTTTACCTAATAAAATTTTAAATGACGTGAATGTTGTTTTAACAGGCAGAGGAGAGGATAATGCATGTGACTGAAGAGGTAGATGGTGATGATTTGATGGTAAGACTGGAGGACCTGTGTGAAGATGACATTTCCATGCCGAGTTATTGATGCAACCCTAGAGCAGAGCTGATATAGAAAGCCATCCTTTAGTATTATTGCTAGTTGTAGCTGTAAATCACTAGTTTTATTATTTAGCTGTTGACTTAAAAAATTTCCTTTATGCTGTGTTTATGTTATGCGTGATGATGATGATACTGTTGGATATCTATGCCTATAATTATTATAGTATTATACTAACTATCAGAATTGATCGAGGTTTATTTCAAATGTGGTAGAATGCATGCATCCATGATCCAACAAATAAGACCTGCTTTCTGATACCAAAGGCTCTATTTTACTTGTTAATACAAACATGTTGTACAGTCCCAACCTGAACTTCGGCTCAAAGGTGCCAATAAACTCCTAGATAAAACTAGAAGTCAAACCTCCTGCCATCATCTATTCTTTTTCTTCTATGAAAGCAATTAATAATGCACTAAAACTACTACATTATTGCCATATTAGATCAGCCAGACAACATTTTACCATATCAGTATATCACAATACTGGCATGCTCCAAAGATTTGTATTAATAACCTGTCATTTGTATATCACAATACTGGCATGCTCCAAAGATTTGTATTAATAACCTATCATTTTGTATCATCGCTAATGGTACCGAAACCATAACCAAAAGAAAAGGTGTTATATTTCTGGAAGTATTAACACTTATTTTTTATGATTTATCTAATTTTCAGTTTATCAAGCCATTAGTAGTATCAATTGTAATATAAATAATTGAGCTAATTATTAGAATCCTTAGTTTAGGTTGTAAGACTAAATAACAAAATGGATCCAAATTAACCAACAAAATAAAGCAAGCAGGATTTTAGTTTATTTAATCATTTAATGTAAATAAATGAGTTTTCAAACCTTAATTTATACTCAATATATAATATACTTTTGTTAGAATTTTACATATTATATGGTGTATGCGAACGTTTTGCACAAACTCACTTTATTACTTTTTTTTGAGAGAATTCCATAATTTAGCTTCGTCAAGTGTAAAATGAAGGATTAATGAAGTTCTTAACTGAAAAATGCACTCTGCGCAGACTGTCTTTAATATCAACTAGAGGTAAAGAATTGATCTACTCCATGCATCGTTTAATATCAATTATCGTTTCCCCTCAAAAAAAAAAATATCAATTATCGTAAATTTTTTTTCTGAAAAGTATTAGTCCTTCCTAGGAAGGGGTCAAGGATTAAATAACAATATTTGCTAAGGAATAAAATGTGTTGTAGTATGTAAATACCTAAATAGTCTCACATTGTTGTATGATTTCAAACTGTGTAGGCTTTTTAAGATGAAGAACTAAAGGTTGAGCAGTCGACAAGCCAAGGAAACAAAATAGGTAGCACTTGTCAACCACAACATATTTGCATATTAACTCTTCAGCAGCTTGAAGAGTTAATATGAATAATTAAGCAATGGAGATTGGAGATAGGTGACAGAAGAAGATGAGTGCTTGCTTAATTACTTTATCACAAATACAATTACAATTAATTGCATACCACTTGTAGAAAACAAAAGACAATATGTGTACACATTCTTTGGTTTTGACCAGCAGAAATCTGAATGCCAATCCCACATGACATGATAGATGATACAGCATACAATGCTTACAGTACTTGAGCTAATGCTACAAGCAAATAACCTGTTAACCTTTCCAACAGACATTCAAGTATTATTCAAATATTTTACTGAATATCAACATGTCTTGATGGATAAAATTGATTCCTAAAAACAAAATAGATGATTCCTCAAATTCTGTTGATTCTTCTAAAGCAAACAAATGCTGTAACCTAGCTAATTATAAACTTCACATCCAACAAAATGCTACACTTGCAAGCTTGTATATCTCCTAGTATGAATTTGTACCACAAAATCAAACAAGTATAAAAGTTTTACTTTAGCCACAAAAATTACCCAAATGAACTATACCATATGAGAAAAACTATTAACATACTATTATGCTCCATGACCAAATTTACACCAACGGAATGCCTGTTCAAGCTCCTCAAAAGGCACCAAAATTATCACTCTATTCCAATGCAATGAGAAGGAGAAACAGACAAAAACTCAGAAGGCCCAAAATTGCTTCAAGATTTTCCAAATGTGATGATCTCTTTGTCTGCTGTCGCTGCCTGCATATCTCTGCACTCAGATCGACCACTTGTCTCCTAAGGTTTACCATATCCTAATACCGAATAAACTCACTAATTAGAAAAATAATGCATTTTTTTAGTAATTGCCCAAACTTAAAAATAGTTATTAAAGTACAAATAAGAAATGAAATAACTGACTTTCAGAAGTAGGACACTATTTGGTCTTCCTGCTCCTAATTCATATTGACAGTGTACAAAAAAATATGTTTTGAAAAAAGAAAAAGTGTAAATGATTAATCCAGATAAAACTCAATATAACAACAGGACAACTTTCCCTCAGAATTATGCTTTTTCTAGAGAGAATAATTTTATTCACCATTTGCAAGCTTTTTTTAACTATCAACTGAGAAAAGATAATAACTTATTGCAAATTTCCCAATCAATAGTGATAAAATAAAAAAAATTACTAGAAAATACTCAGAAAATCACTCTCTGTTGCATAAATGATTGTCAATTTTCTAATAATTGCAGATATATGCTCCTGAGAGTCAAAATATTGTCATAACAGGTTATTTCACTGAAATAGCGCGAGTTACAGTAATTTCATCCCACCTGACTACCAAAAGTTGCTGTAATTAACACCTAAACCTAATATTTTTATAACTTGAACAAAACAAACAAATTAGACAGATTTCACGATACAACTCAAAGTTCCACTAGTTTAAAAGCCACTACTAATTAGCAAAGAAAACTTGCTAACTAAGTCTAGAACACAAGCGCAAAAAGAAGTCGGATCTTATGTTAAATAAAAGTTGTGCAAAATTGCAGCAACATAATGCATTGATATTTGCTCCTCGAGTAATTAGAAATTAGGAAGCATATTTCAGCGTGGATCAAAATTTGAGTAGGGAAAATGTATAGGTCACTTGCAAGATGCAATAGTCGCAACAATATATAACGGATACAAAGATCGACAGAGCCATTAATTACCCGAGCATCTAGGTCGCTCTGGCGAAGTGTGGGAGGGCGGAGGGAAGAGAGAAGAAGAGAGGCTCTGGCGCATTGAATCGCCATCTGAGGCGTAATAGTACCTGTTAGTTCTCCGCTTTCTTCCACTGATTCGATCGACGCCGAGGGATTTACTTTTCCTTTACTCATCTCACGAGAAAGAAAGAGATCTGTCGAATTATTGCTGGAGTTGCCGCCAGATGAGAAGTGAGGAGCGCAGGCAGAACGCTACAATTTGAATTTTGAAGTTTGAGAAAAGGATCAATATCATTTACGAATTCACATCCTCTCTCAGGTGGATACGTATCGGCGTATCCTCTCAGGTACCTGACTCGACATAATTAAAAGGGACGGTCCAGATTTAATTTCATTCGGTTCTTGCTCGGAATGGCTGGAGGACAGTATTATTTGTGTTTCCAGATTCGTGCCAAGTTAAAAAGACTAATTTTAAACCGTTCGATTCAATTGGACTGAGTCCGGTAAGCTGAGAGTAATTGGTATCGGCCCAGGTACCTGACTCAAGCAAATTACAAACAGACGGTCCAGATTAGTTATTTTAACTTGGAGCGAATATCAAAACGGATCCTATGGTTTTTATAGGCATTAGATTGATTTTAGTCCGGATGAAATTAATCTGAGCCGTTCGTTTGTAATTTGCTTGAGTCACCCTTCCAATGAATTCAGATCCTTCCGTTACCGTAAGAGAGAAATTTTTAGAATTAGTTGATCTGGACCGTTCTTTTTAACTTGGCCCGAACCTTAAAGCCCAATAATACTGCTACCTGTGCTAACCCGAATCTCCAAGTGGTTGGGAGTAATCTCAAACCGTAAAGTGAGGGGATTCTTTCACGGGTACCTGGGCTGGGAGGATACTTCTCCCCCTCCAGTCCGATTTGATCTGACCCGACCGAGAAGCCCTTCGCTCACCTGGGCCTAGGCCCAAGGGTTTATCACCTAGGCCTAATCCTTTGATAAAAAAGATTGTAAAATAAAATATTTGGAGACTTCGTTTTGTTTTCTATGAAAAATATTTGACAAAATCTAAAAAGAAAAAACCTTTTTGTCATATAACCACTCTTCTAAATCGTTCAAACTGTATGCTATAAATTGACATAAATTATTCGATCGATCATATTTCATGCATACAAATTTGGATGATTAGATCCGAATCCTCTAACAGTCCGATATCAAGTCGTTTGTGTTTACCAGGATTCCAACCCGAAGCGACCGAGAAGCCCTTCCCGTTCCCGAGACCCCGACTAAGTAGGGTTTACGTTTATCGCTTCGCGCCTACTTCCGCCATTCCAAAACCCTAGCTAGCTCATCATTCGAAGCACCATACCACCCTCGGATACAATGAGACTTCTCACGCACAACATGCTGTCTTGCAACATAAAGGGGGTAACCAATGGCTTCCCTCTCAAGCTAGAGGCTGACAAGTGGGTCACCAAGGAGGTAGACCTCAACGCCGACTTCCTCCGCGGCGTCTTCCCCAAGATCGAGTGGCCGGCGCTGGTGGCGGCGGCGCGTGCGCTCGACTACGGTGACCTTCCTGAGCAAGCCGACGGCTCCATGCTCACCTCCGAGGATTTTCTGCGGCGTTTCCACCACGCGCTTCTCGAGCTACACGTGGAGGAAGGTGCTCTTGTGTGCCCTGAAACCGGCAGGAAGTTTCCGATCAGCAAGGGGATACCTAACATGCTTCTTCATGAGGACGAGGTCTGATTAAATGCCCTTTTCTTCCTCCTACTTACGTTTGCATTTGGTTGTGTTTAGGTTTCTAGAGATCCGGTGTTTTGGGATGGAGATTGGAAATTTGTATACTGTTTAATTTGTGATGCTGGAGAAGAGTTAAGGATGTTGATGTGTTTGATGAAGGTAACAATTGTTTTGAGCTATCATGTTTGAGTAATGTTAAGATATAATAAAATGATTAGCAAATTATTTTCTTCATTTTCCATTTTGAGAAATAGTTTAGTTCCATGTTACTTTGCTAACCCTGAAATATAAGCAGTTAGAAGAGTTTATATCTTTTCATTACAATTACATGTGATGTGACAAATGCATCTTTTCCAGTGGAGTTGTGGGGTTTGTGTATCCTCTTTTTCAGGGAATTGGTAAAGGCAATTCTACCATTTTTTTTTTATTATCAGGAGGTAATTCAGTCCCAAATCCTACTGGTTTCATCCAAACAGTGTTTGCTGTCATTTATCAGGAGGTAAACTTGCTATTTGGCTTTAGAGCTTTTTTAATTTGATTTTAGAAATATTACCGAAATTGTTAAAGGGGGGATTATTGCCTTCCTATGAAGCTTCAATTAATAATGAACATTTTGCAAGATTTGTGTGCAAAATGATGTGCATGATAAATGGAAACTGTATGTGAAAGATAACCAAATTTACTGATTATGTACACAAACATCTGATTCATAAACTCTGATGACGTGATTAATTTATGTTATTTAAATACTGAATATTTTCTTAGAAGTGATTTGTAGATGTAGTCTGATTATAATAAGGATATAGGACTACGAACTAAAGTAGTTGAAACTATATGCTGCATCAGCACGTCTCTTGAAAATGATCCACATCAAAAACTTGCATTTTAGTTTCCTAAAAGCCTAGAAAAATGTAAACCCGAGAGGATTAATTATTCAGAAACACAATCATGCTTGAAATACTGAAGTATTTAGAAATTTTACAATCTTGTAATTAACCAAATCTCTCAAACATAAATCAGCCAGAATAACCATGAAAATTTTGCAACATGGAATTACACAGCTGGTACATAAATATTTTCCACCTCTGGCTTGGTAAGAACATGTTAGCTCTTTACCAATTTATTGCTTTTATGGATGGTTGGTCTTGTGCATCTGCACCAAATCATCAAACCATAAATTAGGAGAGTTTGTTTTGCAAAAGGCTAAAAACATTGTTTAGTATGTCTATGAACATATAATTTTCACTGATAAAGACTGCAAACACTGCTTAATTGGCAAAGTGGGACCTTTGATGATGCACAATGTGACTAATATCAGTATGTCTATGAACATATAATTTTCACTGATAAAGACTGCAAACACTGCTTAATTGGCAAAGTGGGACCTTTGATGATGCACAATGTGACTAATATCCTAAGAATATATCATCAGTAGTTGGTGTACTCGTTATAGATTCTTCTGAAGAAAATGGTTGTCCTGGGAAAATTGTTTAATTGAATTGTGTTAATCTGTGGTTTCTTTGTATGGAGAAGAGAATTTTCAAGGTTATCTAAACATGCTGGTTCTCATGCATTTTATTTTTGTTAAATGACAGCAAACACTGCTTTAATGAAACCAGTAGGATTTTGGGACTGATTTTCCTCCTGATAAGTGTATTTCTTTTTTCTCTCTTGGGAAATAATTGTCTATGGGCCTTCAATCTTTCATAAGGGCATAAAACTGCAAAACAAAATCTTAAAAGTACAGGAGCAGTTTGTTCCTTCTACAGAAAGCAAAATCATTTCCAACCACTACCATAGAAAGATATTGGAACTCGTTCTTATTTTAGAGCAGATAGTAATTATGTTTTAGTCTAATGACGATTCTTTGTATGTACACATCAGATTTTTGACAAATCAAACATGGTCAGCTTGTTTATTACTGAAATATGTTATGTGATGTTTTATTAATAATTTTTTCATGGCTTATGATTACACATGACCCTACAGAGTATATTTTAGGTCAACCATTTAACTGCCTGATAAGAACTTATCTATTTTTTTGTATTTAATATTCAATTTTGTAGCCTCTTGGCATGGAAATAAATCTGCTACGATCCTGAGGTATTGTAGGGTCCTACGATTCTAAATTCAACCTTTTATTTTTTGGGTGGTACGAATCTCCATTGAAGTTGTTTTTAATGCACGAATCTCAAAACAAATGAAAGGTTGGATTTAGAATCGTAGGACCCTACAATCTCCTTAGGATTGTAGCAGATTTATTTCCCTCTTGGCATGGCACCCTTCAGTTGCGTGCAATAATTGCATGCTATTTTCTCTTTGAGGCCCCTCAATCTTGGTTTGACAGCTTAAAATCTATTCGACCTGGATTTTTTTTTTATTGTGTTTGTCAATGTAAAAAGTATGGTTTCAAAAAATATAAATTGAAATAAAAGTAAAAAGAAATTGCATTCTATAACAATCAGAAATTATTGTTTGGTCGCTCTCTTTGTAAGAGGATCTATATAATCATTTATTGAACAACATTTTTAAGTCGACTTGTCTATGTTTAATCAAAGGCTGACCACATTTAGTCTAATTTCTTATCATTTTGAGCAATAGTTATTCTTGACCTGCAACAATTCTTAGACAAGTTGATAGCCATAGGAATTACATAATAAGAAAAAGAAGTGATCTTTGTGGTCCGGAGCATTTTTGTTGTGTGTTATGTTATGTTTATTTTGTGAAATGTAAAATTAAGTGTGATCTTTATACAAATTATTACTAAATATAACCCTTTACTAGATCGTTGACAAAATAAAGATAAAAATAATGCTTTGAATGAGTATTAATGCTGAAGCTAGAGGAAAAATAATAATATTTGGAGTTCAAAGGCAAGTTGAAGAAAGAGGAGCCATGTCCATGCATGTATGCTCTTACATACATGATCCACACATGAGATTGGTATCAGGTCCCAACAATACACCAAACTATATATAACATAGAATGACAACACGAGCATTGATCTATTGTAAAGAAGCATAATTACATAAGAAGTTTTGTTCACTGAAGTTGTCAGGCCAGATGGAAGAAGGCACCACTCTTTTCATAGCTTGAAGAGCTGCAAGCATCACCATTACTAGCTGAACTATTCATCAAATTATGAGAATTAACTAATGAAGCTGGAACTAAGTTTTTGCAAATTTTATTCTCATTTGGTTGTTCTGTGCTCCCAACATCTACCGAGGAGAAATTGCTTGTGAGAGACCTAATCGAGTTACTCCACAGGTCAATTGGATTATTTAGGGGATTATTCATGGCATTAGCTGTAGAAGGCTGTAGATTAAGGTAAGAAAAGGATTGGAGATTAACTAATTGGGCTAATTGGGTCCCCATTATGTCGTTGAGGCCTGCTAATGCAATGATTTGCGGCATGGCGGAGAACAAGTCGACACAAGGCCGATGCGTTACCGGGTCAATGCCCATCTGGAATAGCTTCTTCTTCATGTGAGTGTTCCAATAGTTCTTTATTTCATTGTCAGTTCGGCCTGGGAGATGCGTTGCTATTGTAGACCACCTATGCAATTCAAACACTAATTAGGTGATATTGCAAAATTTTCGGTAAGACAAATAGTATGTGATTAATTGCATATATTAAATCATAGTGGCTTATTCAGTTATTTTATAAATCTGAAAGCTTCATGGATTTTATTTTTGGTGAAGTACAATACTCATAAGATGCGTGCTAATAAATTCTTGCGTAACAGAGCAATATTTGATTGTTGTTGTTAACCTACAGAGGAATATTAAATTGGAACTCTGAAAGAAATGAAGACAAAAAAATTACTTGTTTCCAAGAACGGAGTGTAACTGAAGTATAGTTTGCTCTTCCTCAGGAGAGAATTTGCCTCTCTTGATATCAGGCCTCAAGTAATTAGTCCATCTTAACCTACAACTCTTTCCACATCTATTTAACCCTGTACGCATTGGGTTCAACAGACACAGACAGGTATTTGATCAGAATGAAACAATATATGCTCCATGTGTACAATTATATTAATTTGTGTAATTTGAATTGACATGACAGCATCCTGGAAACATATAAATCATATAATTGGAGGATTGCAACTTTGCCAGGTATGTTCTGGTGAAGAGCTAGCCAGTACATGCAGTACTACTATGTATGCAGTACTACTATGTATGTTTGAATATTGGTATTTAAGTCTCAAAGAAACTACTACAGGATACTATAATAATAAAAGTCAAATACATGGATTGTGCAGTGTTGCCAAATAATTGTTATGAAAAATACTGATGTAGATTGTGCTAACATCTGGCATGTATACATACATACCAGCAGTAATCCACGAAAGACACAATTGGCACCTCATCAACATCGATATTAGCTGATCATTTTTAGACCAAGTAAGTT
Organism: Carex rostrata; assembly: GCF_964058835.1. Classification (NCBI taxonomy): domain Eukaryota; kingdom Viridiplantae; phylum Streptophyta; class Magnoliopsida; order Poales; family Cyperaceae; genus Carex; species Carex rostrata. Next base: position 7,648,720 of record NC_135921.1, read on the forward strand.
TTTTAAATGAAGAAAATAGAAATATAAATGAAATGGACAGAGAGAGAGAGAGAGACCGGCAAGCTTAGGGAGAGCTCTCCAGCTACCGTGGCCGTTTTTCTGTATGTATTCGACAAGCTTCTGGTCTTCTTCAGAACTCCATGGTCCCTTCTTTAACCTATTCTCATCAGAGCTTGGGGCTCTCCCCATTTTTCTTTCAATTATACAAACAAACTATCTTCTTGGTGTTGTATAGTAAAGTAAAGATTTGGTTTGGTCCCTATGGGAGTCATGTTTGCCACAAATACATATTTATACAATGCCCCCCTGTGGTGTGTTGTAATTTTTTATGAATCAGTAAAATATTCACATACCTGCCCCCTTTTTAATGTGCTTGAAAATCATCTACATCAAGACTGCACAGAGAAAGAGAGAAGAAGGTTGATAGGACCTTTGTTCTATTTATTTATTATTCAATTAAATTAGATACTTATTGTACAGTATATTATTATGTATATTTGCAACAGTACAATCTATATTATATTTAAGAGGGGATCACTTGACAATTCTTTATTTTTGACAATCTTCAAATATAAAGCTTACATTTGAAATCCAACATTAGATACTTAAATATATAACATAGATTTTCCCTAAAGTTGCAAAATTGGTGGACTGATGTCAACCCTGAAGTATATGTTACTTTGTCATATATAATAGGAACTTAATATTTAATCTTGTGTGTCCATAATAAGGATTACATTAGATTGATTCCTAGACAGAGACTGATTTAACTAATTGAGTTGTCAGTTTCCAACTCACAACTATAACTCAACCGTATAGACAATTAAAGAAACCTAAAATGAGACCATGCCTTGTTTACAAAAATAACAATACATGAAAGTAATTATTAGCTGGAGAATATTTTGCAAAACATCAAAGAAAATTGAAGACATTATTTCATTTAGATTTACTCATTTGCATAATGTAAAGAATCTTCCCAAATTACTTGACTCATTATTCAAACAGCAACAGCAAACATTGCGGTAACAGAAACAACTATAAAGGGAATTATGATTAAGTACATTCATCAGATGGCATTTGTGCCTGACTTATTTCTTGTTTCTTTTCTTTTCTTTTCTTTTATATTTAGAATTTTTTATTTAAAGACCTACCCCCCAATCCCTCTCCTTTGTTGACATTGTTGTAAGTATGATAGGCTCTTATGTCCTACTCATATGACAAAATCTACTAAAAAGAAAACCAATACGAAAGAAGCAGGTTATGAAATGATAGATGCCTCTTATTGAAGCAAGAAGCAGGCTATGAAAATTGGAAAGTGAATAAATATATAATAAACGAAATTGCAGTCTAACAATGCCTTCTGACAATCTGACCTTAACCAATCTGGTATCAAGTTGTACAGGTACTGCTGAATTAGAAATATCATGACTAAGTTTAAGAGTCATAGACAGAGCAAATCACATAATTTAACTTGTTAATTACATGTAGATACCAGTACCGTGCCATATGATTCAATTATTATTGAAAAGTATTACGATTTAATTCTGCAAATTAAGACAGTATCAGTAAGTAGCGTACAGTACATACAACAAGTCGTTATTAATTTAGTTTATTCAAAAAAAAAAGTCGTTATTAATTTAGGTAGGAGAACCAATTAACGGACCATACCTCTTTGGGTGAACTGCATGTCTGCATGTGTGCTAGTCGTTTCATTTTTATTTATTTTATTTTTTTCCTGGCAGAGGCAGTTTTGACTTAATTTTTAGGCTGTCTTAATTGTTGTTGGTACGCACATAATTATATATGAAGAGTGTTCAAATGTCTTTATTTTTTTGTGCCTCTATTATACCTCTATTTTTAAAAACTTTAATAACTCAAAATTTAAAACTTAAAAAACAAAATAAAACTGTTGAATATGATCTACATCATTTTATCTATGCATGTGTAAAAAATAATGACATTCCAACTTTATTATGGTTATCATCAAGAGCTTATAAAAAAATATACTAATGTAGATAATTTAGAGACGTTAATTTTTCAACTTATTGATTCACATATAAACAAAATTGAAATATGATAATTTTTTATGAGCATAGAGAAAACAACATAGATCATATCCAACGGTTTTATTTTGAATTTTAAGTTTTAGATTTTGAGCTATTAAAGTTTTAAAAATGAAGACACAATAACAACACAAAAAAATAAAGACATTTGAACCCTCTTCATTATATATTGATATAGATTACTTCATTTCTTCTTATATTAAAGACAATCAGTTCACTATTTCAATGAAATGGTTCCTTTTTATAAAAAAAAATATATTAAAGACAATCTGGGTTAATAGCTAACCCCTTACTTAATTAGACAGGATATGCATGGAAATAGTCTGATAAGGACTATTCTATGATAGAATTAATGTAATCCTCGTAATTAAGGTGAGAAAACAGTCCGATAAATTTCGGCCATTTTTATTAATACCCTTAAGGAAAAAGTTAATTTTAAAACTAACCCTGCATCTCATTTTTTTTCAAAACTAACATAACCGCCAGGACCACGGACGGCCCAGTAAATAAGGAAACCGCCTGGCCCACGGGTGGTCTTATGGAGAGCAACCCCCCCCTCACGGGCGGTCCGCTATAGGTTTAGAGTTTTTGAATAAAAAAAAAAATTATTTGGTAATTGGTTATAAATAAAATTCGATTAAAATTCATATGTTAGGGTTATTGGTTAGGATATATATTTTCTAAGTGTGGTGAGATGAATGGGTGAGATTATCTTTTTTTTTATGTGTATTGAAATTGTTCATTTAGGGTATGTTTCGATCGAGCAATAATTAGTGCAAGAATAGCGATTTTTGGATTAGTGGTTGAGAATAGTGTTAACCCGAATGGTTTGAGAATATCACTAACTCTGGACTATTCGGGTTAGTAAAAATGTCGTTTGGATTGTATTTTTGGAATAGCGATGAAAATAATAAATAAAATAGTGAGTAACCTAATCTAATATTTAAACTAATATTATATTACATTTAATATCTAAACTAATATTTTATTTCATTTAATATTTAGACTAATATTATATTACATTTGAACTAATATTTTTTAATACTAATCGAATATTTTATTTAATACTAATCTATTTAAATATAATATTATATTTATTTAATGCTAATTTAATATTTTATTTTAATACTAATATAATATTTGAACTAATATTATATTACATTTAACATTTAAATTAATATTATATTATATTTAATCTAATATTTTATTTAATAATAAACTAAAATTTAAAGTAATATTGTATTACATTTAATATTTAAAGAAATATGATACTTTATATTTTATTTTACATTTTATTTATATTAATATTTAAAGTAATATTATATTTTTATTTTATTTAATATTAATATAATATTTAAAGTAATATTATATTACATTTAATATGGGAGAGGAGAGTGGAGAGGAGGACTTAGGAGATGTGAGTCCGCAGGGGCGGATACAGAGGCGTGTGCAGCCGCACAGGGAGGGCAAAGGCATAGCGGCTCCTAGGTTGTATTATATGTTTGTGATTATGTTGGCATTATGTTTTTTTTTTATTTTATATTCATGTTGGCATTATGTTGTTTGCACTTTACATTTCATCATTTCTATTCGAACAAAAACAACTTATTAGTTACAACATAATTATAACAAATCGAATTAAAACATATCAGATTATAACTAAGCAAGTTTTAAAACTAAGCAATTCCATAGACTAGCAAATTATAACTAATTAGTTACAACATAATTATAACAAATCAAAATAAGTTCACACTAGCAAAATAGCAGGTTTATCTGCCCCTGCCACCACGTCTCAATAGACCTAACAAACGACTAGTTCTACTGGTACCAGTTGCAGGTGCGGCATTACGTGTAGAGGCTTGGAAACTATATGATTGGCTCGGAGGAGGGGGGTTGTGTTCTACCAGTTGCTTCAGCAACAATTCTGGCATTTTCTCTTTCGTTGTGCTCGTTTATGACATCTGAACATAAGAACACAATTCAGTTAGTAATATAATAAGATCATAAATGAATCTCATACAATGCTACATACCTGCCCTGTGCTTGTCAGAAATAGAACGGTGAGCCTGATTTCCCGACGGTTGCCTGCCACTCATCTCGTCCATGGTCATTACAATACGCTTGTGTCTCCTCCTCCCCTTTCTTATCCATCCTTCTGAAGGGAGTATTCTATCACCGACATATGCAGGCCACTCATGCTGATCGGGATAAGAATGGAAAGATCCACCCCAAGTGGAAGCAAGGTAATCGGTACGGTACATGTCAGCAACATAGTGATCCTCGCAGTAGTTCCTTACTCGGCATACCGCCATCACGTGACTGCAGGGTATGTGACTTAGCTGGGGTCCTTGGCATGTACAGGTTACTGCCCTGGCATCTCCGAATTTAACCACGTACTTGCAAGCCCTCTTGACAAACGTCATAGTACCATCTGGTTTACAGCTGGTAGGAACGTACTCATTTGGATTTTGCACCTCGAATTCGGTTCCATCATTACCCATCGGGATCACGGTCATAGTTGCACCTTTGTCCCTGTGTCGTTTTAGTTTCTCTTCCAGCCTTGTTGAAAATGACTAGTTCATCCTTATTAATTCTGCGGCCTTAGCACGCCGTTCCTGAAACCAGGCATTTAACTTGTAGAATGTGTCATCTACAACTGCAGCCATATGCAACATCCGACTCTGCTTGAATACTGCATTCAGCGACTCGGACCCGTTGGTGGTCATAATTCCTCAACGCCAACCTCCATCACGGGATTGATATATTTTCTCGTATGCTGGATCTTCTTTGACATCTCGGAGATTATTTTTGCCCACCTTCATTAGGTAGAGATTTGCCTTTGGCATGTACTACACAAAAAATAAGGAAATAAAATAATGTAAGTAAATAATTGTACTGAAAAAATCGTCTTCTTGAAATACAATAATATATGTAAACAATTGAAATATATATACCTTTGCAAAACTGATGGTCATCTCTACCACCCTTCTCAGCTTTTTCTTTATGCAATTTCGTCTAAATGTTCGTTCAACCCACTCGTCGCCCCCGGTTGCCTTGGAAAGGTTCTCCGCAACGTGTTGCATACACAACCTGTGCACACACTGGCTAGTACGTGTTGACCAACCGTAATCTTCACGATCAAAAACATATTTTATTACTTTTTGAAATCAAGCAGAAAAACTTCCCTTTCCCAATCACCCGTCTTCTTAAAAACTGCATAAAGAATCCCCAGTTCTCACCATCCTCTTTCTGAACAATTACAAAGGCCAAAGGCAACAACTGGTTCTTAGCATCATATGCACATGCTATCAGTAACCTTCCCTCGTAAGGGCCAGACATGAAGCATGCATCAATGCTGATAACGGGTCTGATGTATGGCACAACTTGGATACAAGCACCAAAAGCCCATGCTATGCCCTTGAATTGTTGAGCTCCCTCTATTAGTACTCCATCCTTATCAAAAAAGGGACCATGCCACCGCTCATATACAGTGCCGACATTTGTACTTGCCATGGCCTGGAGCAATGGTGCCAGATAGCCGTATGAATCCTTCCAACTACCGAATATCCTGCAGATAGCAAGTTCACGACCTCTCCACAGCCTGTTGTATTTTGGGATTACATATTTGTATTTGTGTCTGACGGTCATAGCCACCGCCTTGATGCTTATCGATGGATCCAACTTAATGTCCTCCTCAATTGCATCGGCAATTAGTGATGCCGTCAGCTGTGCATGGTCTGTCCTTGTGGACGCAGACTTGCATGTATGAGGTGGTTCGCACTTCTTAATCATCCATGCTTCCCCTGAACCCGCAGGGGTTGCATAAAGGCGGAACTCGCACCGTGGGTGAGTTTTACATAGCACAACTAACCTTGTTCGCTCCCTTTTGTGTATTTTACATTCCCAGTTGCCGTGAACATGAGTCTCATTGATTTTCTTTATAAGTTCATCTATGTTGGTATAAAGTTGCCATGCGGCAAGTTCGTGATTGTATTGAACACGAGGACCAAAGAAACTAATGTCAGCCTCTTCGAAAGCTGTGGTGTCGTTGAATGTGGCGACCGGATGCTTATTCCCTCGACCTCTAATCGGGAACTTTTTTGCCCTGGACAACCCTGGTACATTTGCATCACCATCTAATAAGTCATCAGCTTCCCAAACCCCTTGGTATTCATCCCCCGTTTCCATTTCCCTTTCTGGTATGACATCAATAGCATCAACATCAATATCAATATCAGTTCGATTAATGGGTACCGGTCCTGACTCTGGCATAGTTGGAAATCTAGGGATTATGGGTGTCTGTCTGGGTGGTGGTGGTAACTCTTCAGTATTTTCAGGGGAGTTGTGGTACCCCTGGTTGTCATAAGGGGAGTACTGGTGGTACTCCTGGTTGTCATAAGGGGAGTGCTGGTGGTATCCCAAATTGTCATAACCCGAATGGTCATAACCTGAAGGTCCAGCCCCAACCGCACTTGAAGGTCCAGCCCTAGCCCGGGGAACCCTCTATGAATATATGTTCATTACCTGGACCCCACTGGCCACAATTTGAGTGTACACAACTCTCCACAAATTCGCATATGTTAGTGGATACCTCACATAGTAAGGTCTACCCCCCACCCCACGTGAGTTGTCAATCCGTGTAACCAATTCTATTTCATACATGTTGGGGTTCACAGCAGTCTTTTTGTATATTAGCTGCTTCAGTTCCTGAAATGTGGTATTTTCATTAACCTCGAAGCCAAATGCGGCATCTTTCGTGTACTCCATGCCATCTTCACCTCTTTGTAGCTTGCCGCCCACATACAATGCAACTAACATCTTTTCCTTGACAAATTACATTTAAAAAATAATTTTATAAGGATTAAAGTAATTGTACAGTAATTATAACGGGTACAGTAATCAATGGCTAATTAGAAAATAAAAAAAATAAAAAATAATTTCCCGTGGCTACAGTAATTGCTAGAGTAATTGCAACAGTAATTGCATAGTTACATTAATTAATAATTAGCAAATAATTAACAAGAAATTAAAAAAAAACCTGTTGCTACAGTAAAATTGCCTTTCAATCGCCCAACAATCGTCTTAAGTTCTCTCTCAAACAGTAAAATCGCAGAACATGAAATGTTTAGTTTACATAATGGTTGAAGTGGGCAGGAGAGAGAAAAAATCGGATTAAGTAGGCACCTATAACGGACCGCCCGTGAGGGGGGGGGGCGGTTTGGTCTCCTAGGAGACCGCCTATGGGGGGGGTGCGGTTTGCTCTCCATAAGACCACCCGTGGGCTAGGCGATTTCCTTATTTACTGGGCCGCCCGTGGACCTGGCGGTTAGGTTAGTTTTGAAAAAAAATGAGATGCAGAGTTAGTTTTAAAATTAACTTTTTCCTTAAGGGTATTAATAAAAATGGCCGGATAAATTTCATACTGAAATAAAGCTTTATTTTCTAAATAATTCATTTTATTTATAATGTGAATGTTATGTTATGAAATTTTAATAATTAAAGTCAAAGTATTTAAAAGCAAGAATCGAAAATTGTGCTAATAAAATGGGAGTTTAAACCTTAATTAAGGTTCCTCTAAATAAGTAAATTAAGTATGAATCAAAACCGCGTCAAAATTTCGAGATTTTGAGATTTTATAGGCTGAGTGCAGATGGGTTGACCCGCACTGCGGGTGGGTGCGTCCGCACTCATGCAAACATGTGTTGATTTGAAATTATGAAAAATTGGCTAAGTGCTGAGTGCGGGTGAGTGACCCGCACTGCGGATGGGTTCAGCCGCACTCATGAAATCATGTGTTGAGCTGAATTTTCTGAAAATTGACTAAGTACTGAGTGCGGGTGAGTGATCCGCACTGCGGATGGATGCAGCCGCACTCATGAATTTCTGTGTTGACTTGAACTTTTCTGAAATTCTTCTAAGTCCTCAGTGCGGATGGATTGACCCGCACTGCGGGTGGAATGCATCCGCATTAGGCTCGGACTTTTTCTGAAATTCTGTCAAAAATTTACTAAGTTCCGAGTGCGGGTGAAGTGACCCGCACTGCGGGTGAAGCCACCCGCACTGCGTGTGATTTCTGTGTTAAATTTCACTTCCTAAAACAACTAAGTGCTGAGTGCGGGTCAAGCCACCCGCAGTGCGGATGGATGCATCTGCATTCAGGGTAATTTTAACCCTAAAACTCAAATCGAACCTTCTCTCTCTCCCACTTCGTTATTTTCACCATTTTTAAGTGATTTTCGCCCAAGAGAGAAGAAAAAGAGCGTGTGAGTTTTCGTTTCTTTCAGACTTCCGATTGTTGCGAAAAATCAAGTTTGGAACTGAGTAAGCAGCCGAGGATCTCTCCGAACTCTCCTATTTGGTATTTCTTTCTCTCTTTCTTTCTTTCGAAACCTCGAATTTTCTCGATTTCTCAGATTCTTGTTTTAAACTCGAGATTTGTGTTCGAATTGCTCGAGGACTAGTTCCTCTACACTCCTCACTTATTATTTGTCAATCTTTTTCCTGATTTCCTTCCGATTTGAGGATTTTGATTTCTAGGGTTTTGAGCCAAAAACCCAAATTGAGTATAATCGCGAATTGATTTGTTTAATCCAACTGATTAGACTCATAATCAGTAAGGTTACCTCCTGATCCTGAATTTTTAGAACAATTAACGGCTGAATTGAGGTTTTGACCAAATTAGGGTTAACCAAACGGTAAATTGAATTGAACCGAAGACCAAAGTAGTGAAACTGTAAATGAAGGGTAACCTAATTGGAAGAGTGTAGGGTTTAAAGGACCCAGAAGTAACTTGTGTGAGATTTAAAGGTTTTTAAGTAAGAAAGAAGGAACCGAAAAGAACCGATACCAAAGCATAAGAATTGAATTAGGATTGTATGAACTATTGGTAAACTAAAGTAAACGTATTGACCACTGAACCCGAATTAAACCAAGTATACGTATAATATAGGTGTAGGCTCAGTCGAGCAAGACTTAACGAGGCAAATTCGAGACGCCTGATCCGTAACTAAGCAGTACGCTCGTCGTAACCAGGTGCGGGATTCTTGGACTTGTTTGATACTTTATTTTCAGGAATTAAATTGTTTATTCGTTTGTCATGTTGAATGATTAATTGTTGCATATTTTGGAATTCATGCTGCATATTGATTCTTGCATAAATGAGAATGATTGAATTGTTTAGTTAAGGTTGATTGGCATGTTGGTATGGTTATTATTTGTTTAGTTCTATTAATTGTTCTTGTTGTGAATGAATCTGCCAGGCCGACCTGTTTAGGTGGCTGGATAAGGTAACGGTGACTTATCCGTTGACCTGTGTTTATGAATTTGCCAGGCCGACCTGTTTAGGTGGCTGGATAGGGTGATGCTGCTGACTTATGCGTTTGACCTGTTAGAATTTGCCAGACCGACCTGTTTAGGTGGCTGGATAGGGTGACGCTGCTGACTTATGCGTTTGACCTGTTATGGATTTGCCAGACCGACCTGTTAAGGTGGCTGGATAAGGTGACGGTGACCTATCCGTTGACCTGTTTAGTGAATTGTGCGAGGCTGATAGCTGATTGTGATTCTATTTTGATGAAATTGCAAAGTTGAGCGGTATGGCTGACTTTGATTCCGTGTGTTTGCATTTGTGTCAAGTTGACCTGTATAGGTGACTTTTAACCAGACCTTAGGAAATGGTTAAGCCAAACAACTACAGATGGGTGTCAGATAAAGGGTCCAGCTTGGTTGGCCATCTGTAGGCGTCTGTAACCCTACAGATGTGGGTTTGATAACGGTCCAGCTCGAAAGAACATCTGTAGTTGCTACAAGCCCTAATGAATTAAGTTAAGCCAAATATATGTGTTCGTTTTGAAATTCATCTTGGAAATTCCGTGAACTGTGTTTCAGGTTGATTAACTGTTGTCGAGCATTGGCATTCTGTTATTTATGATTATGTATATATCTGTTTGAACTGTTATTGTTTGGGTTTCATTTTTGAATATAGAGTTTGATTGCAAGTCCAATAGTCTGAACTATGGCAAATTCGCACTGAGAATTTTATTCTCACCCCCACCCTCCCGGTTATTTTACAGGTACTGGTGCGATTGATTCCGGAGAGGCACGAGAGTAGTAGGCCATAGTAGCTTACCAGCTCATGACCCTAGTTATGTTTTGATTGTGTAGTTTAGGGTAGGCCTCATGGTTGGTATCCGGATGAGATACTTTTATTGTATTATATTCTGACCAGACTGTATACTCTGATTTGTGTAAATATAAACTTGGTTTATATTATTTAGTATTGAATTGTTAAGTATGAATTGAGTAAGCCTTGTAAGTATACACGGCGTTGTATGCTTACGGCGGGAGACTGCCGCGTCCCGTGGCCGCGGGGTGTGACAGTGAATTATTTACAAAAATAATTATTGCTGACAATCACTTGTTGTTTGGTAAATTATTTATATAAAATATAAGATTTGGTTGAGGATGATATGTTTTTCGTATTTTTGTTAGTAAAGGTTGAAAGTCAAGTACCTTTTACATAGAGAATATTGTCTTTGTTACTATATCATAAGCTGGTTTTTATTTTTGACATTTTCAAAGAGTATATTATATCTACAAAATTTGACGAACAATGTGTAATTAATTTTCATCCATACATGGAGTTTCACTAGTACAAGAAATTATTGTATTGACATCATCATCATTAAGTATCTACATTCCAGCAACTCAAATGAGTTTCTAAATAACTATTAACTATTTTTAAAAAATTATAGTTTCTAAAGTTTCTAACTCTCACATCTCTGAAATTAATTTTAAAGTTTCTATTAAGTCACGTCAGCAATAAAATTAAAAGGATAAATAATTTCAGCCAATCATTTGGCTAGAATTGCATAGTTTCTAATAAGAAACTCTCCCACATTCTTAAAATTGAATTAGAAACTAACACATTAGATTAGAAACTCTCATAATATTAGAAATATAGATGCTCTAATTAAGGATATATAAATGTATAACTGTACTAGAAAATATGAATTTCACATATTTGTCAACGAGCAGCTACGTACTAACGTAACTATATATGTATAAGATAATGGCCTGTGAAATAAATACAAGTGGGCAAGTGGCACGGGTACGACAAATAATTTGTTTCATATAAGTATTTCGAGTCTTAACTACCATACCAAATTCCGTTGCTACTATCAACTGAGGTCAAAGAGTCAGATACCTGTTAATTTTGTACTCTGTTTAATTTGATTACAGTCAAGACGATATATAGAGATTGGCTCGTCTACATATTACACTATTCAGGTACGGAACTCAACTTTGAGTATATAAGTAATTAACCGAATAAATATCATATTTCAAAAATATTTTAATAAAAATCAAAATCTATAACACAAAATATTTACTATTTGATTTCATACAAAAAACACAATAAAGAACTACCACTAATAAAATGACATGTTTATAAAAAAAAAATAACATGTTCATATTCATATTCATATTATTTTTTTTATAAATTTAGACCTATGAAAAGACATGCCATCTTACATTCATGTCCTTTAATTTTTTTTGTATTATTATAGGGGTGCTAATACACATAAAATATAAGTTTCAATTCAAGTTTTATGTACTTATTAAAAAATTCTGAAAATGTTGGGGGTGGCTTAGCCACCCCTGGACTACATTACGTTCTGCCACTGACACTATTATTGTGTTGATACGTTGCAATATAGACATATTATAAGAAAACAAAAAAAAAATTCATAGAAAATGACATATTTTTATAAAAAAAATGGATCAATGAAAATAATAATTATTTAACAATATCTATGAATTATATTAAAATAAGTTAGTTTTAAATTCATTATAACAAAAAGAATAATTAGTATAATAAATTCCAATAAGAAATAACATCAAATTTTAATTATTGCGTGATTAAAATTTGAAAAAACAATCCAATTTCAACAAAAATTAAAGTTAGTGCTTTTGTAGGACAATTTGATGTTTAGCTATCAAAATGAAACATAGGGTATAAATCATCGACCTCTGGCTTAAGCTGAAAACCATATTTTTATTGTGATTTGTAAATTCTAGAAGGAAGCAATGTTTTTTTTTTCTTCTTTTCTTGTGTCATTGTTTTGAATTAGTTGTATTGTTGTGTGTTAATTTCCTTAATTGGGTTATTTTGGTGTTTCAAAATATGGAAATAAATAAAGATATGATCAATTAATTATTAATCAATCTAAAAGTTTTTTAAATAACATTTAAAAAATAAAAAGAAATCAGGACCAATCTAAAAATTAATTGGTACAAGTGTACTCAGGTCCGTTTGGATTGAAGTTTGATCAGGTTTAAAATGGAATCAGCCTAATTAAGTCAATATTAAATTAGTCTTTAATTAAATAAAAGATGGATCCAGACAGCTTGATTTAACATTAAATGAGTTGTCTGCAAATGCATGAAATTGTTTGGGCTTGTGGCCCATTTTGCATTGAAGTTGAAGAAATGACAAACATAAATTAATAAAGGCCCAATTTCATCCCTAGATTTTTATTTATATCAAATTTTAAAAAAACAAACTAAAAAACCATAATTTTAAGAAATTTTTAAAAATATCGGGCCGCCAAATTTCAAAAGCCCCTGCAGCCCCGTCAAAACTAAGAAAATCCCAAAATTTGATTGATTCGTTTGATTTTATAATAATTATTTAATAATTTTCAGAAATAGAAAGAACTCAATAATTTCTATTTTTATTAGAAGTAACTTTTGAACCGAAATCAATAATTCGGATGCAAAGTATTTTTATATTTTTCATTAACACACCAAGAAATTATTTAATTTTGTTTACAATATGAAAAAATCATGCCTGAAAAATATTTCGGAGTCTTTCTAGTACATCTAAATTTTAAGATGTTTTATCTATTTTATTTAACTTTCTTTCTAACATATTTAAATTATTAATTATTCTTTTTATTTCTGAAAATTATTAAACAATTATTATAAAATCAAAGGAATCTGATTAAATTTTGGATTTTTTTTATAATTTTGTCGGGGCCGGTGTTTTTCGAAGGAATCTGATTAAATTTTGGATCCGTGTTTTTCGAAATCTCTCAGAAATCGGAATCATATTTTTTTTTTTTTTTTTTTTTTTTGAAAATATGGTATAAATAAAAATTTCGGAATTTCATCTATCTACATCACAATTCACAAACATGACTAGATACATACGTGTGTTTTATGGTCTGGAGTCCGCATTCTCTGCATTATTGCACCGTTTGAGTTTAGTTCCGAATCTGATCAATCTGGCTCACGTTTGTAAACTGTAATGTAACCTTCAATATTAATACGAATTTAAATTTGACGGTTCAGATTTAAATTAAAATTTGAGTTAACTTGGAGGATACAAATTCATGACTGTTTAATTTAACAGAGTTAGCGCACCCAATAAGGAATTAATGACAAAAAAATAAATTATGACATTATAGTTGTTAGGTCCTTAGGCAGTTGCAACTGTAGTTGCCACCTTCAACCAATTCCGCTTGATGTCCACACTTCTCCAAACAAAATCCAACATTCATTTATGGCATCATCCTTCACCGAAATTTTTAAATAGACCATTCAAAAAGAAAAAAAGTTATATTTTTTTTTACTAAAATAACTCGAGGCATAGTTTATATTAATTATAAAATAATTGTTGTATGTTAATATATAATTGACAAATAAATTTGGTTGATTACTTGTTGATATAAACTTGGCCCTGATAATTGTACCCCCACTCTCATTCTCCCATTATCTCCTAATTTTATTTGTTCAATCTCGTCCACATTTTTCACGATCCATAAGAAATTTTCTGAATCTAAAACCACGAACGTCTTATATGCAATTTTATCTTTCAAATGAGATCCATGATGACATATTTTCGAGCTCGTCGTCACACAAGTATTTATACCTCGTCATTTAAGTATTTATACCTAGTATTTTACACATATGACACTGCTGATATTTAAAAGTATTAATATCAAGTATTACAAGTATTTATACCTATGTGGTCAACTATTTTTGTTAGAGAAAGGTTGACGCAGGAACGATTGGGAAAAGTTGATGCGGAGATGCGGGGTCCATGATTGGGGATAAATACTTACAAGTACAGGTATAAATACTTGCACGATGAGGTATAAATACTTGTGTGACGATAAACCCGAAAGTATGTCATCATGGATCTCATTTGAAAGATAAAATTGTGTTGAATACATTCGTGGTTTTAGATTCGCAAAATTTCTCATAGATCGTGAGAAATGTGGACGACATTGAAAAAAGAAAAAAAAAACTCACCTCTAAAAACGTGTATGATTCTTCTCCCCATATAGTTTGAGTAATTCCCCCATATAGTCATATCAAGTTAGATAAGGAAGTATTAATATCTTAATTTGCAAGTATTAATTTATTATCTTCAAAGTATTTATACATATTAATTTAATTAAACTTGGAAGACAACAGTGTTTTGAATAAATTTAATTAAACTAGTTAGTTAAGTTAGTTTATGGAAGTTAAACACGATTGGAGATAAATACTTACAAGTATAGGTATAAATACTTGCACAATGAGGTATAAAATACGTGTGTGACGATGAGCCTGAAAGTATGTCATCATCGATCTCATTTGAAAGATAAAATTGCGTAGAATACGTTCATGATTTTAGATTCGCAAAATTCCTCATAGATCGTGAGAAATGTAAACGACATTGAAAAAAGAAAAAAAAAACCCTCTAAAAGCGTGTATGGAGGGTTTAAGAGATGGGGGGGATAATGGGAGATGGGAGTGGGGGGATTCATATAATTATTCTATAAACTTATGAATAAATATATAATTAAAGTTATGGAAAATTAATATAGAACTAGGGAAATATATTAGATTGGTTTCATAAAACGAATCCAAACAGTTGAAACTCATATACTTTATAAGTGATGATGAATATATATGCAAAGTTTTTAAATCTTCGAATTATTTTAGTATAAATTCAACCGGTCAAAATTAGAAGGTTTACAATTTAATTTTAGTGTATTTATTTTTTTTAACATTATTTTACCACTTGATTTTATACTAAATAAATTCTAAAATCTAAAAACATTACATGTAAATTCATTACTGATGAAGTACATCGGTCTCAATAGTTTAGATTTATCATTTAAAACTAATTTAATAGATTTTAGAGTTAAGCTCAGAAACACATTGATGAACCGAAGGACATCCTAGTTCTTCTATAATTATAATTTAAATGATGAGAATGGAAAAGGATCTTGAGTTCAATCTTAATTTTGAAACTAAGGTCATCAGGTGAGATTCGGATCCTCTCTAGTATCGTAAAAGAGATTTTTTTTTAAAATTAGTAGTTTATTCTTTTAATTTTGCACGAATTTCAAAGCACAATTAATATTAATTCTACATTATCCTAAATAGACACCGTTTTTGAATTAATCTGAAACCGTAAAATAGTGGACCCTATCTCACACATACCTGAAAGCTTGAGAAGATATGCATTCTATGGGGCGTGAGTTGTGTTTAGGGCTGTACAAAAAGCTTGTGGCTCATCAGCTACTCAAACTTAGTTTGGTAACGAATTCGTTAACAACTCATTTGTTAAAAACTCGAGTTAGTTTGATTCGAGTTGACTAACTTAATTATTTAACATGCGAGTTGAGTTCGAGTTGGACTCAGCTTGCTCATTTCAACTCGAACTCAGTTGAGTTCAGTACTTGCATCTCATGCCCCAACTTAATCCAATCCATTTCATTTCCCACCCTAGTACCCCAGTACTACTGTATTGAAAACGGGCCGGACCGGGCGGGCGGGGGGTTGGCACGAGCACGGGTTTTTCGGGTAGGCAGGTAGGTCGAGTAGGGTAGTACGGGTTTATTTTCAAAAATCCTTACCCAGCCCGGCTCAACTCCCTGGGTAGCACGGGTTCGCAGGTTGCTCGGTCCGGGTCCAGGGGTTGGTTCGGACGGGTACGGTCCGGTCCAGACCGATTTTTTTTTTTTTTTGCTGTTTTTTCTTCTGTTTTTTTTTTTTAAACCAATAAAATATAAATCAAAATTCATAGCATTTGTGACTACATACACTCATATTTTTATTCAACGCATTCAAGATTTTTTTTTTTTTTTTGCAAACATAATTAAGGACTTTTCAAGTACAAATTAATATCATTAAATGCCGAACATAGCATTTAAGCATCTTATTGAAGACATAATTAAACATCTACCTGTAAAGGCATAAACACCTGACCAGCACATACAACCGCTCATATTTTCAACTTTCAACACATTCAAGAGCAATTATATTTCTGCAAATATAATTAAGGTCTTTCCAAAATATCTTTATATTATTTTTTGATTCACTTAGAAAATTGTATAGAGATTACGATTAATTTATGCTCCACTATAGTGTTTTTATCGGTCAGCTCAGTTAAAACCGTATTATCAAATTTTAATTCAGTTTGCATAAGTATAAACCAACTCAATTAACTTAGAAAACCAAAATTGTAGTGAACCATTAAATTTGTGAGCAAGTACCTGAAATATTGCTTTTCTGTGAGAAAAAAAGAGTGCAACTTCAAAAATATCTGCTTCTCTAAGCATCCCTGCATATATAGAATGTAGGATAAATTTCACCAGAGGTCACTAAACTTTGTACTTTGTTACGAATTGATCACTTAACTTTGATTTGTTCCAATCAAGTTATTCAACTTTCTATTTGTTCCAAATTGATCACTCCATAACTTTTTCATTCAAAATGCTAACAGAATATTCTCATTCCGTTAATATTTTTGGACGGAATATGCTCATTCCGTTAGAATTTTGGATAGAATAAGTATATTCCGTTCAAAATACTAACGGAATGAGAATATTCCGTTAGCATTTTGGATGGAAAAGTTATGGAGTGATAATTTGGAACAAATAGAAAGTTGAGTGACTTAATTAAAACAAATCAAAGTTAAGTAATTAATTAATTCGTGACAAAGTTTAGTGACCAGAAATTTACCCTGGAATGTATTATATAACATTATAACTGGAGAGCGAAATTCAACCTAACTTCATGACAACTAAATTAATTACATGATTCTACATTTAAGATGGCAAATTTAAGAAATAAATTACTCCAACCGGGGCACATATGCCCCATTTTAATATATGAAGCGGTACGTGTTTTTTTGTCCTTAGCAAAAACAGGTATAAATTCAGCATTGTAAATGAATCTTTCGAGGGTTCAAATGCCTCGTTGTTTTTGTGCACCAATCATTTCAAATTAATGTTGTTATAAAGTCTAAATAATCAATTTGTATTGCTCAACATAATTTTCATATTAAAATGAGCTTGCAACCAAATTTTATACTTTTTAAGAAACATTTTATTATTATTTTAAATAGATACAGAATTATTATTTTTCATAAGATTTTAAACCATTCAAAAACAACGATTTTGTACATATCTAAAAAATAGTAATTAGTATAAAATTTGGTATCCAAATATATTTTACTATGGAGATCATGTTGAGTGATTCGGATCAACTATTTGAACTTTGAAAATAGAGATGAAAATGTGGGACACAAAAACAATAAAGTATTTGAGCCGTCTTCAATTGGTAGCTTTAGATATGCTATGAAAAATTAGCACAAAGTAAGCATGTGCCTAAAACTGAATAAATGAAAAGGTTAAATGAATCATTTTGTTAGGTCAAATTGATTAATTGCCTAAAACAGACCATTCTAAGATAAAACCAAACATAAGCAACGAAGATCTAATTAGTGGGTTGGGTTTACAATTAATTTTGTTCAACTGCTTAATTTTATAAACCACTACACAAAATGCATTTCATTTGAGAGTTTTTTTTTTTTTTTTACTTTGCTTGATCGGTTATTCCTTTCAACCGTACCAATAAAAAAAAAGCATCAGTGTTCAATGTAGTGACTAAAAGCAATATCATTTGTTGTGAAAGGTTGTTGTAGATTTGAAATCAAAATGAGAGTCCTTTATAGATATTTATAGGTAGATAATTATGCATTTTTATTTTAAAAATTAGTTAGATAATATGAATAAATGTTATCTCTTTTTTTTAAACACTGATAGAGGCTATCAGATTTGTATAAATATTTATCTCAGAGATGAAAATTTGACCTCCAACTTTAAAAAAAATAAAATAAAAAGGATTTCCTAAATTAAAAAGGAAACAATATAAAGAGAGTCAAATATGCTGATGAAACATTTGATTGTATATGAATAAGAAGTAATTTAAGGAATTAGTTATAGGAATAAGAGCTAATTTAATGCAATAATGTGCAACAATTGAAAGCCACTGTCAAGGTTTCAAAAAAAAAAAATGTGCAACAATTGAAGCAATATTAGCATCAATTTTATAAACCATAAATAGAGAAACAATTTTTAGGGAACCAGCATGATTGTTTTTTTTTTTTGAAAAACCACAAAGACCGAGTGGAGCATTCGGTCTCCACTTTTTTTTTTTCTCCAGACCGAATGCTCCACTCGGTCTCACCATTTTTTTCAATTTTTCACAGATTCGGCCACATAAGATCCGAATAATCCTTTTATGTATATGTATAGAGAGTGACTTGAAATTTTAAAATCCAAAAAGTCGATCCGAACCGTTCATCTTGTTTTCCATATTAATATGTGCTTGGAGACCAAATTTTACATTTTTCTGAATTTTTTTACTATTTATTAAGCCACTTTGAAAATTGTTGATCCAACGGTGGCTGCTAATTTTACTGTTTTGTTAAGCCACCGTTGGATCAACAATTTTCAAAGTGACTTAATAAATAGTAAAAAATTTCAGAAAAATGTAAAATTTGGTCTCCAAGCACATATTAATATGGAAAACAAGATGAACGGTTCGGATCGACTTTTTGAATTTTGAAATTTCAAGTCACTCTCTATACATATACATAAAACATATGCCACACCGTTTGCCGCACGGAAAAGTTGAAAAAAGAGTGAGACCGAGTGGAGCATTCGGTCTGGAGAAAAAAAAAAGTGGAGACCGAATGCTCCACTCGGTCTTTGTGGTTTTTCAAAAAAAAAAAAAAAAATCATGCTGGTTCCCTAAAAATTGTTTTTGTATTTATGGTTTATAAAAAAATTCCCCAGCTGATGGATAAAGTAGCAAATTAATGTAGCTTATATATTAGGGTCACTCTATAATTTGCTGGGCAAAGTAAAGGCCCCATACATTAATTAATTCAGTCATTATATGCAGTACTGGTATCCTTTTTCATGTATCCAGCAAAACCAACCGAATCTCGTTGACTAGATTCATTTATCTCGCCGAGATCCAAAATCCATCCTATTTTTTTTATTTATGTTTAGCATTTTAAAAAAATGTATAACATCAAATTAGAAAAATCTCAAAACATAATATGAACTTAATTGCGTTTCAATTCGAGTAAAATGCAACTTGTATTTACATTTTACTGTTTATACATTAAGGATACTGTTGCTTTATTTAATTACTGTTGAGAGAGATATATAGATGCTGGACACTAGTAAACCGGCCATTTTTTTTAATACCCCAAAAAAAAAGAAAAATATAAAAATAACCTATGTTTTGGGTTTTTTTCATATATGCCCTGACCGCTTGGAAACGGGGCGGGCCAAAACTTTAGCAAACCGCCCATGCAATGGTGCATGGGCGCTTCATGCCATTACCAAACCGCCCATATACTGGGCGGTCCACTTTTTCTTTTCTTTTTTAAGTTTTGTTTTTTTTTAAACAAATTTTTTTTTATTTTTTGTATTGAAATATTAGAAATATTGAATATATTTCTTTAAAAATAGATGGAATACAATATAATTTGATTTATTAGAAAGACTACAACAAATAACCCGGATCAATATTTTTCAGGCCGGATTTTTCGCGGCTGTAAGAAAAATTAATATATTTCTTTATGTGTTATTGGATAAAAATAAAAATGCTTAGATTCCGAGTTATTGATCCCGGTTCAAAAGTCACTTCTATGTAATCTAGAAAATATTATGATCCTTCTAGGACATTTAATTTATAAAAAGTTGTATCTATTTTGAGAATTCTTTTTGAATAACAATTATTAAATAGCTTAAAGTTTTTATTTTTTTTTCAAAAATAGATACAACTTTTTATAAATTAAATGTCCTAGAAGGATCATAATATTTTCTAGATTACATAGAAGTGACTTTTGAACCGGGATCAATAACTCGGAATCTAAGCATTTTTATTTTTGTCCAATAACACATAAAGAAATATATTAATTTTTCTTACAGCCGCGAAAAATCCGGCCTGAAAAATATTGATCCGGGTTATTTGTTGTAGTCTTTCTAATAAATCAAATTATATTGTATTCCATCTATTTTTAAAGAAATATATTCAACATTTCTAATATTTCAATACAAAAAATAAAAAAATTTCTGTTTAAAAAAAACAAAACTTAAAAAAAAAAAAAAAAAAAAATGGAACCCCAGACCGCCCAAGCCAGGGGCGCTTCATTTATTATTATTTTTTTTTTTGAAAGTTTTTTTTTAAACAGAAATTTTTTTATTTTTTGTATTGAAATATTAGAAATGTTGAATATATTTCTTTAAAAATAGATGGAATACAATATAATTTGATTTATTAGAAAAACTACAACAAATAACCCGGATCAATATTTTTCAGGCCGGATTTTTCGCAGCTGTAAGAAAAATTAATATATTTCTTTATGTGTTATTGGACAAAAATAAAAATGCTTAGATTCCGAGTTATTGATTCCGGTTCAAAAGTCACTTCTATGTAATATAGAAAATATTATGATCCTTCTAGGACATTTAATTTATAAAAAGTTGTATCTATTTTTGAAAAAAAAATAAAAACTTTAAGTTATTTAATAATTGTTATTCAAAAAGAATTATCAAAATAGATACAACTTTTTATAAATTAAATGTCCTAGAAGGATTATAATATTTTCTAGATTACATAGAAGTGACTTTTGAACCGGGATCAATAACTCGGAATCTAAGCATTTTTATTTTTATCCAATAACACATAAAGAAATATATTAATTTTTCTTACAGCCGCGAAAAATCCGGCCTGAAAAATATTGATCCGGGTTATTTGTTGTAGTCTTTCTAATAAATCAAATTATATTGTATTCCATCTATTTTTAAAGAAATATATTCAACATTTCTAATATTTCAATACAAAAAATAAAAAAAATTTCTGTTTAAAAAAAACAAAACTTAAAAAAAAAAAAAAAGGTAACCGCCCAGTATATGGGCGGTTTGGTAATGGCATGAAGCGCCCATTGAATGGGCGGTTTGCTAAAGTTTTGGCCCGCCCCGTCAGGGCATATATGGAAAAAACCCAAAACAGAGGTTATTTTTATATTTTTCTTTTTTTTTGGGGTATTAAAAAAAATGGCCGCTAGTAAACAAAGCGACCTTTGTGTAGAACAATAAATATATTCTTTTAACAATAAATTTAAAATGTGCAAATATTGAGAATAAATATATTTTAACAATAGATATATATATATATTTTTTAATAATAAATTTAAAATTTGAGAATAATGAAAATATTGAGATTGAGATTGAGAGAACGAGAGATGGAAAATAATAAGATGAGATGTGAAAATTTGTGAAGGATGAGGGTGTATTTAAGGAGGTTGGTTTGGGGGAAAATAAAATTTGAATTTTAAAATAAAAACGTTTTTTTTTTTTTTAAATTTGAATTTTCGGGCGGGGTAGGCAGGTACGGGTAGGAGGGTACGGGTAGGTGGGTATGCGGGTACGGGCGGGGGTTCGGTCCAGGCGGGTACGGGTTTGGCACGGTCCTAGTTATCACGGGTTTTTTTTTTTTTTTTTTTTTTTTCAAAAAACTGGTCCCGGCCCGTTTTAACCCCTACTCGGGTTACCCATGTACCCGTTCCAAACCCAGACATGGATGCGATCCGGTCGGGTACGGGCGGCGGGCGATCCGGTTCGGATCCGACTCCCGCGGACGGTTTCAATACACTACCCAGTACCCCACTTCGCCACTTCTCTTTTTAAGTTCTAAGTTCTAAAAAATTATGCTAAAGTTGTTGATTTTTGAATAAATGAATCTTCTTGGAAATAGGTCATTACGTAACAATAGTCAACACCTTAAAATTTAAAGTGATAGACTGCTAGTAGATAGTTAGAATCATTGATGACGAGTCACTTCAAGTTATTCGTGAGTTGAGTTCGAATCAGCGAGTCAGCTCGGTTCAGATTTCACAACTCAGCTCACTATGTTTCGAGTTGAATTCGAGTTATCTGGGACTCGAGCTAACTCGGCTCGTTAGCAGCCTAGTTGTTGTATCATCTCCTAATATTATTCGTCAGCGGTGGACTCAGCAGCCGCCTGCCCTGCGTGGGTACGCAAAAGCGAAAACGAGGGTTGGAGTGGGTAATCGACTCGACCTACAATTTACTAATAACACCAATCCATATACGATACCCCACTCACTACTATTTATATATTGGAATGCAAATGCATCCAGGCGCAGGCGCAGCGGAGTCTCCTATACTATCTCCATCATATCATCTTATCTAATATCTCACTCATCGTGCCGTGCCAGTCTAACGTTGTCCGAAGGCAACAGAAATCGCCTTTATTACCATTTATTTACCAATTGCAAGTTCCCAACTACTCACCCCAGTGCCCCACCTCCCAACTCACGCAAAATCAACCACGCAAATAATATAGAAGCCTCCCGCGAAAAGCAAGAAAACGCGAAACGAAACCACCACCCGTACCCATACTATTAGTTATAATTCATTTTCTGAAATTCAGGCCTCAGCTGCTAACCACCCCTCTCCCTTCTCAGTCTCATGCCCCCCTCCTCATCACTTCCCCTCGCGCCGCTTCACTACCTTTCCTCCATTTCACCCGCTCGCTCCACCTCTCCAGTTCCCATGGGCCGCGATGAGGCCCTCCAGAGAAGCCTTGTGGGCCTGGCGCTGCTCATGGTCGTCGTCGGTCTCCTCACCATGTCGCTCAAAAAAGTGCTCGCCACCTATGCTTTTGGCCTCTTCGCTGTTGCTGGGATCTTGTTGCCCGATTGGGAGTTCTTCGATCGCGATTTCTCTGAGTGGTTCACCCCCATGCCCGCCACTCGGAGCGCCGCCGCTGACCGGGCTGATGATACTTGGAAGTAGGTTTTCTTCTCTCTTTTATTTTTCTCGTTTAATTGTTAGTGTTTCTCTCTTTCAAATTTAATGGGACCAATTTTCTGGCACTGGGATGGTAAAGGAGAGCCAGTTCTGCGCCATGCCTCATTATGCGTTAATTTTTAGAAAACCCTGGCATTGCTATTTTTTTTTTTCGAGTAGTTACTTTTTCTGTAATGCAAATATTATCTGGGACTTGCAACCTTCGCTGCTTCCTTCCTTTATTTAGTAAATTGCAAATATAGTATGCCCCCCTAGAGATTCCTATTCAAAAGATTACAACCTTTTCTGCTTAATATACTAAGGTTAATACTTGTTAAATCTATTGTCAATTTATAGTCAATTTTAGGCTTGGAATTTATGTTTGCAGTTTTCGATAGTAATAAATTCATTTTTACGATCCAATGGAAGCAATATAATTTCCAAATCATAATTGGATCTGGATGACTTTCTTTTTGAAGATTCCAGAAATTAAGTTTGATTTTTCTTGTATTCATCCTTAATTTATTTGTATGCACATACTTAAATGGATTTATTTAAAAAAAATCAGCGTTTTTTCATTCCCAAACAGAATTAGCTAGAATCAAGGTGGGTTAGGAGTGTTGGAGAGTCTGGGTTGATTTATTTGATTTAAGGATTGAATGCTGTGTCTTGTAATATGTATAGAAAGGATGCATGAGTATTATAAAAACACACACACGCACACACCTTTTGACCTTGTCTTTTTTCAGTCTTACAGGGACGTGTCAGGATTGGGGGGGTTAGGTGATAATCATCCAATATTGAGAAAGAAATTTTGGGTGTAAATAATTACTAACCATTGATGTGCAAGAAATAATCAATCTAAAGTACTAGACTTAGATGTTTGACTAGGTTGTGCAACACTTCTTTTCATGAATAATTTAATTCCAATTGTCCAATTGTGGGTCACCTACAAAACTTCTTTTGTTACCTCAAATTAATGTTCAGCTCAACTGTTATATAATAGCATAGGCAGTTGGGTTGTCACTCTTGAGTCTTGACAGATAATTCATCTTATTATTGCATGCTTTAGTTTATAATAACAATTCATATTTGCATCATAGGTTTGGCCACTATATGCTAGTACTAGCCATAGTGGTACAGGACCCAATCTTATGTGTACCTGTTCTCCCAACTTTGCAATACAAACCTATATTTAGCAGTACAAATCAGCTCCACTTGGATATATATTTTCACTCAATTACCCATTGTATAATTAAAGATTAAGCCACCTGTTCCAAGTTTTGGCTCGACTAACTCTTAACTATGCAACATAACCTAAGTTATCGATTTGTCAAGAAAATTAGTTAATTATACAAAAGGCGTAAATCTAACCAAAATGTTGCATTTTGAGAACCGTAATTCAACCATGAAGTTATCTATAATTTACACTTTGTGCTAAAGAAAATGCTTAAAACTTCTAACTAAAAGTTATCCAATGTTTTCTATACGAGCCACATTAGGAGTCTAAGGGAGTCCTTTTTCTTTCATGAAGGGAAATGTAGGGTGTTCCTGGCTAAATGTGTTGCTTTATAACATTCAGATTTTGGTGTGATGAAAAAACTGCCATTGTTTACTGATTCGGTTTTGGATACTTATTTTGATATCCTCAACTTAAGGTTTCTTTATAGGTCTTAATTAGGCTTATCTAAGCAATGGCTTAAAAAATCTATGTATAGAATTTGGATATGTAGTACTCAAAATTTATGCTAGGAAATACATAGTTGGTTTTGAAAGTATTAGATGTTCTCATCTTGTTTCTAATGGTGAAAATTCCCCTTTACAATCCTCCCATCATTTTTATACTTGCAAAGAGAAAGATGGAAAGAGCACAAATGACTATGTATAAATTTCATACTTGGAAAAACTACAATTGATTAATACTTATTTTGACTCTGTATTAGTTTCTGGAATTACAAATTTATTCCGGAAAAGGAAAAGTGTAAATAGGATGTATGTGTTATGAATTTCCTGCTTTCCATACACATAAACAGGATGATTATTTTCTATTTGATTTGGGAAGATATACTTATTATCTTGTGATGTATTTAACAGATTCAAGTTTCATCCTCTAAGGGTTGCCGTGCTTACAACAATATATGGCTTTGGGTTTTACAAGTGGTGGATGTACATATCCAGTTAGGTACCTAGCCTATCAATTAAAGTTCTCTCTTCTGTTTTTTTTGTCAAAATTTCTAGAATTGGTTGTGCCATACAAAATCTAATTTCTTATGATTGTTTGTGTCTTTTATCTTTACTGGAGTTCTTATTGAACATAGTTTGCTATTGTTACTTTAAAGTTTTTTTTTTGCTTAAATGTAATATTCATTTCTTTATTTATCGTGCCTTGTGTTTTCACTTTCTAACAAAATAGTTAGAAGTGTTGTTAGGGTTGGAATCTCATTGTGATAAAAAAAAAATGCAAACCTACTGAGCGGCTTAGGTTTTGATTAATTCCTTCCGAATAGAAAGAAGTTGAAGAAAATGGTATCTATGAATTAGGGAATTATGATATGAAGAAGTTTGAAGAAAGAGGGGAAATAATGTTGAGACGAAATGAATTGTAGCCGTGTGGCCATACGATACGGGAGGAATGGAGCTTATTATTATTTGGGCCTTATTAGGCTTGACTATCTACATAAATCTTTATCACTTGAGCGTCTACTAACTGGCCTGTTTATAAAAGTGATGTACAAAATAAACAAATGGTGCAGTCATCAGCAGCAGATCTTGCCATTATAGGGATACTAACCGGTATATAGTTGAGAGTTTAGAATTGGAAATATGAAACTTATAGGTTAACATGGAATTTGGATGCAAAAGTTAGATGTTGATAATAAAGTAAAATCTCTCCCTTCTCTCTCTCAAAAGTATGTAAACTAATGCGAAACTCACAAATTCAGCTATGAACTTGAAAACTATCATTAATTTAAAGGAAAAATTGTGAGATGGCCACTACAAAACTTTCAAAATGTGAAAATGCCACTACAAACTTCAAAATGGTGAAAATACCACTATAAAACTTCATTAATTGTGAAAATGTCATTTATACTCTATTAATCCTTTTTTTTTTTTTTTAAATTTAATACCTAAAACACCCTTAATTAAAATACACGAACCTAGCCTCCTCTTTTCTTCCCTTGGCTCCGTTCTTTCTTCCCCTGGCTCCCTTTCGCCTGGAGACAAACCCCTCCGCCTAGAAACGCTCCTTCGCATTTCTTCCCCGACTGTATGTAAGAGAGATTAAGAGAGCAAACTCCTCCGCCTGGAGACGCTCCCTTCCGCTCTCCCCTTCTCCCTTCCACCTCCCCGACTGGAGACAATCTTACTCCCTTCCGCTCCCTTCCTCCTTCGGTAATTTCTTCACTGACTGGAGAAATCAGTAGATTTTTAAGTTTTAAGAAATAGTTTTGCTTAGAAAAGCTTACTTTTGTAAATTCTTACATTTTTGATGTCACAACAGAGAAAAAGGAAGATGAGGAGCTTCTTCAAGAGCTGGGAATGAATGAACACAAGAAAACTGCTTATGAGTTTCAACAAAGGTACTTCAATTTGAATAATACAGAATCCACTATACAAGTTTTGGTAATAATTTTTGGTTTTTCAATTCTGAACTTCAGTCCTTTGCTAGTAAAAGTTGGTACTGTACCAATAGCTGGTACAGTAGCTGTACCAGTAAAACAGTGCCAGTAATACCCTGGTACCAAGGCATGTTACTATTTTTAGTCATTATTCTAAAATAATACTAGTAATACCCAAAGCCTATTAATTTGAGGGTATTTGACATTGTACTCAATAATTAGTTAATTTAAATACAAAATTCATTGCCTTCTCGATTTAGCCATTCTTGCACATCCCATCTATAAGAGTGCTATAGGTCACAACATTATGCTCATGCCCTTTAAAAATCATGTCATTTAGAAAATCCACTGCCCTATCAATTTCACCTTTCTTGCACAGCCCGTCAATAAAAGTGGTATAGGTAACAACATCCGGTTCATGCCCTTTAGAAATCATATCCTGTAGGAAATCCATTGCCTTATCAATTTCACTTTTTTTACACAATCCATCTATGAGAGTGTTGAAGGTGTATAAAGGCCAACCTTATACTGGATAACTCAAGAATTAGTGACTTTTAGCTCAAGGTCCTGACTTTCTAGGTTAATCTAGATCAATTTATATATATTTTATAGGGATCATGAGTTATTTTCAAACCTTATGTTTGGCTCAGGATTCTCGAGTCAACACAAGTCCTTGCA
The DNA here is from genome assembly GCF_964058835.1 of Carex rostrata. Taxonomy (NCBI): domain Eukaryota; kingdom Viridiplantae; phylum Streptophyta; class Magnoliopsida; order Poales; family Cyperaceae; genus Carex; species Carex rostrata. The sequence goes on from NC_135921.1 coordinate 7,676,257, forward strand.
TTCTTTTCATGATCAAAAAGAATATATATAATTTATAAAACTTTCTGTGATTCGATATTCCTTTAGCAATCATCTTTTTAATCAATATTTAATTGTTCTTTGCTCCTTGTTCTAGAACTTGTATTAATTTAACAGTGATAATCTCTATCTTGATTGAAATAAATATATAACATGTCTTCTGGACGGTAATCCTCATCTCCTCTTTGACCTGCCACTGCCAGGTCATTTCCCAAAAGGTACATTTTTCCCCAAATTTGTATAGAGTGTGATTCTTATTCTATATATTAACTTGGCAAAATTGACACAGCCCCGAACAAAATTGACACAGTATAAGGACAAGAGAATAGATGACTGTTTAATTTTGGGGAAAATTTCATACACAAAATCACAAAAATATATTAATAGCAGATTGCTTGATACCTTTTATGGTGAGCTGCGAGACTGATTTTCAGGTTGCCTTGGGTTTTCAGGTTGCCTCGGATTCAAATCTCGGGAGGTGATTAGGGTTACTGCTGGGTAAGAGGAGGAGGAGGACGAGGCGGCAACTGGAAGGAGGTGGCGATTAGGAGGAGGCGGCGGCGATTAGGGAGGAGGAATCGCCTGGAGAGGTTCGCATGTTCTTAGGTTCGCGTGAGGAGCGTGAGGAACGGCATGAACTAGAGGGTACGGTGGCAAATAATGGCATCTTCACAATTGTATGGAGGGCAAAATTGGAAATACATAAATACATATACTAAAACAGTATTTTTCAATTAATTCTTAATAAAAATAGTATTAGAATACAGCAATAATGACATTTTCACAATTATGGAAGTTTGGAGTGACATTTTTTCAATTTCAAAGTTTGGAGTGACATTTTCACATTTCCACGGTTTTGGAGTGGCATTTTCACAATTTTCCCTAATTTAAAATACATACTACATGGTTCTTTCTAATACAGAGCAAAATAAGTTTTGTCTTCTAATTGGCCGATATGCGAGGACAAATGATTCATTACCTTACTTGTGATGCATACTGTATCACAAGTGTATACCTAGATGTCATTATATATGTATCCAAAGTAAAGAAATAAACAATTTGTCTTCACAAACTAACTAATTAGGTGTTCTACACATGCTACATATTTTATTAATAGAGGGTAAAATATGAAATTTATAAATTTAAAATGAGTTTTAATAAAAAAAGCAATAAATTGAGTAAATTTGTGAAATTTAGAAATTTAGAAGGGTAAATATGAAATCATGAATTTTGAGGAAAGACATAATTTTAATTTTTTTGACGGGTATACATAAAATTTTCCCTTTTAAAAAGTTTGTGATAGTTTTATTGGTATAAAGAGCTCAGACCTACTTTCTTTTTATGAACACAAGTATTGTTGAATTTTGAATATATTATTTTTATACAGAGTGACATTATTATAGCATAGTGTGCTATGTGCAATTTTCAACAAAAGTTTATAATATTGTCTCATACAAATAAACCCAAAATATAGAACTAATAAATACTGAATAAATTTGTCATTAATTTTATAGCATATTAGAATTTTTTACATATCTCAATGAAATTTAAATTAATTAATGTTTTTTTTTTAAACAAAAAAGAGAGGCTAGAAGCCCATTTCATTATTGAAACATAAAATTACATAGTCAAGCCATACACTGGCAATTCATGATGAAGCACAAAAATAATAGCATAGCCATATAGGCAACCAAGCAGCAGAATAGCCAAACATAATAAATATCTAATGACTAAAAGTAGGCTAAACAAGCTATAACTAAGCCACTCAATAGAGGGCTGAGGGTAAAACTAGGGACAAAAATTGTTGAGTATGACATCTCATTCATTACTAAGGTTGACTCTAGGAGGCTGATACACCACAACCTCCATGTTAGACGGAATGACAATCAGAGGCACTATATCCTCTATAATCGGCATCCAATTCACAACTGCTATCTTGATCTTTTGCTTAATCGACCTTGTCCAATAAATTACAGTAGATTTAATGAGTAAAATTATATTCCTTATAGATTTTGGTACACAGTCATTAAAGCATACATCATTCATGTGTTTCTAAATCATCCAACACACAGAACTCAGAACTACCAGTAACCCTCGAGTTTCATGTAAGGGTAGTGTAAGAGCATAATGAAAAATATATATCATTCCTGACCCATTCATACATAATCATTTGACTTTTCTCTAACCAGAACCATATTTATTGGGCAAAAAAGCATGCAATAAAAAAGTGGTCTCTAGTATCATTTTCATAACAGAAGTAACAAGTTTGGGTGCATGTCCAGCCTTTTTTTGTCAGTATGTCTTTAGTGAATATTTTCTTATGCAAATTTAACCACATAAAAATTATAATCTTGTGTGGTACTGATATATTCCACCAGATCAATGGTTGGGGAGCTAACACCCCCCCCCCCCCCCCCCCCCCCCCCCTATGATTTATCAATTTGTAAATGGATTGTGTAGAATACTTTTCTGTGGGATCCCATCTCAATGCTAAATCATCATAGTTAGATTGGAAGGACACTGAACTACTGATTTGCAAAATGTTTGACCAGTCAGCATAATTCATTCCCATAAGTAAAATTAATTAATGGTTATTAAATGATAAAAGATGAAATGTCCAATTTTAATATAAAATTTATTTGGAAGCTGTTTTGGAACTGTAACCCAAACGGATATTGTACAATAAGTTAATTATTTAAATTAACTAGCTTACAATACATGTAATTAGGACAGGAGGTGAATGATAGTCAGTTTGTTTTAAATTAACAGTTGATAGTCAGTTACATAACAGATAACTGTCAATTGAAGAAGTTGTGGAGACCATATATTGACAGTTAAGGAACATGGACGGAAATGAGAATCAAAATAAAAGTATAAATAGATTCGGCTTCATTTCTCCTTGTCACTTTTCATAAAACCAGAGTCAAACAGACGCCGATTCCAAAAACAAAATTTGTAATCCATTCAATAAACAAAAACCTTTCTATATTTACAAACCTCTTCAACCTTCCATTTGACGCTCTTCTCTCCGACCAACAAACCATATCTATCTCATCTATCTCCACCATTCAATTACAAACCTAATTAATTATTCTCGGAAATCCATCCATTACCCTTGTGTGATGGCATAAGCCGCCATTTGAACCACACAAAATGGCGTGCTGTGTCAGCATCACCGCCTGTTGCGACCGCTACTACGATGCCACCTTCAATGCCGCCGGCCTACGCTCCTCAGTCATGTCCCTCTCTGACGGCACCTCCATCCATCTCTGGTCGCCTCAATACCCTAATCCATCGTCCCGCCCAGCCATCGTTCTAATTCATGGCTTTGGCGCCTCCGCCACTTGGCAATGGGCGTCATATCTCCGACCCCTTATTCGCTCCGGCTTTGATCTCTATGTACCCGATTTGATCTTTTTTGGCGGATCCTTCTCCCCTTCTCCGGACCGATCCGATTATTTTCAGGCTCGGTCTGTAGTCAGTGTGCTGGATCGCCTCGGAGTCAACCGATTTGGTCTGGTCGGAGTTAGTTATGGTGGGTTCGTTTCTTATCGGATAGCGGAGCTGTACCCAGAACGGGTGCAGCGGGTGATGTTGGTTTGTGCGGGAGTCTGTTTGGAGGATTCTGATCTGGCTGCGGGGTTGTTTGTGGTGTCCAACGTAGCGGACGCAGCCGAGCTGCTTGTGCCGCGGTGGCCGGATAAGCTGCGGGAGCTCGTCAGGTTGACGTTTGTCAAGCCGCCACGTGTCATGCCCACGTGCTTCATTCGGGACTACATCCAGGTAGGCGCACTTTTTCCCTAAAAAAACACTTGGAGGCATGTGATTGGTTTGACGGGTGCGTGTTTTGTCGTTTGTGTCGGGGGAGGAGGGAATGAATTCGCATCCTCTGAGATATCTCAAACTTTTGAGTGTTTTTTCTGAAAAATCTCAACCGTTCAAATACGTTCTGCACGAATCTCGAAGCACAGAAAATACTGCCCTTGCGCGATCTCCGAATAGGCACCGTACACGTTAGACACGCAAAAGTTGAGATATGACAGAGGATACGCAGTCGGTGGGAATTGGGGTTTGAATTCTGTTTGAATTGGGGTTGGTTGGTCCAAGCGAAACCTGTTTGCAGACAGTTTTTGATCTAGTGTGCCACTGTTGATGTATTCAACCATGTATATGTATTGAGAAGAATGCAGGCCAGTCCAGTGTAGATCGGAGTAGGTCCGATCATGAGTATGATGGGTTTCAAGACTGTCTGCTTTAAGATTAGTGTGAACAAAAATTGAAGCGCATATGTACAGATATTAAAATAGAGCACTTCAATCTTTAAGCGGATCGGACGGTCCGGAGCCCATCAAACTTAAAGGAGGTCTGGTACCATCAGACCTACTCCGCATCCAGTGCATTGATCTGCTTCATTGAGTGTATAAACTACAAACTACAACATTTCTCCTTTTTTTGTGAAAACTGAAAAGTGAAAACCAATGTGCTTGGACCCACCTAATGTCATACAATGGCCAGGTATCTTATCTTCTTTATGACTTTATTATGTGGGGGCAATAAAGACGTGGAAAGTTTGACAAGATTATTCCACTTGATTAGCCTCGCTTTATTTATTGAACAAAAGGAATATTCATTAGCCTCTGCCCTCTGTTAGTTAATTTAACAAAGGACAGCTAAATATTAATACTGCTATAAAAGGATGCGAAAATTCTTTAATTAATCGTATTTTTGTGCTTGTTGATTAAGACTTTTAGGCTCTGTTAGGTAGCAAAACGCAAGTTATGGGAAAAAAAAATTCACTCAAACTGAAAATTTTTATTCTCACATAAATAGTAATTTTCAGTTCAAATTTTTTGATTCCTATTCCCAATAGAGCTGCCGAACAAGGCCTTAGTGACTGCTATAGGAATTCTAGGTTCTTATTAGATAATGAAGTGAACAACGACAAATTAGAAGTTACTTTCAAAGTCATCAACCAAATATTTAGGCCTCGACACAATTTTAGAATTTTCAACAATTATTTCAGAAATTTTTTCCTTAATGACAGGTCATGTGCACAGAGTATTCTCAGGAAAAGACTGAGCTACTCCAGTCTCTCATAAAAGATAGAAAAATCTCAAATCTTCCCAAAATAACTCCGGTACACTTCTTTTACTCAATTGCTTTATAGCTCTTTCCAGTTGCTATTATTTTTTCCTTGGAACAGTAAACAAAAGGATAGACGCAAAATGCACAAAAAATTGACTCAACTAGTGCTGGCAGCATATTGTAAAAGTGGCATAATGATTTCAGCAGAGTATCAGATCCAGAAATTTATTCCTTTTGTTAAAAGAATTTGAAGTATCGAAGAATCTTAGCTTCACAGGTAGTGCTTTCAATCAAGGTAAGTTTTAACACATTTTGTATGCAGCCAACTTTGATTGTTTGGGGGGAGGAAGATAAAGTATTCCCATTAGAGCTTGCTCACAGATTGAAGAGGTGCGTTCTGTTTTTTTCATGCAAAAATGTAAAATCAGACAAGTCAGATAATGGTGGGTTAACCTGACATGCCTCACTAGCTGTTCAAATACATATATAACAGGGTGGCAATATTGACCAGACCCCACCCACCTAATGAAATGGTGTCGGGATCAGTCGGTTCTCTTGATTCTGGTTTATGTTTGATTTCATTATTTCTTAAAGAAAAAAAGGTTAAGTCCATCAGAGTTAAACTGATATAGTTATTCTGAGATAATATGATAATTTCAGGCATTTAGGGGAGAATTCTCAATTAGTTACTATCAAAGAAGCTGGGCATGCAGTGAACCTTGAGAAACCCAAAGAAGTTTGCAAGCACATAATCAACTTTTTTTCTTGAACCATCCTACTTTTGTCGCTCAAGGTTCGAGAGTCCTATCATTTGCTAAATACTTATGATTTTACATGAATAAAATGTATTAAACGTTTCAAGTGTAGCTCCTCTTTGTTTGTTTAGTTAAACTTTCTTTTGACTGAGCAACAGGTTTTTCTTTCTTGTTTATGTTTCAGATTGAGAAATTAAGAGATCATAAGAATATTTAATCTCAATTTAATATACAACTGACTGACCTCTTTATTGCGTAAATTGGGAATATTTCTGCAGGTGTAGTTGCGGCAATATCAGTCTATTAAGTGCAACACTGCAACCTCATTCTTTTAATTCGCTTAATCAACTATAAATTAAATGGAGGTAAAATTATTTGGGGCCGTCTCCTTTAAATGGAGACAGTGTAATAAATCATGCACGTATATTACATCCAACTTTTGTCTTAGAGAAACATGTGATATATGATTGGAATGAGGATTTTTTTTGCAAGAATCTCTACTCGTATCCAGAAACGATGTGATATACGTTGGTCACAGCCAATGGTTGGTTTACGGGCTGTGGTGGTGTTTGTGGTAATGAAACAAGCGTATTCTGCATTGTTATCATTTGGTTTTGTTGTAAGGTAATTAGGTGAGTTAATTTCTCAAGCAAGGTAGCTGTTTCGGAGGTGGCTGTTTCAGAGAGGTTCTCGGGAGGATTCATCATGAGAACGGGAAAAAACAGGAATCAAAACTCCTTAGAGCAATATAGTAAAGAGAATAGTAGTTAAAGACAAAGAAGAACTATAATTCTCTGAACTATATCACCAGGTTAATCGTCCTGCTCTGATACCATGTCACAATTAAAATCACAAAGAACACCAAACTCCCTTGAACTCCCTCCCTCCCTTATTTTATTAATCAAGCTTAATATTACAAGCAAGTTTTCTTTTCTGTCTTTTTTCTTAATTGAAACAGAGATGCACCTCCCTAGTTATATCCTTCTAAGAATGAAAAATAAAGCAACAATCATCTAGATATAGTAAATAAATATTGGCCACCTATACATAGCTAAACATAACAAATAAAAAAAAAGATAATAATAGATGCCAATCTTCTGGAAATATCTCTCAGGATCTTGCGTATCAACTTGCCAAATCCAACATTCCCCCTCAAGTTTATACGTAAATATCCATCATTCCTAATTTATCAAGCGATTCCTGAAATGTCTTGGTTGACACGGCTTTTGTCAGCATATCAGCTAGTTGTTCACTTGATCTCACAAAAGGCATTTTGATGACTTTCGCATCTAACTTCTCTTTGATGAAGTGTCTATCAATTTCAATATGCTTTGTCCTATCATGTTGAACCGGGTTATGAGAAATATCTATGGCTGCCTTGTTATCCTAATTCCTCGAGCAATCTTCTTAACCATAGCAGCTCACATATGCACTTCACCATTCCTCTGAATTCGGCTTCAGCACTTGAAAGTGCCACCACGTTCTGTTTTTTGCTTCGCCATGTCACTAGATTTCCTCCCACAAAGCTAAAGTACCCTGCAGTCGATTTTCGATCTACCACACAGCCAGCCCAGTCAGCATCACTGTAACCACTCACTTCTAAATGTTTGTTTTTCCGGAACACAATTCCTCTTCCTGGAGCCCCCTTCAAGTACCTAATAATTCTCATAACAGCTTCCATATGCTCATTACTTGGTGAGTGCATGAATTGACTCACAACACTTACTGCATGAGCGATGTCAGGTCTGGTATGTGATAGGTAAATTAATTTTCCTACCAACTTTTTGTATCTTTCTTTGTTAACTGGTGTTTGATTTGGGCTCACATCTAGTTTTACATTTTGAACCATGGGTGTATCAGCCGGTTTACACTCTAGCATCCCGACTTCGACAAGAAAATCAAGTACATATTTTCTTTGAGAGAGAAATATACCTTCTTTGTTGCGAGATACTTCGATTCCAAGAAAGTACTTCAGTCCACCTAGGTTCTTCATCTCAAATTCTTTTGACAATTTATTTTCTAATTCTTCAATTTCATTACGATCATTACCTGTTATGATCATATCATCAACATAAATAATTAAAACAGCAATTCTTCCCTGATTCTTTTTGTAGAACATAGTATGGTCAGATTCACTTTGAGTGTATCCACATCCCTTCATTACTTGACAAAACCGACCAAACCATGCCCTTGGTGACTGCTTTAATCCGTACAAAGCCTTCTCTAGTTTGCACACCTTTTTTTCTCTTCCCAATTGTTCATAGCCAGGTGGAATATCCATATATATTTCCTCCTTTAAGTTTCCGTGCAAGAAAGCATTCTTCACGTCAAATTGATGTAGAGGCCAGTCTAAGTTTGCTGCAAGGGATAAAAGAACTCGAACAGAATTTAGTTTAGCAACTGGTGAGAAAGTTTCTTGAAAGTCAATTCCATAGGTTTGAGTGTACCCTTTCGCAACTAACCTTGCTTTATATCTTTCGATTTTCCCTTCTGCATTATATTTTAGAGTATAGACCCACTTACACCCAACTGTTTTCTTACCCTCTGGTAAGTCAACTAAGGTCCATGTACGATTTTTCTTTAATGCATCCATTTCGAATTGCATTGCCTCAATCCACATTGGATCCTTTAATGCTTCTTCTAGTTTTTCCGGTACTATGACCGATGATATTTGGTTCACAAATGTTTTGAGTGGTTCACACAAGTTTTTAGTGGTGGTAAAATTAGCAATTGGATACTTGACTTCTTCGCTTGTTCCATCCTCTGGAACATAGCGCTTTGGTGGTTTACCTCGATTAGTCCTAAATGGTAAATTAAAAACAGGCTTAGCACGACTTACCTCATGATCATCCTCAGGAGTCATTGGCCTTTGTGGTACTTCGGATTGTAACTCTTCATTTGACTCAGCTACCTCAGGTACCACCCTATCCGGGCCAATATCTTCTGGATTGGGATCTTGTGGCGTGTGTTTATCATGAAATGAGCTTTCCAAATTTTTCTCATCAAAAATTGATTTCGGGCCTTCACATGGTTCGGGAATAATTAAATTTTGGATGGGAGCAATTAAATCCGTAGCTTGATATGGTTGCCTTAAAAAATCCAAATTTTGTGAATAATTGAATTCGTACTCAATTTCTTCCTGAATTGAATTATTTCCCTTGAAAAAATATTCACTTTCCAAAAAAACAATATCCATGGTTGTAAAAAATTTCCTTGTATTTGGATTGTAACATTTGTATCCTTTTTGATGCATCCTAAATCCTAAGAATACACACTTCTCAGCACGGGGTTCAAACTTTGATCGGGAAGGTTTTTGAAGATGAACATATGCAGTACAACCAAATATTTTTGGAGGTAAGTTGAGAATAGAAGGAATCCTAACATGACTGGATAATATTTGGAGTGGTGTTTTGAAATTATTGACTCGTGTTGGAGTTCTATTGTTAAGATACACAGCAAAAGATACTGCATTATCCCAAAAAATCGAAGGCATATGACTCTCAAACATGATCGATCGGACAGTTTCAAGGATATGTCTATTTTTCCTTTCGGCAATCCCATTTTGTTGAGGAGTACCAACACACGTGGTTTCGTGCAAAATGCCATTTTCCTTAAAAAAAACTTGTAAATTTTTATTTACATATTCTGTTCCATTATCACTTCTCAAAATCTTAATCCTTTTCTCAAACTGATTTTGTACCATCTTAAAATTTTTTTGAAACACATTTGTTACCTCATCTTTGGTTTTTAATAAATAAACCCATGTCATTCGGGTACAATCATCAGTGAAAGTTGTAAACCACCTACATCCTGATTTAGAGACAACTGGGGATGGTCCCCATACATCAGTATGAACCAAATCAAATGGAACCAAACTTCTTTTATCACTATCAAAATAAGATGTTCTATGGCTTTTAGCCTTAATACATGTTTCACACACAAATTGTTCATTCTCTAAACCAACAAATAAATGAGGGGAAAGTTTTTTTAAATACCCAAAAGAGGGATGTCCTAGCCTCTTATGCCATAAAAAAATTGTTTCTCTCGAGTTATTAGGTTTCATGCTTGACAGATAGGTTTTTCCAATCTTCACTTCATCAAGATAATACAATCCGTCTCGTTTAGTACCACGGCCAATGACCTCCTTCGTGAGGATATCCTGAAAGATAACATAATTCGGAAACATAAGCGCTACACAATTCTGTTCTTCTGTTAATTGTCCGATTGAGATCAGTTTGGTTGATAAGGATGGGACAAATAGTGTATTTTTAAGGGTGATATTATCTGACACGGGCACATCCCCTGCCCCTTCTACCGGGTAAGTCACCCCATTTGCATTAAAAATACCATTTTTCTTTGTTTTCCTATTGGTCACAAAATCTCTTTTTGAATAGGTCATATGATCCGTGGCCCCTGAGTCTATTATCCATTCACCTGATTTTTTATATTCGGGATAATTAGAGAAATAAGTTTTACCTGGGCCTTCACATGTACCAGATGTACCTGTTGCATGTAAGGCAATTGATCTTGTGCCTTGACCTGTTTCATGACTCATTCTTAGCTCTTGTTCTTGGCTTGAACCGGCCCAGTAGCTCTCCTCTTGACCCGACATCTTGCCTCTAGGTGGCGTTTGCTTTAGCTAGAGTTGTTGATTCGGCACCAGATGAGGCATCGGGTTGACTGTGCCTTGGGCTTGATTCGGCACAAGATGAGGCTCAGCTGTTGCAAGTGCTGCCTTACCCTTTGGCATTTGTTGCTTATTTTTCCTCCTTTCTACATACCACTCGGGGTATCCCACAATTTGAAAACATTGCTCCTTCACATGTCTAGTTCCTCCACAGTGTGAACATTTCAATTTAGATTTATCAACTGGGTTATTTTTATTGAGAGTGAGTCTTACCTCTGCGGATTTAAACCCTTTAGAGACCATCGCCATTGAATTCTGATAGCCTCCATCTCCTTTGATCATAACCTCCTGCCTAATGTTCTCACGCCTTACGTACCCATACGCCTGTTCTATTGTGGGGAACGGGTTGAGTTTGAGAACTTCGGCTCTTACATGATCTAGCCGGTCATCAAGGCCATCAAGAAATGCATAAACTCTATTCTTCCTGATATATGTGTTGAATGCTTCTATGTCATTAACACACACCATCGGATTGGGACACCGAAAATCGATTTCTTGCCACAGTTTTTGCAAGTCATCGTAGTACTCTTCTATGGCCCTGCCTCCCTGTTTAAGGTGAGATACTTGCCGGTTGAGTGCAAAAATTTGTGCTTCATCACATCCATCATAGAAGGTCGTAGCTATTGCTTCCCACACACCTCTTGCTGTAGGATATCGGATGTAGCTCCCCCTCAGCCTTGGTTCGAGAGAGTTGATTAACCACCCTTTGACAATAACATCATAGACTAGCCATTTTTGATACAGAGGTTCGGTTATGTCCGGTGGTTGAGGTATGCCCGTGAGATGCTTCATTCTCTCGCGTCCTTTTACGTACATCTCAACTGCTTGACACCAAAATGCATAATTTGTGCCGTCCATCTTTATGTCAATAGGATTGGGATGTATAGCTCCATCGGTCACAGCCAATGGTTGGTTTACGGGCTGTGGTGGTGTTTGTGGTAATGAAACAAGCGTATTCTGCATTGTTATCATTTGGTTTTGTTGTAAGGTAATTAGGTGAGTTAATTTCTCAAGCAAGGTAGCTGTTTCGGAGGTGGCTGTTTCAGAGAGGTTCTCGGGAGGATTCATCATGAGAACGGGAAAAAACAGGAATCAAAACTCCTTAGAGCAATATAGTAAAGAGAATAGTAGTTAAAGACAAAGAAGAACTATAATTCTCTGAACTATATCACCAGGTTAATCGTCCTGCTCTGATACCATGTCACAATTAAAATCACAAAGAACACCAAACTCCCTTGAACTCCCTCCCTCCCTTATTTTATTAATCAAGCTTAATATTACAAGCAAGTTTTCTTTTCTGTCTTTTTTCTTAATTGAAACAGAGATGCACCTCCCTAGTTATATCCTTCTAAGAATGAAAAATAAAGCAACAATCATCTAGATATAGTAAATAAATATTGACCACCTATACATAGCTAAACATAACAAATAAAAAAAAAGATAATAATAGATGCCAATCTTCTGGAAATATCTCTCTGGATCTTGCGTATCAACTTGCCAAATCCAACATATATCAATAGATCATACAAAATATAAGGGACATAAAGCCAATACCCTTCAAAATAAAACACATACAACGAGTCAATGTTTAACATACCCATATCATGCTTCTTGCTACTTGTTTTTTGCTCCTTACTCCTTGCTTATTGATAAACCAATTCTAAAACCTTCCTTGTATTTTGTACCTACACAAAAAGCACGTATAAACCATATCTTATATGAAATGACCCCTCCTTGCATTTTTAGAAGCAAAATCATCAATTATATGTTCAACATCAATAGTTTTCAAGATATTTTTTTCGACACTTAATATTGTTAATCCATTCAACCTATCTTGAGTCATAGTTGTTCGTAAATAAGATTTTATCAACTTTAATTTTGAAAAACTCCTTTCTGCAGATGCCACAGTAATAGGTACAGTTAGTAAAACTCTATAAGCAACCAAAACATCATTTTCTATTTCTTTTTTCACTACCTAATGCATATTTTCTAGAAAACATTATTTTAAATTAAAAGATAAAACAAAGTAATAGAACGATAAAACCTAGGCAATGAGGTAGAGCAGTCCAATATAGAGGCCGCTCCGTTGCCGCGCTCGCTGACAATTTTCTAGGTTTATGGAATCAGTTTTGTGCAACAAATTCATACTGAGTCTGCACTGATGAATTCAGTAACACAATGTTAGCATACAGGCGCGGTTCCATCAGATGTACTAATTCGCTCAGGCAATTTATAATTGTTCTATACCACTATTTCTGTACTGGACCTCGTTGTTTTAGGATGTAGTCTAGTGCATCGACTAGCTATGTACATGGAAGGATGCATATTACAATTGCACATATAATTAATCACATATTTTGACTTTTGAGTTACTCCAGATCATTAACAGAAATTCTCAAAATAATGGAATATGAGAAGCAATATAGCATTGATGTGAAAACAGATAATAGAGCAACAGTGATGCCGAATAATATCATTGATATTTTCACCATCCTTCTTTATTCGTTAGAAAACTATTGATGTTGATATATCAATAAAAAACCGGTTGAGTGGCTTTTGTAGAGAAACAATGGAACAACCAATAATGCTGCACAAAGTAGTTGCGTAATTTTACTTGAGTAATATTTTGAATAGTAATAATATAAACGCATATTTTGAATACGCTCATTTAATCATTTAGTTTTATCCATAGTACGCATACAAATCCGGTTGCTATTATTTTTCTTCTATGTTGGCATCTGAATGGTGCTCCTTGATTCACAATTTTGTTTACATAACTGTACCAATTCAAGGCCTAATGTTTACTTTTTTAATAGATCACTGCAACTGTTTCAATTATCTAAGACGCTGTAGAAATCTTGGAACTGTTTTTGAAGTAAACCTCTTTAGTTCTTTATTTTACTAAGCCTCTTATCAACTACTTGGTTCCTTTGTAATTCTTAATTACCTTAATACCTTGGATCAGAAAACTGGATAGCAAATGCAGAAAACATAACACATTAACTAGTGACAGCAGAACGTGCTGGTGATGTGATGGCATTGCAAAAATATTAGCTGAATCTGATACTTACTCTTTGCTTTTAGTACAGGCAATATCCTTTTGTTATAAATTGAATAATTGTATTACACCTGTCCTATTTTATGATAATCTAACTCATTATATACGAAGCTAACTTCGTTTCATTGCAGGAGAAGAAGTATTTCCAGTTTTCCACTAGAGCTTACAATAATATTGGAGCTACGATAACAGCATAATGAGAAGGAAATTTCATTAGGACACATGTCTTGCACATTAGTCAGAAATGGGAATAAAAATTACAACAGAAATGGCTTGTGGTAAATGTCGAACTTTTGTGATGAAGATAGCTGGGGCTCCTGGAAAACAGATAAACAGCATCAAAAACTCATTAATGCCGACCAGCCCACAAAAATGGTTTTCGATGTACACATGCCAATTTTAGGGTCCTACTCAATAATAAGGCACATTTAATAAACATTTTTGCAGAATTTCATATTCATTTTTTATTATGTTCAGATGTAAAATATAGGTGTATCACCGCATTCTGTTGTTTATGACAAGAAAAAAATTTCTAAAGGATTTATTAGAGCCAACATTTACAGATGACCAAAGGGTGAAATGAAATTAGTAGGTGTTGAGCCCAATGGAATCAGATTGACCTGTGTTGAGCCCAATGGAATAGCCCGACGAATGAGAGAAGCTATGGGGCCACTGAACTGACAACTGGATCCAGTTTCACGAATTGCACATCTCATAGCAGTGAGCAAACGACCATATGTTGTCCCGGGCTCCGATTCTACTGCCTGAATAAAGCTGAAAGTCATGGCACCTGTTGAAGTGCTGCGGGTAAACGCCTGCTTATGCAAGTAATAGGAATAATTGTTAATTCATGACCTGAAAGTCAGAACATGCTACCTCTACAGCATCTCCCTCATATTGTGTCCACTGAGACTTGAATCAGAATGTCTTAAAAGTCATTTTAGTAACTTAATTTTGAGCTACCGGTTGGATTAATAAATATATATATTAGCAGCACTTCAATGATTGAATTTTTGAAGTTTGAAAAAATCATAGACTAACCGAAGTATCAGCAGAAGTTTGATTATCATCACAACCACTGATCAAAATTGCAATCCCTCCATTAGTTCCTTTATATTCCCGTGATGGTGCACTGTGATCCTCCCATTGCCAGGATCCACTCCTTAAATAAAATTAAAAAGTGTATATATGAACACATATATCAAGAGAAAATCCAATTCAAAACTAACTGAGAAAGCTCCACAATTAGTAAGTTTGCAAATCAAGAGAAAAGATTAACAAATTCCGAAAGAAGACATAATTAAAGAACTAAATATATTTTTTTTTTTTTGAAAGCTTCGCAGAAGCTGTGAAGTTGTGAGCGGGGCTCGAACTCTCGGTCTTTGGGTAACTACAGTCCTAGGACCTTTCTCCTAGCCAACTGTGCTACCGCCCTATGATCTCTCAAAAGAACTAAGTTGTGCTTCACAATTAATGGGTATTCTTATACCACATATATATTCTGAACAATCATGTCTCCGACTTCAGAAAAAGGAAAAAAAAATAAGGAA
Organism: Carex rostrata; assembly: GCF_964058835.1. Taxonomy (NCBI): domain Eukaryota; kingdom Viridiplantae; phylum Streptophyta; class Magnoliopsida; order Poales; family Cyperaceae; genus Carex; species Carex rostrata. The sequence goes on from NC_135921.1 coordinate 7,691,410, forward strand.
GAAAAAAAACCTTTGACCGACCCCTCATTAGAGTAAAACGAAAGAAATTAGTCTAAAATATTATTCATCTTAATTAGACATGTCGGATCAGGACAATCAGGTCCTTGCTAACATAACTATATGACTCAAGCATTTGTGTGAATGTATTTGTGTTCATGAGAATATAAATTAAGGTTCATAACTGTATTCATTCAACCACCAAGAATATACCTGGAGATACGACACAAATAAGGCAGGTCAAGAATAGTCCCACTATGGCATGCATCGACAAGTGCGTGAAGTTTAGCATTGTAGGGGAGTGGTCGGACAATGATTTCGTTGATCTCGTCATCGAGAATTGTCCCATTGGTCTCAAAGTCGAGGGGGCAGAGTGCCTCGTCATAACCATCCAGCTCATCATTTGTCATGTCAAGCTTTTGCACCCCATGACCCGAGAAATGAAATACCAGCGAATCGCCGGCAGTGCATCCTGACACAAGCCAGCGCATGGCAGCTCGCATGTTTGCTTTGGTTGGGATCTTATTTGGGTCGCGATCCTCCTCTGCATGACAATGAGACATAAAAATAGTATTAACATTTGCAATTAATTTATTTACATGACTGATCAAAACTTAAAAGTTTGATTAAAAGGTTCGAGAATTAAGCTTGAATTTTTATCCAGTTCAAAAAAGGAAGCTTCAATGTTTATCATAATTCTCTCATCTATGTTGGATGTTCATGTAATAGTAATTGGTAAAGTCAAGAGTTTCACGTACAAAATTTGGATCCTTTTCAATTAGCAAGATTACACGATATAAATGGTAAATGATTAGACATAAATTGTGCAAAGTGAATCAAAGTGTCACGTACCAGTGAGAATAAGAATACTCTCCCTAGGGAAACCAAATTTCTGAGCGAGAAGATAAGCAACGCAATTCACATCATTTATTGTTCCTTTCAGCTCGTACCGGCTCGATGCATAAGCTATCCCAATTAAAAGCGCTCTTTTGTTTCCAAAAACGCGGGGATAACTCGTCGGGGGATAAAACCTCAAATTTGAATAACCAAACTGTTGCATCCCCGCATTCGACCCATAAGAATGCGTGGACAAATTATTGAATGAATTGCCTGATTTAGCAAAATTAGAAACTATAGACCTGACGAAGCCGACGGCATGACGAACCGGGTCTCGTCCGACATATGTTGTACCATGGCATAAAGAACAGCAGATGTTGCGTGCATATGCTGGAACCACAAGCGTGACACCACACTTGCTGCATCTCACGGTTGTACTGTGATTTGTATTGCCCATTTTTCTTCAAACTTCTTATTATTTTTATTTATTTGGGTTTGTTAAATCCTATGCATGCAGAGAGAAAAGCGATTTATAAATAGCTTTGATTCTAAGCAGACTCTTATGCAGGAATGAGATAAGGTTTGCTTTCTTTGACATTGCTTTATTCCAAAAATAAAATAAAAAGTGAGCAAGGAATTAGATTCTTTTTTTAAAAAAAAAAAAAATCTTTAGCATGGAATTATACTTTCACGAAGAGATTCTTAATTGGATTAGTTAATTTTCTTATAGGACAGTGATAACAATCCCCGCAGGTTTATCCCCGCATTTATCCCCGCAGATACTACCAAAAAAAACATGGGGGGACCGCCCAATCATTAATGAGCGTTTAAAAAACTGCAGGTATTTAACTTGAAGCATTAAAGTATTTACCTTGAATTTGTCAGGTATTAAACCCTATGCAATGATATCTATTTATGAAAGAATAAATCAATCCATTAATTGTCCCCGCACAAAATTTCCTTTTTTTTTAATCGTCCCCGCACAACTAGGAACCATTAAACATGGGGGGACCGCTCAATCATTAATGAACGTTTAAAAAACTGTTAGTATTTAACTTGAAGCATCAAAGTATTTAACTTGAATTTATCAGGTATTAAACCTTATGCAATGATCTCTATTTATGAAAGAATAAATCAATCCATTAATTGTTCCCGCACAAAATTTCTTTTTTTTTTGAATCGTCCCTGCACAACTGGAGACCATTAAATAAACAATCCTCTCACCCAATGATAAATACTCTGAGACATAATGATAAATATTTTATGTTACATGGGTAAATACTTGACATTATATGGATAAATACTTTATGTTACATGGATAAATATTTCTCAGGCATACTTGCAACTTTCAGCAAAACATCAATGATAAATACTCTCATGCATAATGATAAATACTTTATGTTACATGGATAAATACTTTGTATTGCATAGATAAATACTTTGTATTGCATAGATAAATACTTTGTATTGCATAGATAAATACTTTGTATTGCATAGATAAATACTTCTCAGACATAATTGCAACTTTCAGTAAAACATCAATAGTAAATACTTTCAGACATAATGATAAATACTCTATGTTACAAGGGTAAATACTCTATGTTACAAGGGTAAATACTCTATGTTACAAGGGTACTTCTCAGAAATAATGATAAATATTTTTTTGAACATCAATTAACATATAAGCATTTATTAACAGTGATTGTTATTAGATAACAGTATAATTAATGCGCAGATTGTTTTTAAAACAATAATTAACGCGGGAATTGTTATTAGAGGAATGCATAATTAATGCGGGGATGGGAGTGGGGGTTCTTATAATTAGTGGGGGGATAAAAGGAAACTTTTAGGGAAATTAGTGGGGGTATATATGACAGTTAAGGAAGAGAGAGAGTGCGGAGAAAATGGAGGGATGGGAGTGGGAGATTTGTTATAATTATTCTTTCTTATATGGGGCCAAGTATCATTCCAGAAGCTTCGTACAAAACTCGAACAAGTGATAAAGCTATACAGTAAATATTTCTTAGAAAATGGAGAAGAAAAAGAATTGGGGTGAGAGAGGCTCGAACTCTCGACCTCAGGATTACTCAGAAGCTATGAGACCTACGCGCTAGCCAACTGCGCCACCACCCCATGCAGTTATATCTACAATTTTAGATTATATTTACTTATCTTAATGATCTAATTTTGAACTATGCCCGGAATTTATTTTGATGCAAGTTTTGAAATGTTATTGACAACCGTATGATCAATTAAACAGTTACAAAAATAAATACACATAACAGTAGCTATATTCATTACAGTTTAGATAGGTTGTTTATTAAATCTGATCGATGCTATTCAAATTCAAATGAATAATTTATCAAACAATTTTCAAAAATAAAACTTTTTTTTTTGGTAATTGCTCGATAACCAAATACTTGTCAAATACTAAATTTAATATACAACATATTTAAACTATAATAAACAAATCTATAATATTGTTATCATTGGAAATGATACGCATTTTGACATAAACGAAATGCAAAAAATATATCAAATTCAATCATATTGAGTTTCAATAAGATCCCAACAATACTACAAGTTTTTCCAAGTACACATTGTGCACTTATTATGACATGTTTCAACAGTTGAGGAATTGCCATTTTTGAATAATTAAAAACAGTTGACGAAATTATTACATGATCATTTCATTCTTCTAAATTTTTTTTTTTAAGATTTGTGGCATGAATGCCTAATTCGTTTTAGTTAAATTGTTCATTTGTTCAACCAATTTGTCAAAATTATTGTAAGAAGAGCCGCCTGCCATGATTGCTGCTCTGGCCTTATCCTTCCATTCTCCAGCTCTCTTCCTCATCTCCTTCCCTTTCTCTCCATCCATCAATTCCCTCACCATTGCCTCGACTTCACCTCTTTTCACATTCCCACCAATTTCCATCCCCATCCCCCATTCGTTGCACAAATACTTGCAGTTCGTCGGTTGCTCTGCAAAGAACGGCCAACAAATCATCGGCACCCCCTCATATATACTCTCAATCGTTGAATTCCACCCGCAATGGTTCAAAAATCCACCGATTGCCCGGCGAGCCAACACCTCTTCTTGGTTGCACCACCCGACCATCACTCCTCGCCCTTCGATTTCCTCCAAAAATTCTTTAGGTAACACCGCATCGTTACCTTGTACTAGGTCAGCACGCACAACCCACAAAAAAGGGTGCATGCTGCCGGCTAGTCCCCATGCAAATTCCAACAACTGCTCCGCTGTCATGACAGTGATGCTTCCAAAGTTAACATACACAACCGATGCAGCAACTTGCTTGTCAAGCCATTCCATGCACCCAGTACTGTCTTCCTTCCACAGATTTGAACCGATTGATGCTATCGGATCACTCTTTGGAATGCAACGGACTAGCGGTGAGATCGGACCCACTGTATATGTGTTTGGAAGCCTAATTACAAGGGATGTGATTTTCAGTAAAGCATCCAATTATTATTTTTTAAAATTTTAGCATCTAATTAATTAACATACCTTGACCGGATTGCATGCAGTACATCATGCTCAAGGTCCTCAAATGTGTTGAGGATGATGCCGGTGGCGCGAGGAGCATCGTCCTCACACTGGTTGATGTTGATATTAACCATGATGTCGTCAGGGTCGGTTGTTTGAATGAAGGAAGGAAGGTCACGTAGACGGATATTATTCATTCCGTCGACCCAATCGAGCGGAGTGTCGAGGTATCCGTTGGTGAAGAAACTCTCATCTGAAACAGAGAACAACCAATAGTTTTGAGAAACTTTTTTTTGTGCGTTAATATATATCTTCATGTTAGCGTATGTAACAATAAGGAAATGGTACCCAGATAGATAATCGTAGCATTTTTTTTAAGTGTATTTAGCAATCTTAAAATAGTTAAATTTACTAAATTATGGCAAATTTGTATAGTTACACCTCTTATATTATATATGTTTGTATTTAATCTCTCTTTATTTTTTTACTTTTTTTTTATGTGAAACCCTTGGGCGTTGCATTGATTAATTAAAAACAAAAGTAGCAATTACAATTACTCCTACAGGCTACAGTGTGCTCTACCAGTTACCGATTGTTGCACTATGCTACCTACTCCTACCAATCAGTAAATAGTGTCATAAAATTAAAATATTACAGTCCTCTACTGAATAGAACTATGATAGACCTATATTATATACATATTCAATCTAATTTTTATTACGAAACAACATTAAATATATTGTATTTCGAATATAAAAAGAATAGAATACACCTAGAATCAAGTTACTGCGTTTGCTCGGTTTTAATTTGTAGGAAATGAAGAAAAACAAAGAAAAATGCCCAGTACGGACTCACAGATTGCGATACGGATGCACTAAGTACTTAGATGGATTTCTGGACGCGCGCCTATTTTAAAAATGTATAATGAGTTATGCATCAAAATTCGTGCGGACGCACACTGTAGCAGCACACAGAACTGACACCTGATCTTAAAACAGTCATAGATTTTGACTCGTAACTCCGTTTTGGGCGTATGACCACTTTTCGGAAAGCTAGCGAGAAGATCTACAATCTAAGAAACTAAAAAAAGAAATTTGGGAGCCAGTACGGACGCACTCAGTACTTAGACGAATTTTCAGCATCTCAACACTTCACAGAAAAAGTCCGAGCCTAATGCAGACGTACTCACCTCCAGTGCGGCCCAGAGCATCCGCACTGGACCCGCAGACAGCCAAAAATACCCATTTTTGACAGTTTTCTATTTTTAGCACATCCAGGACGCGTTTCAAGGGCCTAAAATTAAACATGCCAGTCTGGGAAACATGTAAAGATAGCATCCACTAACCCCGCTATCTAGCCTCTAAATTGGGCATGATTTTCAACTATAAAAAAGGGGGTTCATTCCCATTCAAGGCATCTCTTCGCAAAGATCAATCTCATTTCTCAAAATCCTTTCTCCACCAATACTTAGCGTAAAATTCTACAATCAAGGAAGCAATTCAAGTAGGAAGAAGAAGAAGAATTCAAGAAGAATGCAAGATTTAGGGTTCTTCATCTAAAGAAGGGTGTAATCTATTTCTCTATTTAATTTCTCTTTATTTTAGCCAATTTTTGTAATGAATTCTTTGTTGAATACTTGCATCTCCATGAGAGGCTAGTTTTCTCTCTAGGGGTTTAGGTCAATGCATTAACTTGTTTAATTTTATCTTATTCGGTTATTTGTTTTTATTATGATTGTTTTATATGATTTGATTGTTAATTTCTTATATTTATCATTTGTGTTGATTACATAGTTAGTACTTGAAATCGATGTAGTCCCGCTTTGGATTCGAAAGAACCAAAGTAGTTAGGATGAGAGGAGAGTACCAAATTATGAACACAAATACCCTAGGTTTAAATTAGGATCTAACCAATTTGTAATCTAAGCCGGAACTACATAAATTAAGGTTAGGGATTTAGTGAAGGACGTAACTGTGAAATCAACCCCTAATTAGGACACCTAGATTGATTAAGTATTGATATGTATTTTGTGTGCACGAGATTGTTAAATATCCCTTTATGATGGTGACAATCCTAAAAACAGAGGAACATTAACCCACCGCACCAAAATACTTGTATCAATAATTAGTTGAAATAGGTTAACAAGAGCTTATGGTCTAGGTAGCTAGGGTGAATGACCTAACCGTGAAGTCCGAATTACTTAGGCATGTTATTAATTCACGAAAGTGACCCTTAATGATATATTAGGTTAGAAACATCATCAAATCATACATGAATTTAAACAAACCGAATAGATAGAATTAGCAAGGGATTGTAGACTAAATGCCCCTAGATCTTCCCAATTCTTGAAAGCAACCAAGATTTTATTTTACTTCTTTTTTTTTACTTTTATTGTTTTAAACCTCCTCTTCTCGGGTATTGAACCCCAAACTTAGAATTGTTAGAACAAAACCCCCCATTTAATTTTACTTTCTTGCACAAATCTGAAATTAATTGATAGAGTTAAAGATTAGTATTTTCTGATTTCCCTGTGAATCGATACCCAAAGTATTACAATGATAGATTGTGCGCTTGCAATCGATTATTCATTGAGTATTTAGATTTATAAATTTAAAAGTTAAAAGAGTATAAAAACAAGCATAAAATTCTATACTTAAAATAATCAACAAACTAAAGAAAGGAAATAAGAAAACAAATAAACTGTTCTATTGCAACAACTAATAATATCCATTATGGCAGGGGCGGACGCAGGATTTTTGTCAGGGCGGGGCAATAATCGGAGGCAAATAGCTTATCGGGTTCAAACCCAATAGCTTATCGGGTACAATTCAACATAAAAAAATACCAATCAATATAATAAAAATCCTAAATTACTTGAAAAAATCAACAATTCAACATTTATAGGGAATTTGAAATCAACATTTTGGTTCAACTTGGCAGCCTCTGCCTTTGAATTCAAAAAAAAAAAAAAAACATTTTGGTTCAACTAATTTTCGTTATTTAGGATCAGCGCCTATTTGGGCTCCGCTAATTTGTTTCGCTCAGAGTTTATATGGGCTCCGTTCCATCTATTAGAATTCCAAAATGGGCTACAGAGGGGGCAATTTGAATTCCAGGGAGAGGCAGAGGTCCGAAAAGCATATTTTTAGCACTATTTTTGAAAATCCAGCGGGGGGCAGCTGACCCCCCCTGTGCTACAGTAGATCCGCCCCTGCATTCTGGTTCCTTTTGAGTGGAATTATAAGGTACTTATATAAGAGTATCATTTACCATGCGCAGGGCCGGTCCTGAAGATTTTGGGGCCCGGGGCGGAAGAAATTTTTGGACCCTTTATATATACCCGTGTTGTAAAAAACAGGCTTAACGGCCTATTATATGCCTGTTTAATTGTTAATGGCTGTCAAACAGTTATGAATACACTTATCGAAAGTCTATTAGTGAATTTTTCCGATTAATTGGCCGATTATTCGTGATTATTCCCAATTATTTTGTTTATTCTCGTTTGATCGTCCGTTTTTTTCCGTTTATTCCCATTTATTTTTGTTTATTCCGGTGATTATTTATTTTTACATTGTTTTTTTTTCTGTAACTGTGTGATAATAAGTTTCATAAACATGTATTGCAATTTTATTTGTGCTTGACTATACATTCAATTTTTTTATATATGTTTTTTCTTCTTACTTAGTTTGAATTAATTGATTAATTCCTCTATTATATATATACCATATATTTTTCTTACTTACTGATGTAATTTTTTCAATTAGTACATCATGTTCATATATTAAATTAAGTTGTTATTACAAACTAACTTTAGTGATTTTATGTTGGAATATTTCATGTCTTTCAAATAATATATTGTTAGTGTTTGAAAATGCTTAATTCTCGAATTTATTTTTTAATTAAATAAATGTGTTACTTACACATGTAAAGTGTGTGTGTATTGTTAAGCGTAGTTTCATGTTATAATAATAGAACTAAATTAAATTAAGATTATTTGATGAGTTTGATGAGTTAAATAAATTATTTTTTTAATAAATTATGAATATATACACATAATTTTAATGAAAATACAAAATTGTCCGCATAATTCTGATTAATCGGCCGCATACTGATTAATTGCTTGACAGAATCTCGTTCGTTCGACAAGCGCATACCGTTATTTACAATAATGATATACACAATTTTTTTATTGATATGTAAATAAATCTATCTATTTATAAAAAAGTTTGAACCCTTTGAATATTCAAAGTTTGGGCTCTAATATTTTATTTATTTTTAATATATACAGATTAATTTTTTTTAATATATGCAAAATATTTTTGTTTCTTTTGGGACTCCATAAATCTTGGGGTCCGGGGCGGTCGCCCTAGCTGCCCAACACCAGGGCCGGCCCTGACCATGCGTCAAAGTAGATCAAATTCTATGTTTGTAGTATTTTTCATTTTTGCATGAAAACTGCAATAACACATAATAGAAGCCTATATATTTTTTAAATTTTTTTTTCACAATTCTATCCGTCAGCCAAACAGACCCTATAAGTAAAAATATATATATTCACGTATATGTAAGATAAAGTGATAAGGTGCAAGCTCCTGATTTTCGAAAGCAAAGAAGAAAAAAAACTAAGGTGGTCTTAAACCTTTACCAGCCTTGACTCTATGCCAGATCTGTGTACAATTTACTATTTTATTTTTTAAAGACATGCCACACGACAGGAGATTTATTATTATCACTTGGTGGTTAGAACCCACTTATTAGTCAGTCAAGACTGTTACGAATTATACATTTTACATTTCTAACTAATTTTAATCTAAAATTTCTAATTCCGTCCTTGTATCAAGGCAAATTGGAAGATTTATTTTCTTGAAAAGGAGATTTTGGATGCTTCCTTCAAAAGTCAGAACTACGTAAAGAGACGGCCTTTGAAATATGGATACGAGATGAGCCACACATGCTATGACCATCTGTGAACCACATACTAATAATAAATAAATCTAATTAAACGAATTAAATCAAATTTAAATCCTAGATACGAGATGAGCCGCATACTCCGACCATCTGTGAAACCAACCCATAATCCATGTGCGACGAGCACCTCTTTGATTTAAAATTAAATAACATGAAATCATTCATGTGCACCTCGAGTCAGATTTTCTTAATATCTTATTTGGATAGAGAGTACAGGATTAGTTAATTAAAATTCAGAAAGTTAATGAAAAATTCAGTTACCGTTATAGACAGGGACAGAACTAGAAATTATTAATAAAGGGGACTGAAAATTAAAATGCATAATGTAATAAGTGAAATTTAAACTCAAAACCTCTCAACTACAAGATAAAACTCTAACAATTAGACTACAAGTAAACATTTGATTATTATTGATGGGAGCTATATTATATAAAAAGTTCTAAAAAAATAAATTTTAATTAAATTTCAATATATATAACTAAAATTTTAAAATCATAGGGATAGTTTAGCTATCTTTCCAATACATTGAGATCCACATCTAATTATAGGTTTTTGATTAAAAAAAAAATTGAATGAGAATTATATACGTAAGATATAGGGTTGGATTTGTATCATTTTATTTGAAAATGTTTTCAACAATTTTTTTTTCATTCATTCACCTCAAATCGGAAAGAAAATCAATTCTATTAATTGCAATCATGCAATGTTAAACTTTTGTTCTTATGTACTTTTCATCTAGAGATAATTTTGTCACTCAAACACAATTCGAAAAAAAAATATTTTATTTCCATTCCCCTTCCTTTACTCTCCATCCAAACAAAATATAAAAAACAATTGCGGCAAACACCTAACTCGGCCTCTTCATATTCACCAAAAACATTGAATGTAAATTACTTCAATCGGATTGCGTAGCTTCATCTTCGGATCTATACGTATACATTGAGTGTAAATTACTTCTTTAATTCCATATACTAGTAAACCAAATGTCATCATCCAATTTCTTTTACCTATTTTGTTTAGTTAGCATTTTAAAATAATTAAATTTCAGAGTTAGCAGCACTTCAAAAAAAAAAAATCAATGTTAGCTGGAACACAGACATTATCTGTGCACCATCTAGCTAGGAACGGAATGAAACACACAGACATTATTTGTGCAACACCTAGAAACGGAATGCAGACAAAATCAAGTCCTATGTATTTATTTATTTTTGCGCATGTTCAGTAGCAGGAGTTCAGATCCATAAAGTAACTCAATCTTTGGGTTTTGAATCGGGACCGTCTGATTTGAATCCGTGATAATCTATCCTAAGTGGAGCGCACACATCTCGAGAGATGAATTCGAATCGCAAAACAATCTCGAACAACGGATTCGAATCGAACGATCTTGATCCAAAACCTAAAGATTAGGTTACTTTAGGGGATCTGGACCCCAGTAGCAGTACCTTTGAAGGGTGTATAGCCTCTCTTGACAAGCTGAGCATAGTTCAAGTACCCCAGGAACCCGCAAGCACTGGTAGTGAAGAACAAAAACACCGGCAAACCAAGCTCTTTTGCTGGATAAACCGGGAAGCCCATCGCCCCATCTGCCACAATGCACGTGACAGGTGGCACCCCTTCTTCTTTCTCAATTCGCAAAATCAGTTCCTTGAGTTTATCTGGGCACGTGCGCCTGGTCGCCTCACATAGTGCAGGTATGTCTTGTGTTGCATCCTGATCAGACTGAGGCAGCCCATCCGGGATCGTCTCAAAGCGGAAATCGGGCAGGCCCCTGACAGACTTGGGCCCACGGGAGCGTAACAAGCGGTTGTGGTTAAATTCGGTGTTGATGAAAGTGATGTGGAAGGCTTTGGAATGGTGTAGGAGCTTGGCTAACTTGAGCATGGGGTTGATGTGGCCTTGGGCCGGGTATGGAAGAAACACAGCATGGCTTTTACTTTCAGGGGTGCTCATGATGTGATTTCTTCTCTTGTTAATCTCTCTCTCTCTCTATATATATATAAATATACTCTAGCTTCCAGATCTGTTGTTATATACAAACACCATTAATATTTATTTATTTTCTTTTTAATAAAAGATATATAAGTTCCGTTTCATATATGAAACATAAGATGCAAATTACAGTCAGGCAAGTTATATAGCACTGTCACAGAATATACGCAGAAATAAGCCTTGAGATAAAGCAAAAACAAAAGGCTCTACATTTAATAGTCCAACCAAAACACAGTTATTGATAATGAAACTACTGCTAAGCCACCTTTACTAGGGCTGAGGGCTACTGATCCTATAACTGAATCTATATACACAAAAAGAAAAATTTTGTGTCTTCATTTTAGACTTCTGCTGGAGAGCCAGACCCACCCTCAAGGAAATAAATCTGACACAGGGTCCCTGCAATTATAATTTCAACTGTTCATATATTTTGAGATCTGTGTACAAAAAGTCTCTCTTTTTAAGATTTGTACAATATAATAAATATATGAAGGGTTGAAATTGGAATCGCAAACCCTACAATCCTGTAGGATCGCAGCAGATTTGTTTCCCACCCTCAAATGTTGCTATAGGTACTTCTGCATTCTTGTCCTCTTGATAAACTATCATCTGATTATCATTTGGATCCCACTATATTTATTTATTTTTCTTCAATTTTTATTATTATTGGTGAAGATTTGAGACTTGACACAAGTTGGGATAGATTAATATATATGTTTATTTATTGGTGTATAATATGTTGTGTTGATTGATTGGTATTTGGGCAATGACAACCTTCACATGACTTTATATACCGACATTTTTAAAAATACTCATTTTGTAAAATATTTTAATAAAAATAATAAGGGTTGAGCTGAATTTTTAAAAATACTCAAACCGTTGAAAATATCCACGGTTTGAGGATTTTTTTTAGAGAATGTACAAATTGTCCTTCATTTTCAAACTAACAAACAAAATACCCCTCTTCACATATTATTAGCAAAATGTCATTGTGGGCTCCACTTTCTCTCCCTCCCACTTTTCCCCATTTACTCTCCATCATTTTTATTTAAAATGGAGGGTTATGCAACGCGGCCATTTTTATTAATAACCCAAAAAAAAAAAGTATTTACCAAAATAATCTCAAATTTTGAGTTTTTTCAAATCTGACCAGACCGCCAGGATTACTGGCGGTCCAGTTCCATACCAGACCGCCAGTGATCCTGGCGGTCCAGTATACATTAATGCAGAGGGTCCGAAAGTATTATTGGAAGCTCCATCCAATTACTCACCTACTATTATTGGAAGCTCTCACAGACGACGACCAGTCCACGTGCACCTAATTTTTTTTTTTCGTTCTCTGTTCAGACCTACTCCTCTCCTTTCACTTACTATAAATCATGTCCTGCGTTTATCCTCTACTCCCAATTCCACAAGACTTATCTTCCTTTATTTAATTTACCAACAAAGCCTCCTGATTATTTAGCCAAGAACAAAAAAACCTATAACCTTTGCAAAGCCTTACTTTCTTTCCAAGATAATATAGACATGGCAAGAGTCGAAGAAATCAGACAGGCACAGCGTGCTTTGGGTCCAGCCACCATACTGGCAATAGGTACTGCCACACCGGCCAACTGCATTAACCAGGCTGATTATCCTGATTACTACTTCCGTATCACAAAGAGCGAACATATGACTGAGCTGAAGGAGAAGTTCAAGCGCATGTGTAAGTCATTTTGCTAGTTTATATAATGAAACATTTAAATTTAGATCATCATCTATCATAATTTATATCTCTTCCCTTACTAACACTAACAAGACATGGTTGTTTTTTGTTGTCTTGCAGGCGACAAGTCCATGATAAAAAAAAGATACATGCACTTAACAGAGGAGATACTGAACGAAAATCCTAACATCTGTGCTTATATGGCGCCATCTCTGGATGCACGTCAGGATATAGTTGTCAGGGAGGTTCCAAGGCTGGGGAAGGAGGCGGCAGTCAAAGCCATCAAGCTAGTTTCGGCTAGTGCAGCTGCTCTCATAGTTGGAGCCGATCCCGAGCCAAAAATTGAACGACCATTGTTCCAGCTAGTTTCGGCTTCACAAACAATCCTGCCCGACTCGGAGGGAGCCATAGACGGCCACCTTCGTGAAGTAGGTCTGACCTTCCACCTCCTCAAGGATGTGCCAGGGCTCATCTCCAAGAACATCGAGAAGAGTCTTGTTGAGGCATTCACTCCTATCGGTACGTAAAATTTAATTATTATAGCAACTATCAAGTCACCAAACTCCTTGGCCTCCGTCCATCCGTCAATCGCTTCATGATGTATCAACAAGGCTGCTTTGCAGGAGGCACCGTTCTTCGTATGGCCAAAGACCTTGCTGAGAACAACCGTGGGGTCAGAGTGTTGGTGATTTGCTCAGAGCTCACTGCTGTTACCTTCCGTGGACCCACAGAGTTGCACCTTGATTCCATGGTTGGACAGGCACTTTTTGGCGATGGTGCAGCTGCTCTCATAGTTGCAGTTTCCGCGCCAAATGGGAATTATAAAATTCAAAATCCAATGAGTGGGAACACTGACTGTATATTTACGATTGATCTTAGAATCAGAATTTGGAACCAGAGTGTCGTTGTTTGGAAAGCAGAACTAATTAGGCTGGATATATAACACCTTTAAACAATGTTAAAAATTTTAATAAAGCAGAATTACAGATGTAATTTATACATAAAAATTTCATTTGAAGCACAGGTCTCTGAATCTAAGAATTTTTTTTTTTTTTCCTGATGCCCACTGCACCTCTCATATTTCTGATTATCTTATTTAGCATTTTTATTAATTAAAATATTAAAAAACATTGCACCATTCCAGTGAAATCTCAAATTGTGCACAAACATTTCGTGCGGAGGCGTTTTTCTCATTATAGGTAAAACGAGAGAAGAAAATTACGGACTATTATTTGTTGTTAATCGTTCAAAATGGTTGAAACATCGGATATGCAACAAAAACAAAAATTTCAATTAAAAGGGCTGTTTAAGTTTGATAAGAAATTTCATTACTTAGCATCTTGTAAGAAAAACAGAAAAAGGGAAAAATATGCTATAGGTTAAAATATTTTCCGTTGGTTTACATTATTTTCTTCAATAAATAAAATTATTACTTAACATTTTCCTTTAATGATTGATAATCACAGGAAAAAAAAAAAAGAATCGATAATCATTTGAATGAAACTGGCCACGCTTGAGGCGTGGTCTTCAAAAAAAAAAATTAGGTGCACGTGGACTGGTGGTCGTCTGTGAGAGCTTCCAATAATAGTAGGTGAGTAATTGGATCGAGCTTCCAATAATACTTTCGGACCCTCTGCATTAATGTATACTGGACCGCCAGGATCACTGGCGGTCTGGTATGGAACTGGACCGCCAGTGATCCTGGCGGTCTGGTCAGATTTGAAAAAACTAAAAATTTGAGGTTATTTTGGTAAATATTTTTTTTTTTTGGGTTATTAATAAAAATGGCCGTATGCAACGTACCAACAAATATAAAACACATTTTCTTATTGCATAATCTGTTGTGTTTTATTTAAAAAACCAATCTCCTTGTGCAATTTTTTTTTTATTTCAAATGGAGGATTATACAACAGACCATAAAATATAAAACGCATGAAGATTGGTTTTTTATTTGATGTTGGTGATTAACTTGCTTTCAATGTAAAGATTGTAGTAAAATTATTTATTATTATGTTATTAATATTTTCTATTAGATCCATAAAGTCTGCAGCGAATATTATTTTCTTAATATTTTGTACTTTATCCATAAAGCTTGTAGGATGTAGCAGATATTTATTAAATTTTTTTGTTACTGATTAAATTGCATTGAGATTGTTTTATAATGTGTTAAATTAGCTCCATGACATGAATTAAAATGAATAACAACTCCATACATTCTTTGTACCAGTTTGAAATGTGCAGTAGGGAAAAAAATATTGTACTGGAAATGACAATTGAAATTTAAATGGTTGAATTTAACATAACAACAGTAATAAAAAGGAATGATTAAAAACATGATATACAAGGATGCATATAAATAATGATATGAAAAATTTGTTCCTGTACGCAAGCTTGAAAAAATGATATAACAAAAAATAAAAATAAAACATTATAACAACAATAAATGCAAACTTTGTTCCTACTCTATACAGACCGTGAATATCATGTTTTTAATCATCCATTTTTACTACTATTGTTATGTTAAATTCAACTATTTAAATTTCAATTGTTATTTCCAGTACAATAATATTTTTTCCTACTCCACATTTCAAACTGGTACAAAGAATTTATGGGGTCATTATTCATTTTAATTCATATTATGGAGCTAATTTAACACATCATGAAACAATCTCAATGCAATTTAATGAGCAACAAAAAAAATTAATAAATATCTACTACAACCTACAAGCTTTATGAATAAAGTACAAAATATTAAGAAAACAATATTCGCTGCAGATTTTATGGATCTAGTAGAAAATATTAATAACATAATAATAAATAATTTTACTACAATCTTTACATTGAAAGCAATTTAATCACCAATATCAAATAAGAGATCAATCTTGATGTGTTTTATATTTTATGGTCTATTGTATAATCCTTCATTTGAAATTAAAAAAATTGCATAAGGAGATTGGTTTTTTAAATAAAACACAACAAATTATGCAACAAGGAAATGTATTTTATATTTGTTGGTATGTTTCATAATCCTTTATTTTAAATAAAAATAATGGAGAGTAAATGGGGAAAAGTGAGAGGGAGAGGAAAGGGAGGAGAAAGTGGAGCCCACAAGAACATTTTGTTAATAATTTTTGAAGAGAAGTATTTTGTTTGTTGGTTTGAAAATGAAAAACAATTTGTACATTCTCTTGGTTTTTTTCATGATTTCCAATATGTGATTTTCAATATGATATTGATTGAAACCATACGCAGCCACATATCGATATGTGGAGCTCATTATAAAATAATATATTTATTCTCACTCTCATTTAGAAGATTGCAGGCCACACATTTCTTGAGCTTCAATATTAATTAATGTAGATTCTCAATAGTTAACAGGGAGTATTTAAACCTCATTTATTATATAATAATATAGATTCTCAAAAGATAAAATATAAATTGATCTTGTGTGGCTTAATATTTAGGGCTTCATTTATAACAGATTGGTACCAAGATTGTTCTCTTTTATAAGAAAAGATCGTCATATAATTATACAAAGAAAATTCACTACCAAGTTTTCAAAAAAAAAAAAAAATTAATTAGAATGAACTTTTAATATCGACAATAACTTTACTTATTTATTTAGAAGTTATTGTCGACAATAACTTCATATTAGAACCCGTAGACCCGATCCGGCCGAACCCATAGACCCGTCGAACCAGCAGACTGCGAGACCCGTGATCATGAACAAACATACTATAGAATTTTAACGATTAATTGTACACAAACTATATATGACTCGCTAAACCTTTTAATTTTCTTACAACTATTCATATATTCCTTGTGTTATTTTTCAATTTGTCAAATAGTGTTCAAAAGTTCTACTTTGAATCATTATTTTGATAAATAAATAAAGTTCTATTAATTGTGCAAAACTCTTCAACTTTGTAATTAAAATATATGTACGTATATAAATTGTTGTTTTATATGATAAGTCGTGATCCCCTAAATGTGATGATCGATCAGTCCATGTACGTCGATCTCAACAAACAACGACCGTCTACTGTACAAATTAAATTAATGGTCGGCAACCAATGATCAATCAGTCCAAGAAATTTATATGAAAATTTATTATTTGTTCCTATAGTCTTTCTTTAGCTTATTTTTTAGATACGTTTGGATGGAAGTTAGAATAGCTACAATAGTAAAATTTAAGAATAGCAAATGAGAATAGAAAAAAATAGTAATTTTCATATTAGTATAAAAATGATGCTATTCAGATTAGTAAAAATGTTATTTGGATTGTACATTTGTAATAATAAACAGCTGTAACCGATAAGGTATAGTGTTAATAAGGTGCTAATTAAGAGGAAAGATAGGCAAGTGGAATCTCAAATAAATTGTCATAGCGTGGAAATAACAGAAGTGATGTCGATTTTATAATTTCAGGACTGTGTTAGCGAAAATCCAAAAAGGAAGCATTTGTTTTCTCTCTTCACACTTTCTAAAAGTAATTATTCCATCATTTAGAAGGAATAAATAATAGCAGTTATTCTAACTATTTCGAATAGCAAAAATGTTATTTTGATGCACATTGTTATTCCGAATAGCTTTCATTCTAAAATAGTCATCTATTCTAGCTATTCTCATTTCATCCAAACATGTAGGTTAAATTCTTTCTAACGTCAGTTTCTTAGCAAGAATTAAGGTCACGTATTTTTACTTCCTTTTGTTTGAAATCTTAATTACTACTTGATCTTTAAGGTGCCTCTATTTCTAGATTAAATCTCATTTAGCCTCTAAGACAAATTGGATACAATCTTAGCATGGCTTAAATTTTTTTAATCCTTATTATTTCTGAACAGCTCTCTAGATGACAATCAATCAGACACTGCACACTTTTGTTCCCGTACGCCTGCTCCTTTAGACGGATCCGTATGCTCCCAGGTACCTGACTCAACACAATTGAAATGGACGGCTCAGATTTAATTTCAGCCAATGAGGGATCGAAATGGCAGTAGGAGACAGTATTATTTGTGCTTTGAGATGCGTGTCAAGTTAAAATTTTCATTTTTGGTCAGGTAACCTGAGGGGATACGAATTTCCTTTAGACAACCAAATAATTCCCGATTTTTTATTGGTAGCATAAAATAATATCGAAATTTCACCCATCCATCAATTTTGAATATTTTTGTTTCATACCACAACTATTGAATTATTCAGCGGTTGAAATCTGCGTTATTTTTCTTATGAAACACCATTGTCCCATGACACATATTTCTACTGGTAAATTATTCAGCGGTTCAAATAATTAAACACTGGTATAAAATGAAATTAATAGTATTATTTATTTTATTTTATTTTGCTATGAATAAAAAGTTCGGAAATAAGAGCATGTTCAGCAACATAGGAATTTCGTGGAAATGAAAATTTTATATTTCTACTGGTAAATTATTCAGCGGTTCAAATAATTAAACACTGGTATAAAATGAAATTAATAGTATTATTTATTTTATTTTATTTTGCTATGAATAAAAAGTTCGGAAATAAGAGCATGTTCAGCAACATAGGAATTTCGTGGAAATGAAAATTTTTAATATGCGAATGGGGATTTCAATTTGTCAAAATCAAAGTTATTTAACCCATGAAAAATTTTAGAATATAGGTGTTCGGCAAATGCATGAGAAATTTGTTAGGATGTTGGTTGTTATTTTTATTTTTATAGAAGATGTAATACTACAATTAAACTATATTAAGTGTATTAATACTAATCACTGATTATGATCAATATAATTTTATATATCAGATTCTAAAAAAAAAAATTAATTAACTAACAATTTTAAATCTTTAATTAACTAACAATTTGCGGCCATTTTTATTAATACCCAAAAAAAAGGAAATTTTAAAATTGCCCTCGTATTTGGTTTTTTTTCAAAACTGCCCCTACCGCTGGGCCCACGGGCGGCCCAAAACGCCAAGCAGACCGCCCGGGCCAGGGGCAGTCCACTAGGGACCAGACCGCCTGTGGTCCGGGCGGTCCTCTTTTTTTATTTTTTTTATTTTTTAGAGAGATCTTAATATTTTGACTTAAATAATTTTATGAAGAAAAAATTTCCTTGTTTAGAGTGTATGCCAAAAAATAAGACATTTGGTATATTTATGTAGTAATGTCGTAACTCTTTATAACTTTGATTTGGTTTATCAATTGACTATCACAAGTTCAAAGATAAGACTAATTAAGGATTTGGCCTTGATTCAAAAAATTTCAAGCTCTGATAGCTTGTTGATCTTCTTCTCTTTATTTTTTGTACTAAAACAGTAGTTTAGAGCTACTAAAATATGAACAACCCTCAAATTAGATTTCTGTCCATGCACAATACACCCTAGACTGACATCTAGTATGGTACCAAGTTCAAACTCAACAGCCAAGCACTAAACAAAAGCCACTGGTGTAGTGTATAGTGCAATGCACTAAAAACATCAAATTTGACCTCTTTTGGTAAATCAGCAAGTCTGGACTGATACAGGAACCAAACTGCAAAAGTAATTATACCAGCATGTACAGCATTCAAAAATACATAGAATTGATACAAATTTTAATTTATTTGGAATTTTCTACAATTAGTTATGAATTTCCAAATTTCGGCTTTTGAAAAAACTTTAAACAGCCATAACTTTGGCTAGGAAAGTCGGATTTGCGCGTATGGTCACTTTTCGGAAAGGGGGGGACGAGAAGGATCTGATTTTGCCTGGGGGATCCCAAGAATCGTCACATTCGAAGCATTATAATTTCAAAAGAACGTTGTTTAATGCCTCCAAAATTCAGTTTAAGTTTTTGTTCGACGGTAAGCATACAACGATCGGTATTTTGTTTAGTCAAAAGCCTAAGATTATTCAAGAATTATTCATATAATTATTTTAAAATGCATTGACTATTTATTGTGTTCATTTGCCTAAAAATGTAAAATTTGGTCTCCAAGCACATTTTATTGTAGAGATCACATCTAACGGTTTGGATCGACGATTTGAACTTTGAAAATGTAGAAAATGCTTGTTGTAACTTATTGTAACTCAAAAATTGTTGTAATTTGATCCCCTCAATATATATTTATGAGGGTATCATAATCATTTGGGAATTGGGATTGAGATAGTTTGGTTAGGTAATTTGGGATTTTGGAAGTGTTTAATTACTTGGATTTGTAAATTTATTCTGGCTGGATATATAAAGTCGACATTTTTAAAAATACTCATTTTATAAAATATTTTAATAAAAATAATCAGTGTTGAGCCGAATTTTTAAAAATACTCAAACCGTGAAAATTTTCCACGGTTTGAGATTTTTTTTTTTCATAATTTTCAATATGACATTGATCGAAACCATGCGCAGCTACACATTTCTTCTCATAAAGCCTAAACCGGTTTCTAAAACCAGTGATAATTTTACCGGTTTCAAGCCTTTCAAGCCATTCAAGCCATTCAAGCCATATGAAGCCCTGTATTGATTCTATAATCTGTGCACTGCATGAAGCCAAAACCGCTCTGTTAAAATCTTTACCCAAGTAAAATCTCAAATCAAGCGGTAATAATGATTTCCTTGCTCTCAATCTCAACAAGTAAAAATTATGGACGTGAGCTCAAAATTTTTGAAATATCTCTTCTTTACCGAAATTGTTATTAATATCCAAAAAAAATAATTAATTTTAAAAACTACCTCCTAATTCGCTAGATTTCGAAAAGTGACCAAACCGAATATATTTTTACCGGTTTCAAGCCAACTTTTTGGTAATTTAATTACCGGTTTCAAGCCATCCAACACCGGTGATAATTTTACCGGTTTCAAGAACCGGTAATAAAAGCATCGAATTTCGCTACAACTCAGTTCTTTCTCCAACAACCACGTGTACTGATTGATAGACACGCGTACTGCAAACCAATTTTTTTTTTCCTTTATATTCTTATTCTTTTTCCAAAGCATCACAATTGTATGGGTACTGCAACCCCCCCGCCCCCCCCTCTTCGGCGCCCCGCCCCACTCTTTTTTCCTTCATATTTTATTACTGGTGTTTTTATTACCAGTTTTGAGAGGAGAATCCGATGTTTTATTGCTGATTTTAGAAACCGGTAAAATTGTCACTGGTTTTGAATGGCTTGAAACTGGGATTTTTACTATCGAAAAGTTGACTTGAAACCGGTAAAAATATTTCTAGTTTGATCACTTTTCAAAATCGAGCAAATTGGAGGTAGTTTTTGAAATTAATTAATTTTTTTTATATTAATAAAAATTTCGGTCTTCTTTGCCTGATTGCCAGTTTCACTGTATCGTCGGTGATCTGCAAATGCGCTGTACCAAATCACGGTTTGTACCCCTCTGGGTGATTTCAAGTAAAAGAAAAGCAGGTTATAGGCCCATGCTGCATTCCCTCTTCTAGCAGTACCAGTGGATATGGGCAGAGAGAAGTCGCCTATTTAATAACTTTGATTTTCCTACCCACTTTCATAAGGCGTAAGGAGTATACGGCCGAGTACTATCTTGGATAGCTTTTTTCCTTGCAAAGAGCATAGATTCAACTTCAATGTATGTAGCTAACTCTCTATTGCTTTATTGCAATCCTTGAAGGACAAAAAAGAGTAGTATAAAAATTAGATGTTTCATCTCAGAATTTAATTCTGTGCAGTACAATCTTTTTTTTTACGCAGTCCAGTTTTTAATGTTTAGTTGTTTACCTATCCTGAACTAATTCTTGACTACACCCCTACACCCCTGCTGCCCTGTATGTTTGTATATTTGAACCAAATCATTCATTAAATTGTCTTTATCGGATTCAACTCCTCAACATGTGTTTTGATTTTTGAACGATTTCTCTGTTGAGTCATGCATGCATATCTTGGTAATTGTTACAAATTCTTGAAGATTCTTCAACATAACAGATAGAGGTGCTACTTTTATCCGATTACCCAGAACCGAACTAGATCCGATTCGGAATCGAACCGGATCCGATTAATTTGGATATGGTATGATTTAAAAAATATAACCGGTTAAATTATGGATACAGTTACAAAATTAATAATTTAATATCCGATCCGAAACCGATACTCTAATGGGTAGGATATGGTTTTATTTAATTATTCGACCCATAACCGAACCCAACCCTAAACCCGTATAAATACCCGATAATGCATATATTAATAACTATTAATATATAAAAATACAACTTTGTATATTAATTTTTGCATAAGCCGTGGTGAACCCAGTACTTTTTCACAACTTGAATGTGAGAAAATATAATGCAGTCACATATTCGCTATGTTTATATACACAGATGGATGCCAAATTTATTTCTTCCGTAACAGCTGCATTAATTTTTTAAGTAAAATTTATTGCTATGAATACATCTTTCAATATTTGCCTTAATATCCATTTTGATATGTCATTTCTACAAATTATTAGTATTTTATTTATATATTTTTTGAATCATAAAAAATGAAATCGTCATTTCTAATATTTTACTTTTTTAAAATTATATCTCTTCTTCAACCATAGAGTTATTATTTTTATTGTGTTATGTAGCATGATATATTTTATTATTTATGAACAAGATCAATAGTATAATTTTTATTTTGAAGTAGTTTTTAATTTATATATAATGATTTATGATATGAGATGTTTAAGAAATTATTATATTTAAATGTAAATGATTTTTCAAATGCTTTGGAGTTATGACATATACCCGCTTCGAATTCGGAACCGCCCCGTATCCGAACCGGACCCGATAATCTACAAACAAGTTATGGGTATCTATCTACCCGGAACCGAAAGACTGGATTCGAAATATCTTTGGATAGATAGGTATCCGGATCCGGACCCAAACACTTTTAAAGTACGGATCCAAATATAATAGTATCCGGACCTGACTTGACCCAATAGCAACTCTAATAACAGGGCATCTTTTGATTTGGGCTCGAGGACCACTGCAAAGAAATGAAGAAGGGCTTCATCTTTTAATTCGGGCTTCCAGTGGCCCTTGTTAGTAACTAAAATGACTTGATGCATATAATTATCCTGCATGCTGCATATATGCTGTATCTGAGCTGAGCATAATCAATTAATTCCATCTTCCAACAGAACAAGGCTTCCAGTATCTCAGACTCTCAGTTGAGTTTGACGTATATCTTCAAGACCTCAATTTGATTACTCATTCTTGAAATAAAAAATTAAAAAAAAAATTGATTAGTCATTCATATATTTATATATCAAGGCATTTCAATTATCAACTTTGAATTCTTCTCTCTTCCGCTCTCTTCAAAATTCAGAGTTATCTCAAGTGAAAGTTCACTTCACTTTACTTCACTTGAGTTTCAGTTCAAACTTCAAAAGACCGGAATCTCAAGATTCCCCCACCGGGCATCTCCACCTCCTCCCTCCTCCGCCGTCGCGCTCTTTTCGACTCTCGTTTGTAACTCGTAAACCCGGCTAATCAATCGCTACTCACCTATTTCCTTTTGCTCCCTTCCGTTCTCTCCAACCTATATATATAGCAAAGAGAAAGAAGGGATAGAAGAGGAAGGAGCAAGCGACAAAGATATGTCGAGAAACGAAGAGAAAGCGCAGTCGATGCTCAACAGTAAGCGCAAGCCTAAGGAGCGGCGCCCCTTGCTCGCTTCCCAGAGCCGTCCCCTCCCTGAGGGCGAAAGCTGTCGCTCCGAAATCGGCGCTATGGTTGCTCATTTTCTCGTTAATTGAGTGTACTTTGTTTCTAGTCTTCTTCAAAATTGACATCTTTTGCTTGTTTCCAATGTTGCATATATAACTGTACAAACTGAAGTTGAGTTAAGAAACAAAACAAGCTATCTTGACATTTCCAAATTGCCTAATAGGGGTTTCACATGCAAACTTGGGAGTCCCTATTTAAATTCATCAGTTTTGGTTTTATTTTATTTCTTTAATTTGGGGGAAATAAGATGGATACAGTAGATGTGTCATAGATATATTGTAATACAACTGGTATGGTGCATTATGTAAGAACTAGGAACTCCATGGAAAATCCAATTGGTTTATGAATCCACTTGTGGTGCAATTTTAAATGCTCTTGTACACCATTTGTGTTTCTTAGGAAGAATGGTCAAAGAGAAGGGCATATGAAAAGCCTGCTGAAAAGGGAACTCAGCCCTTCAAGGTTCCAGTGTTAGTAAATACCCGTGTCACCCAGGCGTATCCTATTATAAAGCCTGTTGACAGATGTAAACAATTCTACTTGAAGGAAGGGGTTAAGGTACTAACTATTCTTTTCTTCTCTTGGCTATTGTTTATAGTTTCATATTTTGTTTTTTTGTGTTTTTTTTTTTGGTACAAAACACATTATATTTTCCCTCTTTTCCAGACAAGGTACATGAATTATGTAATTGCAAAAAACACCAGAAAGAATGTTTAAGCAAAAGAGCAAAGAATGACCATTTTGCCCTTGTATTTCTATTTACCAAATTCGTGAGATCCAAATTTGAACATACAAATTACAGTCATCAGTCAATACCAAAATTCTTGCGTCTTTGGTAAGCACTTTGAAAGAATAGTAAACTTCCACTCTTTTCTATTTATGCGTGTGCTGCTATGTTAACTTTTCAATCTGTTTTCTGAAGTTAATGTTTACTTTTCAAAAATGCTCATTCTTTGGGAAGGAACGATGTTTTGGAGCAAAATCATTAAGGTGATTGTTTTTTTTGTAGAGGGGTCTAATTCACTGCTGATCTTAAATTTGTCCTTTGTCTTTCTAAATTAGGATTCCCCTATGACAATGGAGGTAGATAATGCCAGCAGCTTGAGGTAAAAACTTATTTTTTTTCTTCTTTTAAGATCCCTTTTTTACTTGTATATATTCACCTGTATTAAAGGATCATTAAATTATTTTGTATGCAGCAATTTGGAGTCCCTTGAACAAACTTCCAAGGGAAGTGCGAACAAAGCATTTAAAACGACGGAGAAATGTATTGAAAGTGCTTTGCTCGATGTTGTCCAACTCCATCTAAGAGATGAAAAAACGGTGTCACCTGCTCATATTGATATGGTAAGGTTCTAGTGCACACATTTTATGAACTGTTCTATTTATTTGTGATGCACCGCCAGCACTGGGATAGAGCATGGCCCTATCAAAAAGCTTGTGCAAACACAACAATAGCTGACCCAGATTTGGTCTGGTCTCTGCTATGTACGCACTTGATCCAGGGCAGAGCCAGAAATTTTTTGAATGGGGGGAGGGGCGGGGGTCAAATATTAACATCGATACAAAATCATATTATAAACAAACTTGCAACTATGGGGATCATAATGGAACAATTATTATACATACATGGGATTCAAATATAAATTTTCTTAAGAAAGATACATATATAATATAAAAAATACCATATATGCATTTACAAACCTAGTCGTTAATTGTATAACTGGTATTACATACCACTTGGTAACATAACAAGCATCTCACTGAGTATCCATTTGAAATAAAATATTGCCGACTTTTACTACCACTGACAGGAGAAGGCACTTAAAGGGTTCAGAGTGCCACGTGACCCCATGATTGCCAGTTTCCCCTCGATTCCTCCTGGAAGCTTTGATGATGTGGGCCCCATCTCTGCTGATATCTGTCCTTCTGAGATTTCCATACCAGGGAAAAAAACCCCTTTGGACTTAACACTAAAGACTTCACTACGACTGGTTTCCTCGTCTTCTGTCAAGTGGTAAGTAAATAAATGATCTCTGTACCAGGATAGATGCCTGGCACATATTGGTCTTTACCATCCCAACAACAGCATGTCTTTTGTTTCCTTTTCTTTCTTGATTTATGTCTTGGGGAAAAACACTAATGTGACTTTGTGTTTCCATTTTGTTTACTCTTTCAGTATTATGATACCATACATAATACACTTCATCTCATACTGGTAAGAAGTTACTGAGAAATGGCCATTTTGTTTTGTAGAAATGGACATTTTGTTTTGTTTCCTTTATTTGTCTTGCTTTATATTTGGAGCATTTTGTGACTTTTTGTTTGCCTTTTCTCTTAAGAGCGTACTGGTACTGGTATGGCAACATTATTCTATTAGGCCATGTTTGGTTGTGGAGTAAGAGGTGGAGTAAACCCCTTACTCCGTGCTTAAGGAGCCAAATGAGGAGTAAAATAGGAGTAAGAGGTGAGTAAATCATGAGTAAGTTACTCCACCTCTCCAGGTAGATTAACTTACTCCACACTTCTCCACCTGTAGGGCCCACTATCATAGACACGGGTTTCTTTCCCAACATCTTACTCCTTCATGTGGATTAATTTAATTCATGACTTAAACTAAGAAACGAAATGTAAAATATGAAGAATAAGGTGGAGTAAGCAATTTAATCCTCATTAACTTCACTCCATAATCAAACATGACCTTAAGTCTGAACTCTACATATTACAATGCTTTTGTCAAACATTAAAAAGTGATCAACCTGCATTATTTTGTATTTTATTTTATAGGTGTCATAGGATAGATGCAACATATGCTGCTGCTTCTCAGAGCTACGATTGCCATGTGGAAGAGTTTCAAACAAAGGAGGAATTATTTTCGAAGGCTTTATCTTCATGGAGATATCCTCAAGATACCTTGTCAACTTCCATCATTTCTGCCATGGCCTCATCTAAGGTAAAAGGAGGTAATTATCCCTGTTTTTATTTTTTCTTTATTATTAAGTACAGTTTCTACCCCTGATTTTTGCTTTAGTTGTACTCTGCTACCTTCTCCTTTTCTGTATGATATTATCCATCAGTTTCTTTTGGATAGTCAATTTGGTATAATATGGTAACCCCAGATTACAGTTAATTATGCACAGTATGGTAACCCCATGGTTTTGTCAGTATCAGTTTGAAATTCCAGCTTATTGACCTAAGCTGCTACATCATTTTAGTTTTATGCTGAGATGTTCAGTGCAACTTTTGAAATATGTATCCTTCCTATACATAAAATTCTGAGCATCTTTCTTTGTGCTTCTGTTTATGTAGATGTGGATTTTTTAGAAAATAGAAGGCAGGATTGGGAGAATTCATTTTGCAGTATCTACTGCAAGTTTCGAAAGAACTTATGTAGCATCTTTTATGGTAAATCTATGGGTGTTGTGCATTTCTTTCACATATTTGTTTTGGTGCTCTATCTAAATCCCATTTTTTCAATGCAGTATATACTTCTGAATTTGTGGCTCTTTTTGTTGGAGGCAACTTTTCTGGGCAGAAACGGTCCTGCAATGCTTATTTATCAAAATCTACAAACAGCTTGAGATCCGTGCTTAGAAAACATGTGGATTTTTATTTATTTCTTAATTGTTGTTATTGTTAGTAGTTCTTCGTTTCTCTTTGCTGATATATTTCTGTAATGTGATGTTGTTTGTGACTTATTGCATAGGATGTTCGCTTTACCATGCCTCTTTATCACGCTGAAGGGGTGCAGGCTACAGCAGATGACTTGGCTGAGCTGTCAGAGATAGAAAAAAGAAATCTTGGCCAGGTCTTTGACTTTCTCTACTTAACACTTAGGGCTAAGTGAAGTATACTAGTTATAGTAAGCCAATTTGTGCTCATGATCTTAGATCAGTGCCTTACAAAATGAAATGAGTTAAAAAGAAGCTGATTTTCTGCATTATTTCTGCTATGAAATTGGAACTCTCTGTTGTTAAAAAGAAGATAATTTTCTAACTTCAATTTTTTTGCAGGCAGTTTATACAGACCATTTTGCAGATGTGGATGGAACCTCAGAATCTCTCTTGTCATTTAACGGGAACGAGAGTGTTCATGGTCTATATGATTTTCTACTGAACCACAGGTATATATAGAGTGGAAAAAACGTGCTGTGCCGTGACAAAAATGTCAAGGGGTGGCCACGGCACGCGAATGGTCACGCCATGTGAGTCACGCTATGACCAAATGTAACTCGCATACCATTTGATCTTAATTTAGGTTAGTTTATTCAAGATTCACCATTTGGTCAAGATCTAACGGTCCTAATTACACGTGACCACGTGCTATGACTAGATCTTTCGTGTGCCGTGCCAAAATTTCAAAAGATAGTTGCGGCACGAGACATGTGTTTCGTGCCGTTTCATGACGGAGCCGGCTCTGCCGTGCCATTTTTCTCACTCTAGGTATATATAAAGTAATGTGTAAATAAACTATCTTCTGAATCTCACAATCCATGGCTACCTTTTTTGCTTTCATTCCTTGCAAAATAAAGTAATGTGTAAAAAGTTGATGTCTGCTGTTAGTCTTTTGCTTGTATGTACCTGTTTTATTTTTCTATTTTTCTTTCTGTAGTTCAGCTGAGGTCTTTGTACATTCCAAGCATAATTAAGCAAAAGTATCAAGCTGTGAATAATACCATAACAAAATATACACATTGGTATACCACCATATCATATGGAAACTCTGATGGTGAGGCCCATGACCTGCCCTTTCGGAACTTGGAAATTCTGGTCAATCTGAAATCATTAGTCCTTCCTGTGTGTATATGGTATTTAAAATGCAAAATTTCATTTCTAAGGTGTATGAAGTCGAGTTATATGTCTATGTTTGTTTATTCTTTTATTTGCTCTATCTTTTATTTAATATTGAACAAAGTTTGTTTACCTTTTTGTTTGTAGACACTTTTTTACTTCACTTAATGGTGGTGATGTTCCTTTAATTTATTCTCCAGTGCCGTTCCAAAATTCTTCCCTTAATTTTCTAGAGGTAACACCTGTATAAGTTACTTTTACTCTCATTTGGTTAATTTTAAGGACCGGATCCATTGATAATGAGTTCACTTGATAAACTGGTCAATATTTTTCTAAATTCTTCCATTAAAACATGCATCAAATTTCATCATATTCTAAACGTTGGATTTGAAAATTAGAGTTATTTCGTGATGATTGTCAAGAATGTCAAATTAATTCATTGTCAATGGATTTCCACTGTTATTTTAGTGGATATCTTACCAGCTTGATCTCCAATTTGAATGTTCTTTGGTTTAGGTATGTTGCAAGGAGATGAGAAAGGCTGACATGGTGGTATTGTCTGGGTCAAATGAAAATACCACCACCACTGAAGAGCTTTCTAACAGTAAAAGCTGTTACAGCATTGAAATAAGTAATTCAATTATTCCTCCCTGGGTTATTTCTGGCATTTGTGCTGCAATGAATGCAGATGAGACGAGCTTTGACTCAATGTATGCCCAACTCTGTCTTTAATTTTCTTCCAGTTCTGGTGATGCTGTTTATATTTCCTTTTTTCTCTTTCACTTTATGCATTAAAATCTATGTTTGGCCCAATACACACCGAAAAGACAAGCACCCATGAAGGGGGGAGAAAAAAACAATTAAACACTCTACTGGCAGGAACACCGTACCTTCTGGGTTGGTTGGGTGAAGTTGAAATCTTGATTCAGAGTATACCCTTTTTATTTTGATACAGTACCAGCATATACTGTTGGCAATCATATTTATTCTGTTCTAAGATCAAACTGTTTCTGCTTTACATAATTTTTAATTTATATCGTTACTGAAGTTAATAGAGCTCAAATGAGGCCCTTGTGCCTATTATCTATTATTTTCAGTATTTTTTTTGTATTTTATTAACTCAAGCATACAAAATGTATTTCCAATTGTTGGGTTTCCATGTAGTTTCACAATTGACCATTCCTCCATGGGATTGAATACTGCTCTGAAGTTGATTTCCGACAAATTGAATTCAGACACAACTGCCTCGTCGGGGACTAAAGACAATACATTTGGCATACCGGATACTGTTTTGGTACCTTCATTGCATACTGCAGCTGTACAAAGGCTCAGTTACAGTTACACTAACAGTGCATATGTGGCATACACGACTTGTTGACCTGAGGAGGTGCTGATTTCATCCTTAGAAACATATATTTTCAGTGTCAATCTTGTCTTTTGGGATCTTTGAGGGGAAGGAGCATATGTAAGCAAGAAATATAATTATGGTCCGTGTGTCTGCACTAGAGACCTTTTAGTTCTTTCAGGCCATCTGGTATTTACCAAATTTGTTTTTTGTTATGCTAATTAATAGTTACTTTTGAAAAAAAAAAGAAAAATGATTGTTAGAAACAATGTTACACTTATATGATGTTAGTCTTGCGGCTGTGCTTGTTATATAAGAACACAAGTATATGTGTATCACTATCAGGCCCGTCTCTGCTCTCTGATATCGTTTCTTGATTGAAACCCATCTATCTATTCAACACTCTTATCTTAATTATTTATAGAGAGCCTGAGATTGAGAAAGAGAGAAACACTCTCTCTGATCTCATATTGCAGCTGTGCTTGTTATTTTCAGATGTTGCAGAACGAACATGATACAGAGGATAGATAAGATCCTGCCATATAAAAACTGATTCAATATCTGGTTGGCGACCAGCATCAGTAGTCTGATACATATTCTTTTTTTTACTATCCTGCCACAGAAAATCTTTGTTCTTGGTTGTTTTAGTTGATCCTCATATTACTATTTTTTTTAAACTACTGCTTGTGCTTTATTCAAGAATGCCATAATGGTGAATTGCGGGTTTAGCGCAGTGGTGCGAGCCCTGTCTCTCCGTGGGCATATTTAATTCTTGAGAATAACATCGAAAAAAAATATCTAGATGATGTTGAGATGTACTATACCCTCCTATAAAAAAAAAAATAGTAATAACATAAATATTGTTCAAGAAAATAGGCTACAGTAGCTGCATTATTAATTAGGCTGGATCATTTCCTCGTTTTACTTACTAATGTGAAAACCCAAATTATTACATGATTATGCCTCAATTATCCTGTTAAATTCTCTGTCCTTGATCGAGCAAGTCTTGTTTATTTCAGTATTTTTATTGTATTCTTAAGAAATTTAGGTTTGTGAGTCAATCGCAAGCATGTTAAGTGCCATTAACAGCCATGCATCTGCTTACATATTCTTGGAAAGGGAACCCATTTTGAAACCCCTAATTAATGACACTTACTGGGAAAACTTTTGCTAGTCTTTCTTTCTTCCTTTTTTGTAATTGTGTGGTGCCTAGGGGAATTCCTCTATTACTCGCATCCATCTCTATTCTCTTGGTTTTGTTCTCTCCTTTCCTTCCCTGCTCAACCCGTGGTAAATTAATATATAACACTTTTTGAAATTATTTCTTAATTTTGAATAAAATTTTAGTAGGCACTCGCATGCATACAAACTATGTCAGAAAAAAAAAAATGAATAATGAGTCCGTAATTTTAGATTCATACAAAAATTTGGGTTTTTAGTGGATATTTCGACACGGACAATTTAGATGGTTAGGTTAACCTATGATTTTGAAACAGACCTAAATATAGAAATGGGCCAAGCGGCCAAGCCCAATAGTAATTGAATGTTTTCAGCATCTGCACATGTTAACTAAAATTTTTCCACATCGAATGAATCGTATAACTGCTTGTATTGTTTTATGATATCAGTTTTTGTGAAAATTATTAGATAATACCGTCTTGGCATTCTTTATTCAGAATAGAATGGGGTGGATGAAGAGCCTTTAAAAGAGAGGATGAGGTCATGAGGATGGACTTTTTGTAGCTGATCAGTTACACAAATAATCCAGTCAATATAAACCATCAATCACATTTGACATTCAGATCAACGGCTATATACAGTGCCCCAATTGAGCTAGCAGCCAATCAAGACTGATGCCAATTTTGCCGAAATTTTTATTAATAGGAAAAATATTAATTAAATATCGATATTAGATGAAGCTTTTGAATTTTTTTCAGAAATAGGAAAAACGAAATGGGAAATCACAGCCACTGGCCGTTATGCTTTATTCCAACCATAGTTAGTGCTTAATTATCCTCCACTAAGCTCTAACTGGTGAACCGGGAAAAAAACAAAAAAAAAAACAGTCCGTTATGGCTTGAAACGGACAGTGTCCGTGATGGGACGCTACGGCCAGGAAATAAACAGCGAAAAAAAATAAAAACCAAACCTTGTCCGTGATGCGTAGTACCGGACGGAGAGAAAAAAAAAAGGGGGGGGGGGGGGCCATGATGGGCCATCACGGACAAGGGACTACAACTACGAAGACCCATCACGGCCTATGGCGCATCACGGACATATGCCGTTTTACCCCATAACGAACAGGGTTTTTTCAGTTTTTTGTCCGTCCGGTTCAGTTATTAATTAACGGTTTAGTTAGATAATTAAGCAGCTCACTATGGCCGGGATAAAGCATAACGGCCAGTGGCCGTGATTTCCCATCCTGTTTTCTCTATTTCTGAAAAAAATTCAAAAGCTTCCTCTAATCTCGATATTTAATTAATATTTTTCCTATTAATAAAAATTTCGGGCCAATTTTGTTGTTTTCCTCCTTCCCAATAAAAAAATATAGAAGAATGCTATTTTTCAATTCTGATCGTTTGATTTAAAATAGATGGACAGATGCCAATTTTTGTTGCTTTTATTTTTCATCGCTCCTCTTAAGACTTTCAAATGATGTTAAGAAATCAATGGGGTCAATGTGACAATGTGTTTGAAAGATTTGATCCAAAAAGCCAGATCAATTCTCGGTACATTCTTTGGCATTTCCCTCTCCCTGACGCCTTGGGGTAGGTGCCGTACAAAAATTGAAATTTTTGATTAGGCGTGGTATTGAACACCGATCGCCACTGACCTCTTCGTTCGTTGCACCTAATCAAAAGCCAAACAATCTCTCGTAAAACATTTTATATTTACTTAATTTAAGGATCAAGCGTACGTAATATTTTCGAACACGGTCCTACGGCGGCTCGGCGCGGCGCGGCGCCGAGAAGCCATGCTCCAATTTTACATTGATACGGGAACATGCAAGTATTTCTGTATAATTTTAATTTAAATCAAAGTTGTTTAAATAAAGACATGTCCCGGTTAAAAAAAATAACAAAAAATTATGATATATTGTATAAAATATAAAGCTTAATATTAAATGATCCAAAATTAAATTCACATTAGTTAATATTAGAAAAGTTGTTATTAATTGAGAAGAAATGAGATCTATATATTTTTCATCTTAACAGAATCATCTATTAGACTATTACGTCTACCTTGATCTTTTCCGATATTTCTTTTTCAATATAAATAATCAAATAATTATTTAAGATGTCATATTCTAATCTATTACATAATCTAGAATTGACAATCTTTATCGCTAAAAAAACTTGCTATGTAATTACCAATGAAATAAAAAAAAGAAGAAGTTAGAATACACGTATCAATCTACGAACCAGTGTTGTAAAAACAGTCCTTTAGCTCAACAAATTAACCGATTAGTTATTGGCGATTGGCGGTGACTAAATCGTCATTGACAGACTTGTTGAAAGGTTGTTTGCAGATAAAGACCGACTAATTGACTGATTTGTCCAATTAATCACCTGTTTTCTATTTAAACAGTCTGATTAATAATTCATTTTTTGTTTATATGGCGATTAGTCAGTTATTTTTATTATTTTTTATATATTTATTCGTTATATGCACTATACTTTGTTTTTTTTTGTCTGGATCTTTTCTAAATGATAATTTCTTAAAAATATTAATTAACAAGGAAATTAAGTTAAAATAAGTTAATTTGATAAGTTTGATTTATTAAATTAATTATTTTAATAAATTATGAATATATAATACATATTTTTTATGAAAACACAAAATTATCTGCAAAATTTCGATTAATCTACTAAATACCGATTAATTATTTGACGTTACCTCGTCTATCCAACAAACGCATACGGCTATTAAGCTTAGTTAGCACTAAGAAATGTATGTCGAAGAGAATAATGAACTCTGGT
The DNA here is from genome assembly GCF_964058835.1 of Carex rostrata. NCBI lineage: Eukaryota > Viridiplantae > Streptophyta > Magnoliopsida > Poales > Cyperaceae > Carex > Carex rostrata. The sequence goes on from NC_135921.1 coordinate 7,725,220, forward strand.
TTTTAATATCTAAAGAAAGTATTTAGAAAAAAATCAAAAATTGATATGTCTTAATTAGAAAATGACATATAATTTTTAATTTAGTTTATTCAATTTGTTTATTTTTAAATAAAATTCGGTATATTCGTAGGTCAGTTTCGTAGCTCTCGAATTTGATAAACAAATATAATAACGAGGAGTGTGCAAATGTCTTTATATTTTATATTTTCATCGTGTTTTTATTTTTTTAAACGTTAATAATTTAAATATTAAAATAAAATTGTTAGATGTGATATTATATTATTTTATTTATATGTACATAAAATTTCTCTTTGTGAATTCAATTCTAATATTTATCGGATTGGTTTCAAATGACGAATTTGAAATATTGAAACTCATCTACCATACAAATTCTACATGCAAAATTAAACTTTCGGATTAATTTAGTATAAAGTCAAACTGTCAAAATTAGAAGGTTTATAAATTCATTTTTGAACGTCTTTTGACCACTTGACACTGTACAAAATTAATTCTAAAATTTTAAATTTTTGTATGTAGATTGTAGACATGCCACTTGTAAAGGAGATGGATTTTATTTGTCGTTTGAAATCAATCTGATAAATTTTAGAGTTGAATTCACAAAGAGACCTAGTGAACTTAAAAACACACTAGTTCTACTCTATTTTTTTTATATATAATATTAGTCACCAAAAAATGCATTCTCTCTTCGAAATGACAAAGAGTTGGGTTATGGTGCATTGCAATGTATAGTCTCTTTTGTACATTGGATTATAAATCGTTGGTTTTGATTTTCAAACAACCGATTCAAACTGTTAAGTTTGATATCCATATTAAAATGTGTTCGGAGACCAAATTTTATGTTTTTTTAAATTATTTGCTATTTTTTTAGAATTTTTGAAAATCACTGTTTTTCTATGGTCCAGAAATTTCTGAAAAACAATGATTTTCAAAAAATTTTAAAAAAAATTAAAAATTTCCAAAAAATTTGGTCTCCAAGCACATTTTAATACGGAGAACATGTTGAATTATTTAGATTAACTATTTAAACTTTAAATTCAACACTTTATAGTCTAATATACAAAATTAACTACACATTGTAACGCACGCCCAACTCAATGACAAAAGTAAAATACAAATAATATACATAGTGTAGTTTTTATGAATATTTATGAATTTGGAGATGGGACGCATGAGAAAGAATGAACGAATGTATGATTCACGTGTCAGAAGCAGCCAATTAATGTGGACTAACATATATCATTGTGAAACACGATCAAATCCCATGCATGCATGGCTCATCAGGCGGAAGTCATGCATGTTACCCGGCGCAGCAACTTTAATTGTAATTTATATACAAGCAACACTCGTGGTTGTTGTTTATGGCCTCCACTAGTGGAAAAACATGAATCAGGATCGGCCTATCTGGATCGGTTATATGAAACAACCGATACTAATACCTATCTGGATTGGTTTTCTGAACAAAACCGATCCTAAAAACTAGTTAGATCGGGTTTTTTAGTCAACCGATCCTAATTTGTGAACTATCCGGATCGATTTTTTATAAAATCAATCCTGATACTATCAGGATCGGTTGTTCTAAAAAACCGATCCTAATAGTTTAACTATTAGGATCGGTTGTTCTAAAAAACCGATCCTGATAGTATCAGGATCCGTTGTTCTAAAAAACCGATCCTAATAGTTAAACTATTAGGATCGGTTGTTTAGAACAACTGATCCTGATACAATTTTTTTTTTCAAAATTGGTTCTGCAAAAAAAAAAAAAAAAAAAAAAAAAAAAAAAAATCAGGGTCGGTTTTTTATAAAGAACCGATCCTGATACTATTAGGATCGGTTTTTTATAAAAAACCGACCCTGATTTTTATTTTTTTTTATTTTTTTTTATTTTTTATTTATTTTTACAGAACCAATTTTGAAAAAAAAAATTGTATCAGGATCGGTTTTATTGCTAAAAACCGATCCTGATAGTATCTGGATCGGCTTTTAGCAATAAAACCGATCCTGATAGTTTTTTTTCTTTTATTTGAAAAATCTTTTCATATGGTTATGTTTAAATAAATATAAAAAATTACATATTAGAAATATAAGTTAATTATTTAATAGAAATTTTATTTAATTTTCAAATTCTACTTAAATAATATTAAGATCCAACGTAAACTATTTACGGCCGTGCGATGTTGCTATATTGTTTTGCTTTGATGAACTAGTAAATGAATCCCGAATTGTATCAAATTTTATAATGGTGAAATTAATATGACATTCTTTCATTTTAACGGTTCCGATCGACCAAATGCTAATGTTCGTATTCGTTCCTTCACAACCCCACACAACAAGGGTTCAAGTCCTATGTATATTATTATATGGCACAAGTCATTGATGCATCATGCATGATTGTATAAAAAAATTCAATAATTAATAGAAAAAAAAATGGCGACGCAGGCGAATAGAGAGGCGACGCAGGCGAATAAAGAGGCGAATAGAGAGGCGACGCAGGTGAATAGAGAGGCGATTTTCAACGACAAGTGGAAAAGAAGGCGTATTCCCAGAAAGCAACAACCACGTTTGCATCCTTCATTAGCTAGAAACCAACAGTTTGGCGAAATCAAGGGAAGCATTCAAGAGGGTGCTAATGGAGAAGGGGAATGGCAGACAGTGGGACCCAGAAGGGGCCAAAGGGAGCATCGAGACTACAAAACTCGCAGCAATAACTACAGAGAGGAAGGCAAAAATCTGGTTAAGAGAATGTTCTCATCAAAGGAAACTGAACAGGCGTATGCAAAAGCATTTAATGAAAGAAGGTGCCTTAGATGTTTGGCAAAAGATCACAAAAGATCTCAGTGCAGGGAGCCGATCAGGTGCTTTAAATGCAAGAAATTGGGGCATAACTCTGGTAGGTGCTTTCTAGAGGAAGGGAACAAAGAAAATGTGGGGGTTATAAAAGAAGGGGAACCCAAAGAATTGACTAAAGCAGTTGAGAAAGAAAGAACTTACGCTGGAGCTGTAACATCTCAGAAAATACACACAAAAGGGGAAGAAAAAGAGGTTGAGATCAGACAACCACAGTCTGATAATAGAAATCCAATGGAGCCTTTTATGGATGTTAGGCCAGAAGAGGTTCATGTGTACATGCCTTATAGACAAGGCATCCCACCACAAAATGAGTATCTCTACAGGACAGGGATGGTGTATATGGTGGAAGGACAACCAACGGCAGATACGCCGGCTAGGTTGGCAAGGGAACTGGCAAGGGTAGTGGGATGGCGACCTGAAGACTACCAAGTACTAGAGATAGACCCAACACATGGAGCTCACTTTCAGCTCATATGCCCAGGTGAGACTTGTCTCAGAAACACGGTGTGGAACAGTCCATACGACATTATACCGGGTGTCCAGGTAGGCATTGATGCCTGGGATTTAGACTATGGCACGCACTATGATCCACCGCCGTTCCAGGCATGGGTAAGACTGTACAACCTACCACAACATGCGTGGAATGATCCAGATATCAAGAAGGTAGCCATACCACTGGGCAGGGTAACCGGCATTGCACCTTATGGTAGGCAAGCACAGCACTTCAAACACATTACGGTAAGATTAGCATGTCAGGATCCAGAGCAGTTGGCAAAGAATGTGCAGTATCACGATGGAGTCAGAGCAACCAGGGTTAGGGTTCAATTGTTGGGTTGGAGGCAGTGGCAGCAGGGACCATACCCGGTCCCACAGCCGGGAGGGGGAGAGGATCAACCACCAGTGCAACCTGAGCAACCACCAGTTCAACCTGAGCAACAACCATTGCAACAAAGTTCAGAATCTGAGACAACCCAAACCAACAATACCCATCCAGGAAATAGTAGTACTGGAGGTTCAAATAACGTCCATGCCTCACCACGAGGGGGAAGGCAGAGGGTGTGCTATATCAAACAAAAACTCAGGCAGTCTTGGAAGGAAAGGAGGAAGGAAGAACGAGCACGAAAGGTTACACAGGAAAGGCCGCAGGGATCTATTCAGGGTGCACAGGAGGGGCCACAGGAAAGGCCACAATTCATATTTCAAGAGTGCAAAAAGAATTTACAAATTCTCTCTGCAGGGCGTGCAGTAGGAACGGTAACAATAGAGTTGACAGAAGCTCAGATGTCGTCTCAGTTGTTCGGCGCTCTTAAATGTGCTGTACTACAAGGTGTGTTTTCCAAAGAGGAAAGTCAGAACGAAAAGGAAGTGCAGATGCAGATGGGTATTTATGATGACAGCGACATGGATGACAAGGACATGAGGGCACGTAATAGGGAAGTGCATATGGATCTCACAAAGGACATGGAAACAGAGGAAAGCCCAAATAAGTGCTCGACAGAAGAATTATTGAGCCAGGAAGGCCCAAATAAGGGCTCGTCAGATGAATTATTGAGCCAAGAAAATCAGGCCACTGAAGAAAGCTTGAATGAAGTGGGCCAGGGCGAAAATAATCAGAATGATAAAGTGTTAGATCATCCACCGGGCTTTCCAATACCAAAGTATAAGAAGAAGAACATACCGCTAGTGTTCAACCATGCAAGGCAAAAGAGAAGCCAAGGGCCCATTAGGAAAAGTCCAAGGCTTACAACACGAAAGACTTATGCGGCGCAGAGGAAGCCAAGGGAAGAGAAGATGAAAATTGAATTCAAGGGCAGGAAAGAGAAGATAGGAGCAGAGCTGGCAATGGAGATTATCAAAAACTCGGGTGTCAAGCTAACTGAAGAGGTGGTAAGGATGTTCAAAGAGGCTGAGGAGAAGGAATCAGTCACGCTCAAGCAGGCATCAGGCAAAAATACTGAATTAAATGCGGAGGCAGGAGGTGTGGTCATACTGGCCAGCACTTCCACGCAGACGGGCAACACTACTGATGTCTAAAAGGCAGAGGAGGCAAGGTACGGGTGTACCAAGGAGGGAGGGTGTATCTTCAACAATGGTTGTATGCAGAAGTAGGGATTGTGTAAGGTCTTCTAAGTTGAATTTTATAGCAAGGAAGGGGGTTTTTTTTGTAGTACGCTGTGCGTGGAAGCACATAGGGAACCACTCTATATTTTTCCTTTTCTTTCTTTTGGATGTGTTTGATGTTTTTTACTTTCAGCAGCCTGCTTGTGTACGTGGGTATGGCACAGCAGGCTTGCTTAGCCAACTGGGAAAGAGTTACCTTCAGAAAAAGGAACTCTTGTTTTGGAAAGATGTAATCCCAGGTTATTAATGAATGCATTAAGAGCTTATAAGTTTTTGTCTTGGAATGTTAGAGGGTTAAATGAGAAAAATAAAAGATCCTTAGTGAAACAACAAATAAAGGCAGAATTGCCGCAGGTAGTATGCTTACAAGAAACAAAATGGGATGTAGAAAACAGGGCTTACATCAAAGAAACAACAGGAGGCAGATTGGATGAGTATCTACTTCTGCCAGCGAACCACACGGCGGGAGGAATTTTAGTGGCATGGGATAGTCGAACTTTCACAAGAATTGACCATGTAATTGGTACATACTGTGTAACAGTGGATCTGGTAGTTAATCTGGATAATTCGATCTTTAGATTTACAGGGGTATATGGACCATCCACATACACACAAAAGAGGGTTTTTTTTGGGGAGCTCTCTCAATCAAAGCATGCACTGCCGATACCCTGGATCGTAGCTGGGGACTTCAATGTTACTTTGAACAGTACTGATAGATCCAACGCACAATACCCAGTGCAGCAGATGAATCAGTTTCGAGAATTGGTTAATAGGCTGCAGCTTATAGACATGGAATTGCAAGGGAGGCAGTACACATGGTTAGGTACACGAGACAGTCACCAAACACATGTCAGGTTGGACAGATTTCTTGTCACGCCTGAATGGATACAAGTATTCCCAAATACCATACAGAGAGCGGTTGCAGCTACCGTATCAGATCATTGCCCAATTGTCTGTATTAGTCAAACCAAGTTCCCAACACCAAATGTTTTTAGAGTGGAGAACACATGGATAAAGAAAGCACAATTTCAAGAAGTTGTACGTAATAGTTGGCACGCACAAGAGACAGCAAAGGATCCATATCAGCTGAGTGAGAAGTTCAAAAAGCTGACAAAGCAAATCATCGTATGGAAAAAGCAGTTCATAGAAATGACAAATTATCAAAAAAAATTATGCTTGGAATGCATAAATTGGCTACAAGAACAGGCAGAGAGAAGAGAGATTACACAGGTGGAACAACTGTTGCAAGAAGAGATGAAAAAAAGATTTGCAGAGATAGTGTTAGACCAAGAGGAAAAATGGCGACAGAGATCCAAACAAACATGGATAAAGGCAGGGGACAAGAACACTAGATTTTTTCACCAAATGGCATCAATGAGGAAAAGATCGAATAGCATAGATGTCATAATGCAAGGGGATATACAGGTACTGGATCACAACCAAAAGGCAAAAGTTCTTTTCCAACACTTTGTAAAACTCATAGGATCACACCAAGAGCAGAGTATGTCTTTCGATTACCCGACATTATACGAGAATCAGCATCAGCTCATGGGCCAATTGGAGATAGAAATCACAGCCGCAGAGATAGAAGCAGTAATACAACACCTACCATGCAATAAATCCCCGGGCCCAGATGGATATACAGGCAAATTTTTCAAAAAATTTGGAGACCTCATACTACCAGATTTGTTGGCAACGTATAAAGCAGTCATGCTGCAGCAGGAGCCAAGTTTGCATCCGTTGAACGACTCATTCATAGCGCTCATTCCAAAGAAAACAGGATCCTGTACAGCAAATGACTTCAGGCCTATAAGCCTTATTAACTCAGTGCAAAAAAATTTCTCTAAGTTAATGGCAAATAGACTGAAAGGCATTATGCAGGACCTGATTTTGCCAAACCAGACAGGATTCATGCAGGGAAGGCACATTAATGAAGGTTTCCTGTATGCTCAGGAGGTGGTCACAATGGCCACAAGGCAAAAAACGCAAATAGGGTTATTCAAAGCAGACATTTACAAAGCTTTCGATACCCTTTCATGGCAATTTCTAGTGCAAATTATGCAAGTGCGGGGATTTTCAGCAAGATGGATTGGTTGGGTGGAAGGGGCGATACTAAACGGGCATTCCAAGTGTTGCTAAACTCAGTAGCCGGGAAAAAGATAATACTAAAAAGGGGGCTGAGACAAGGTGACCCAATCTCACCGCATCTGTTCATATTGGCCATGGATTTCCTAGCAAGATGGACTACTAAACTAGCTCAAATGGAACTGTTAGAGCAACCATTCCCAAATTGTCAATCATGCCTATTATTTGCGGATGATACCCTATTCATGGTACAACCAACACAGCAGCAAATGGAATTTCTCAAAATAGTGCTCAAAATCTTTGCAGGGCTATCAGGATTAAACGTCAATTTGCACAAGTCGGAATTCTTGGTCACATGTATGGATGAAGAGCGAATAGCGCAGTTAGCCCTGATCATGGGATGTGGCAAAGCAAAGTTCCCCATGCAATATCTGGGGATGCCACTCTCTAATAAGAAACTGACAAGAGCTCAGTACACGCCACTGATATAGAAAATTGCAAGCAAACTGACGATATGGAAGGCATCTATGTTATCAGTTGGAGGAAGAGTCACGCTGCTAAATGCCACATTAACAGCCATGCCAGTTTACATGATGCAAACTTTCTTATTGCCAAAATGGGTAATCCAAAAGATAGATAGGATACGGAGGAAATTTCTATGGCATGGCCATAAAGAACCAGAAGCAAAATACATGAGCCCTGTCTCTTGGGAAAAGGTCATAACCACAAAAGAAATGGGAGGCTTAGGGGTAAGAAACTTATGTACTTTTAATCAGGCACTCCTGGCTAAAGTTATGTGGGGATGGATCTCTACTCAGCAGCCGGCATGGATGCAGATAATAAATCTGACAAATAGGGCAATGAAGCCATGGGATAACACAGCGTCAACTCAATTTTGGAGAAGCCTCAAGAAAATGGGAGATTTTTTCAGAATCTCAGTTATGTATAATCTGGGCCAAGGGCACTCGATAAATTTCTGGAATGACATCTGGATGGATACAGCACTCAGAAACAGCTACCCCAACTTATACGAGTGCATCACACAAAAGGATATATCGGTGAGGCAGGCGATGCAGCAACAAGTATGGAATTTGAATGTGCACGGCCTGTCAGAGATAGTGCAAGAGGAGCAACAGAATTTAATAGTGCAACTAGAGAGCCGGAAATTTCAATGGCAAGAGAACCGAGATGTGCCAGAATGGAAATGGACAAGGGAGGGGCAATACACGGTCAGGTCGTTCTACTATGCCATACAGTCAACACCCACGATTTTGACAGAACAATCAAGAATCTGGAAGATTAAAGGACCTACAAGGGTAATGGTATTTATCTGGTTAATGTTAAATAACAAGATTCTTACCGTAGATAATTTAGTGAAAAGAGGATGGACCATGGTCAATAGATGCATATTGTGCAAAAGTCAGGCGGAAACAGTGATGCATCTCTTCACAAACTGTCAGTATACTCATAGAGTGAGGCAACAAGCAATGCAATTGGTCCAACAAGTGCAATGGGATGATAAGTTCATCAGAGGGGATTACAAAAATGTCATAATTAAGGAAGGAAACAACAAACAAAGGGAATTTCAAGTAACATTGTGCTTTGTAATTTGGAGAGAGAGATGCAAACAGATTTTTGCAGAAGAAAGAAAGTCGCCAATGATATTGGCAAGAACAGTTAAGGATGAATTCCAAAACTGGTTTCACAGTAGCCAGCTGGGTGAACAGGCATAGCACAACATAAAGAAGAAACAGGGAAAGGGAGGCGGTGCATTGATTCGCTGAGGTTTTTAGGATATTGGCTAATAGTGCAAATCAATGCTCAATTTTAAATTCACGTTTTGTAATTTATTTTCCACTTCTTTATTTTCCATTTAAACTGTAGTTGTAACTTTATGACACCTCTGGTGTCGATGAATGGAATCTGGGAGCATGACTCTCAAATTTCTTTTTCAAAAAAAAAAAATAAAAAAATTCAATAGTCAAAATGACTTCAAAATGAAATATCAATGTCAAATAATTAATTATATTATCACATAAATTTTAATAATATAAATTACATTAATTTTCATCAAAATTACATTAATGAAATGTCAATGTCAAATAGTACCTATCTCCTGTTTAATATTATTTAAGTAGAATTTGAAAATTAAATAAAATTTCTATTAAATAATTAACTTATATTTCTAATATGTAATTTTTTATATTTATTTAAACATAACCATATGAAAAGAGTTTCCAAATAAAAGAAAAAAACTATCTGGATCGGTTTTATTGCTAAAAACCGATCCAGATACTATCAGGATCGGTTTTTAGCAATAAAACCGATCCTGATACAATTTTTTTTTTCAAAATTGATTCTTTAAAAAAAAAAAAAAAAAAATCAGGATCGGTTTTTTATAAAAAACCGACCCTGATTTTTTTTTTTTTTTTTTTTTTTTTTTTTTTTACAGAATCAATTTTGAAAAAAAAAATTGTATCAGGATCGGTTTTTTATAATAAAAAACCGATCCTGATACTATTTTTATACAAAAAAATTAGTATCAGGATCGATTTTTTTATTATAAAACCGATCCTGATACTATTAGGATCGGTTCTTTATAAACAACCGATCCTAATGATAATTCCTATATAACCAGCTTAGCTAGGGTTCTTCTTATTTTCATTTCGCGCCTCTCATTTTCAATTTAGCATCTCTGTCTCTGTCTCCGTATCTTCCTCTCAAATCCTCAGTCAGGGGTGTTCAAATGGTTCGGTTTATTTGGTTTTGAACCGAACCAGTAAGATTCGGTTTAAATGGTTCGGTTGTTCGGTTGAATTGGTTCGGTTCGGTTGATTTTGTGACTTAGTTCGGTTTAAATGGTTCGGTTCGGTTTTGATTTCTCAAAACCGATTAAACCGAACCGACCGATTTTATTGATAGGGTCAAGACTTCTAGTATTATTTTGGTTCATTAATCAAAACCGAAGTTTAAATTGGTTCATTAATCAAAACCAAAGTTTAAATTGAGTATTATAGATGTATTGAGTTTTGATTTTTGAGAAAGTTCGGTTCAACCGAACAAACCGAAGTTTAAATCGGTTTAAATGGTTCGGTTTTAATTCGGTTTGCTATTTTAGTTCGGTCGGTTCTGTTGGATTTTCAAACTTCGGTTTTAAGTTTGGTTTGATTATTTTAGTTCGGTTTAAACCGAACCGACCGTTTGAACACCCCTATCCTCAGTACTCTGTCTCTCTCTCTCTGTCTCCGTCTCTCCCTCTCCTCCGTGTCTCTCTCTCTCTTTCTCTCCGTCTCTTCCTCTCAAATCCGAGCCTCTCGCACCTCCGACTCAATTGTGCCAGTTTTTAATTTGTTTTATTGTTTCAAAAATTAATTAATGGTGTTTGTATATTGTTTTACAGTTTTGAGGACATCTCTCTCAAGTTACTTAATCATCCGGCCGATCAACTATCATGGTATTAGCTTTATCTAATTTTCTTATTATTATACTTTTAAAACACATTTTTTTGTATTTTTTATTGGAAAATGTTTTTCCATCTAATTGTTACCTTTGTTTTTGTTTTTAGGGTCTTTTTTAATCTCAAGTGATGTGATTGCAAAAGAGGTAATTATTGATTTTTTTTATTGTTGTGCTTTACATTAATTGCATAAATGTGTATATTGTATAAATGTGTGTTAATTGAAGAAATAGCCCAATTAGTCAATTGTATGTTTGTTAATTATTTTTTTTTTGGATTTAGATTTCTTGTTATAACATGTAATGCTTCACAAAACTTTTTATGAAGTACATGAATTTTTTGTATTAGTTTAAGATGTGTATGATAATTAATTTAGAATGTGTATATGATATTTAATTGATTATTGCTTCTTACTGTGCAACAAAAAAAAAATTTAGGATGCTGGCCAGCAAAATATATATGGAAGCTGGTCAAATAAATAAAAATATTTTTTTAGCTTCAATAAAACATCAGGATCGGTTATTTTAAACAACCGATCCAGATTACTACTATTAGGATCGGTTGTTTAAAATAACCGATCCTAATTCTAAAAAAAAGAAAAAAAAACTTTTAGGATCGGTTTTTAAATAAAAACCGATCCTAAAAGTTTTTTTTTTATCAGATCATAATTTAAAAATAAATAAATAAATAAAAAAAAAAATTTAGGATCGGTTTTTAAATAAAAACCGATCCTAAAAGTTTTTTTTTTTTTTTTTTGGAATTATGATCTGAAATACAATCAAGATCGGTTTTAATATAAAACCGATCTTGATAGTACGTATCAGGATCGGTTGTTATGTAATTTAAAAAAAAAATTCGAAAATACTATCAAGATCGGTTCTTATATAAAAACCGATCTTGATAGTACGTATCGGGATCGGTTCTTAGTCAAAAACCGATCTTGATAACAACTATTAAGATCGGTTTTATTAAAAACCGATCCTAATAGTTTCTATTTGGATCGGTTCTTGAAAAATATAAAACCGATCCTGATAGTATCAGTATCGCCTTCATCAGGATCGGTTGGATTCCGATACTGATATGTGTATATAACCGATCCTGATTCCTGTTTTTCCACTAGTGCTCGTTTGGTCGTGGCTCTAATGAGAAATAAGGAGTTTATTCTTTAGCTAAGGAGTTAAAACATGGATTTTTTTTTTTTTGAAAACTTGGCAGCAGCTGGAATAAGAGATAGCTTAAAAAGGAGCAATTTATCCATCTAATTAAAGAGGTGAGTGTCAACCGAAATTATATTATTATTGCTGTTAACTTCATTATTGTTTATTATTTTTATTTAGAGTTGTTGAGTCCTATTGATATTGGTATAAGATATATTATTTGAAATATTAATAAGAATGTATTGTGAAAAGTGAAAACAGAGTTGAGATAAATTAAATTTACATGCAAATATGCAATGTTATCTATGTTATCGCTTGATTTACCGATTTTTTTATTTTTATCCAAAAATTTAATTAAATTTCAAATATTAACCGGTTTGGCTGTGATTTTCAAATTCTACCCAAACCGGTTAACCGTTAACCGGACCAAATTTCCGGTTAACGGTTAACCGGATCAATGCAAAAAACCCAGTTATCTGTTTAGCGGAAAGATGGAGACAGGTTCGGTTAACTGTGAAGCGGACCGGCTTGGTTCGGTGAGCTATCAACCGGAAAGAATGGTCCGGTTAGTGGTTAACCGAACCCAGCCCTTTTTTTTTTTTTTTTTTTTTAGACACGTGGGGCTGGGGGTCATGCAGGGGTTCTGACACGTGGCCTTGGTCCGGTTATTGGTTAACCGAACCCACTTTTTTTTTTTTTTTTTTTTTTAAACGTGGGGGTCATGCATACTGAGGTGACAACACGTGGCTAACCGGTTACTGTACACCCGTGGAGCTGCTGCATTTAATCCGAAATTGAGTGTGCCATTCTCACTTGCATCAGTGCGGGAAGAAGAATTTGCATCAGGGAAGAAGATTTGCATCAGAGATTAATCAGGTTTTTTTTTTTTTTAAATATTAAAATAGTTTCTGCTATTAATTAGAATAGTTTAGAATATTGATTAGATTGTTTAGAATCATGGAATATTGATTAAATTGTTTAGAATTATGGAATATTGTTTGGATTGTTTAGATTGTTTAGATTCATAAAATTATTTCGGATATTGTTTAAGATTGTTTGGAAAATTATTTGGAAATATATTTCAAATATTTATTTGAAATATTATTTGGAATATTGAAAGATTGTTTACAATTTGTTTGGAATATTGTTTTGATTATTTTGAAATTGTTGAGGTTAATTTAGAAAATTTTAAAGTGGTGCCCAAATAATTTAGAAACTTCGAAAATAGTATAGAATAATTTAGAAAAGTTCCAAAATAGTTTAGAGTATGTAAAATACCAAAATGGTGAAAAATATTTGAGAAAGTTCCAAAATAGAGTAATTTGCAAAATTCCAAAATGGTGAAAAATAATTTAGAAAGTTCAAAATAGTTTAGAATAATTTAGAAAAGTTCCAAAATGGTTTTGAGTAATTTGTAAAATTCCAAAATGGTGAAAAATAATTTAGAAACTTCCAAAATAGTGTAATTTAGTAAAGTTCCAAAATGGTTTAGAGTAATTTGTAAAATTTCAAAATGGTGAAAAATAATTTAGAAACTTTCAAAATAGTGTAGAATAATTTAAAAAAGTTCCAAAATAGTTTAGAGTAATTTGTAAAATACCAAAATAGTGAAAAATAAATTAGGAAGTTCTAAAATAGTGTAGAATAATTTAGAAAATTTTAAAATGGTGCCCGAATAATTATTTTTGTTCGAAAATAGTCGATAATAATTTAGAAAAGTTCAAAAATGATCTAGAATAATTCAGAAAATTTTAAAATAGTATAAAATAGTTTACAAAATTTAGGTAATCTAAATTGGTTTGGAAATAATTTGAAACATTCAAAACGGTTTAGATTAGTTTATAAATTTCAAAAACAATGGATTAACTTTGAATTAATTTTGTAGCATGGCAGACGAAATCAATGATGAAGTACCTATGGCGCGGGATACTTTTAGTGATCTGTTGTGGATACCGCATAGCAGTCACAGGGTGTGTCAGGCTTCTGAGGAGGTAAGCAATTACTTATTTCTTTTTTTCTGACTTTTTCAGAAATATCATCTTGTTTTAATTTCTCATTTTTATTTTCGGTAATGTAGAAAAAGGAGGTTATAAACGTGAAGAACTACCGTTGCATGACCGCGTACCACGCTGCATACGCGCCATTCTTGATTCGATTGGGTTTATACCAGATCGCAGTCATGCCGGGAGGAAAAATCGATGCGGGGCTGATACATGGACTTGTGGAGCGGTGGCGTCCTGAGACACACACCTTTCATCTTCCCTTCGGAGAGATGACCGGTATTAACTTCGAAACTATTTCAAATAAATCTGTTCTTTGTGTTAATTTACTGACAATTCAAATGAAGAAATTTATATTTTTTTTATTTGATAAATTACAGTTACTTTGGAGGATGTGAGCTGTTTATGGGGTTTGCCCATTACGGGAGTCCCAGTGACGGGGAGTACAGACGGGAGGAATGCAAAAGGCAGGCTCTTCGAATTGTTAGGAATCAAAGAGCATGAGCAGAGTGAACTTTTCAAAAAACGGGGGTCTGAGAGAAATGAAAGAAGCATGGAGTTGACATTCCTGAAATCTAAGTTTCGTGAACGATTTGGGAAGCTACCGGAAGATCGCGACGAGCAGATCCTGAAGTGGTAAGTATATATATATATATATATATATATCAATTTATTCGTTCTTTAGCCTATCAATAATGTACTCACCTTGTCTTGAATTTTGCTAGGTATGTCCGTGCATATATCTTAGACCTGATGTCGTCCAATTTGTACCCAGACAGTGGCGGGGATGGGATACCATTGTGGTATCTCGATCTAATTGTGGATTTGGACACGCCGGTACAGTACAATTGGGGTGGAGCAGTTCTTGCATATCTGTATCGGCATCTATGTCTCGCTACCGAGCCCGGGAGAGGATCTATGTATGGTCCGGTGATGCTTCTGCAGCACTGGTCATGGACCCGCTTTCCAGTTCTCCGGCCTGAGCCGCAAACTAAAAATTACATAATAAAATAGTTAATTTCTCAACATATACAAATAAAAAAATAGCTCTCAACATATACAAATAAAAATAACACACACAAGTTAATTTCTACGGCGTAGATTGAAATGTTGTCCGATGGTGCGCCAAACAGTTGTACTTGTTCTTGCCGGTTGCTCTGCCGCTGCTTGTGCCTGTCTTGTTGCCTCCTCTACATGTAGTGTAGAGCATGTATTAAATTATGAATTTAGTTAAAACATGTATTTATAGTTGATTGATCAGCTATACCTGCAGCATTCCGATCAATTGTCTCACGATGAGGCTGGTGTCCGAGTCTCCGACCACGCATTCTGTCCATTTCCATCGGTATGCGGTCGTGTCGTCTCCGTCCTTTCTTGATCAGATCCGAATCAGGTATAATTTTTGGGCCATTATATGCAGGCCATTCACATTGGTTGCCTTTCGGTTCCCAATGTCCGCTCCATGTTTGTAACACTATTGACATACGGTACAAGGGGTTGACGTATAAATTTTCATCATATCTCATTTCGCGGACAACTGCCATGAAATGAGAACATGGTATGCCGGTCAGTTGAGGCTTCTGACATTCACATTCAACCTTGTTGTTGTCCATAACAACAACCCTATAACCGAAATCCCTACGAGTATACTCAAGTCTCGGTTGATTACGCCTTGCTGGTATTTTTTCACCCTTAACCAAGACCTCAAAAAGACCATGTCTTCCGCGGTAAGGAATCACAGTCATGTCCCTTCCTTTTTCGATACGCTTTTGCAATAACTGGGTTACCCTATCGGACCACACCTGACCATGCTGAAATCTCATTTGAGCTTTGCTCCATCGGTCAAAAAACCATTTATTCAACTTATAAAACGTGTCCTCCACGACCGCTGCAACCGGTAATCGCCGACTAATTTTGAACACGGCGTTCAGTGACTCTGACCCATTTGTTGTCATTATCCCCCATCGGTGACCTCCGTCCTCTGCTTGATACAACTTCTCCGAACATGGAAGCTCGTCTTCATCATTAGGGTTCCTCTTACCCACCTTGTTAAGGTAGTCAATAGCCTTCGGACAACCAATTTCAAAGTCTTGTAACATCTCCTGCAACCTCCTAGGTTTGCATTTGTTCACTCCAGCTATGAACCTATCGCTAACCTCTCTCTTACGCCCCACGTGCTTGTAGAGATTTTCGGCAACATGTTGAGAGCAATACCGGTGCACACATTGATCGGTAGTCTCGTCCCACCCGAGATTTGGATCCTGGAACACGGCTTTAATTCCCAAATGTCTATCCGATATGACACAAAAGAATCGATTATCTCCAATTACTTCCAGCCTCAACCATCTCATAAAAAAACCCCAGTTGTCAGCACTTTCTTTCTCCACAATTGCAAAAGCTATTGGAAGTAATTGGTTTTCGGCATCGTACATACATGCCATCAGCAGCCTTCCTTGGTACCGTCCCGACATGAAACATGCATCGATACTAATCACTGGTCTGAGGAACGGTATCGCTGCAATACAAGCTCCAAATGCCCATGCCGCTCTGTGGAAAAGCCTGTCAGTTTTTTCATCAATCGGGGTCGAGATCACACAATACTTGGTTCCGGGATTGTTTCTTTTGATGGCTTCTAATAGTGGAATAAGCAAGTTGTACGAGTTCTCCCAACTCCCAAACAGATTTGCAATAGCAAGCTCACGGCCTCTCCATAATTTATTGTACTTGGGGGTTACCTTATTATATTTCTGCATGACGATATCTCGGATATGATTTATAGGAGAGCACACATCCCTTCTAATAGTCTTATCAATTGCAAGGGCAACCATCTCTGCTGTTAGCTGACAATGATCAGTACGCGTTGCTGATACTCTGCACGTATGAGGATACACTTGTTTGGTAATAATCCAAGATTCTGAAAGACCGTTTTGCTTGGCGCATAACTTAAATTTACAAAAAACATCTCTGCACGCCACCTCGTAACGTTTGGGTTCGCTTCTAAGAATCTTGCACTCACAGTTCTTATCGAGATGGAACTCATTGATTGCTATCCTTAGAGCCGTTTTTGACTCATAAACAACACCCTTAGCCAACGGATTATCGAATGTTTTTTTTGAGCTGCCGAAAAAATCAACATCCGCAGGCCGAAAACCGGATATGTCATTGAAACTATCAACCGGGTGTGTCATATTTTCTCGACCGGTTATCGGGTACTGTGATTGACGGGATTGTGTTTGACGAGACTTTGATTGCGACTGGCTAAGCGGTTCAATATCATCGTCGGAACCCAATGACTCATCTGAGAGCATCTCATCTCCACTTTCCAAACTGTCAGAATCAATTGCATCCACAGGTACATGCGAATAATCACGTACCTGTCTACGGACCCGACTGGTACTGGGTCGGGGTCTAACCGGTAAATCCACAGAGTTTCGACTGGTACTGAGTCGGGGTATAACTGGTTGATCCACATAGTTGCTACCGATACTGGGTCGGTGTCTCATTGGTACATCCACAGAGTGCCGACTGGTACTGGGTCGGGATCTAACTGGTATTGGGTCGGGATCCACAGGATTTCGACTTGTACTGGGTCGGGATCGAGGTTCAGGAATCTGACTGGTACAGTTCGGTTCCAATTCTACATATAACTCAAGAATCGGTAACCTTTGTGAAAAAGACGACACAACTCCTAACATGAATTCGAACGATGGTTGGTCCATTACCGGAACTAATTGATAGTCACGTTGTCCATCGGTGGACATATTAAACCTGGCTTGAATTTCCAGATTTGCTTGACTAGCATTGTACCCAACAAATTTATAAATCTCATTCTGAAGATAATCAAAATTGTGGTTCACGGTTAGCAGTATTGAGTATTTAGCTCGGGTACTGTAAAAGACCCCGTCATCATTGTATTTGATTTCCCCTCCAATAAAAATTTTCGCACAAATGGTTGTCATTTTTAGTTTCGATTGGTCTGGCAATTTAAACAATAACAACATGTAAGTAATTAAAACTTGTCTGGACCTCTAAAAATTATTCTATATCATTTTATATTTTTCTAAATTATTCTAGACCATTTTGGATATTCCTAAATTATTCTACACCATTTTGGAATGTTCTAAAAAATTCTAAATTATTTCGACAATATTCTGAACCGTTTAAAATGAACTAATTAATTATATTATCAATTAAAATAAATAAAAATAAAAAATACTCTAAACTACTCTTTTCTAATAAACTAAATAATAAGTAACATTCTTTCTCCATTACTTTTGATTTATATTTTTTATAACAATAATGAACACTTTGTCAATTTATTTTATTTATAACAAGTTGGTAAAAAAAAAATTATGGTACATATTGAAAAACAGCAATATATACAAATATTACGGTTATAATATGTTGTATTTTGGTTAGAAATCATATTTTAATTTCTTCTTCTCCAACAAAAAAATTTCAAAAATCGATAGTTAACAAAATAACTTATATAATTTACAAATTAACTATAAAAAAAATTTACCTTTTTTCCTCTTCTTTTCTTCCGTTCGTCTCTCAAAATGGCCGATGCAAAAATTTTTCCGTCGGATTGATACTTATAGAGTCTGTGATAAAATATTTCCGGTATACCACAAACCGAACCAAATTAGATGTCCGCTGCACCACTAACCGAACAAAACTTTCCGCTGCACCACTAACCGAACCCATTGGTCCGGTACACTGTTAACCGAACCAACACCCTTGGTCCGGTTAATGGTTAACCGAACCATTGGTTCGCTAATTGGTTAACCGAACCTAGGGTCCGATTAATGGTTAACCGGAAATTTGGTCCGGTTAACCATTAACCGGTTTGGGTAAAATTCGAGAACCGTACACAAGCCGGATAGTTTTTGAAATTTAGTTATATTTTTGGATAAAAATAAAAAAATCCGCTTGATTTATATTTTCATCTCTAGTTTAATATGTTATGTTCTAAACTATGCAACTTACTTTTTTAATTGTAAAACCCTTCAGTAATTTCAATTTCGAAATTAGATATGGCATTGTTATTTTAATTATTATAATAATTTAATATTATTTTTAAAAACTTCAATTGTAATTTTTTGTCTATGCATTAATATGCTATTTACATTTGAATTTTTACCTATAAGTATGAACTTAGTTTTTGTCCATTCAACCAGTTCCAACTTCCAACAATACGTTAGGGCAAAATTGTAAGGTCTATAATTTTTAAAATTGTAAATTAGTTTGTAATTAAACAAAAATGTGAGGGAAATATAGAGGTACTTTCAATGCTTTTCATAGACTTATGGCTCCCGACCCAGAAGTCAATTTTAATTTCTCTAGTTCAGTAGGACTAAATAATATAACAACAAATTTTTACTGGTCATAAATACCCTTTAACTAAATAAAAATAATTTAAGTCATGAATTAACTTGAAACCACATCCAAACAAGAATAACTTGAGCCATTAACTTCAATAAGCAAACTTACTCTCATTTAAATTTAACACACAATCAGCACAAGGCCTACAACTTGTGTTAAATTATTCATTTAAAATCTTGTTATTTCTCTGGTTGTTGTCCCAGCTTTCTTTAATATATACCAGTTGAAACTAGATCATAGCTTTCTTGATTTCAAATAGATGCTCTTCTGGTATAGACTATATATAAATTAGATCTTAAACATGTTCGTCCTTTTATTTTTTGGGAAATATTATATTTCTGATGTAGGCAATATATATAAACGAGACATTAAACATGTTCACCCTTTTATTGTCTTAAATTTGAATATTGATATCCAACAACGGAAATAAATCTGTTGTGATTCCAATGGAATAACAGGATCCTGTTATTCCGATCCCAATCATTCAACTTCTTTGAGATTCGTGTATAAAAAAAAATTCTTCATTGAGATTCACGCATGAGGAACTTTGAATGGTTGAGATCGGAATATCAGGACCCTGTTATTTCAATGGATGCTTTCCTATTTGGAGAGCAGCGGAGTTCAATGCTCTCCTTTGGGGAAATAAATTAGCTGAAATTCCGAGATCGAGTACTATTCACTCTGAAATTATTGCAATTCGAAATCCAGCTATCGAATTTTTTCGAGAACGCATCTCGAAACAGCTGGTTTTTTTTTAACGCATCTCAGAACAATTTGATGGCTGAATTCGGATTGCAAGAATTTCAGGATAAACAGTACCGACCTCGAATTTCAGCAGATTCAGATCCCTCATTTGGTGCTTATTTGTCCCCACCGCCAATTATTAAATTGATGGGTGGAAGTGGGGACTAAATTTAAGTACAATAATTTCACCAAATAATTGAACACTGGACAGTGCTATAAAAACACTGTACAGCGCACATATAAAGTTGTTGTCAACTTATTTTTGCAGACAAAAGAACAAATAAATGTACGAGTGCTGCTTTCGTCACCTGATTTAATTATGTTATCTGGAAGCTAATTAAAACCGAACCGCGTGCATTTTGTCGTATCCTCTATAGATTCTTCATTTCAAAATTCACGTGTTATTTTACCTTAATATCGTGTAAATAAAATAATGGACAGTCGTATTCATATTATACATTCAATTTCGATGTCTGTTTCTTGTAATTACTGCTTTCAGTTTTTTAGATCTATTTTTTACGATAATGATAGAAAGAATTCGTCTTTGTGCATGCTTATCTGTTATTATTATTTGTTTTTATTGTTCAGAGTAAGAATTTATTGATTATATTTCAACCGACAAATTTTAACCAGAGTAAGAGAGGAGGGTTCATATGCTTTTATTATGCCTATATTTTTTATTTTTTTAATAATAATTTTTTTAAAACTAATATGTCAAAATAAAATCGTTAGATGTGATCTATATCAATTTTTACATATACAAAAAAAATATTACAACTCCAAAGTTTATCCATATCAATGTATTTTTACAAGCTCTTGATATCGATCAAATCTAACTATTTTATTTTGATATTAAATTTTGTTTAAAACATGAAAGCATGATAGAAGATGGAGGCAGAAAAATTAAAGAAATTCGAACCCTTCTCGTAATAAAAATTAAAATGAAAACTGAAGAAATTATATTTGATCCATACGATTTATATTAGGTCTTAAATTAAAAAAACTAGCTGCATATTTTACTGTTTGTTAAATAATTATATTCCGTAGATGTGACCTGGTTTAAAAGCTTCTTAATTAGCTATGATACGTCATGCCTACTGCTAATTGTTCAATATAATTCTCTTCTTTTAACTAATGTTGAGGTACAGACTTTTCTCCCAAGCACCTTATATATCACTTATAAGAGAGAATTTTAATTTTAATATCATGTTTTCAATACTAAACAAACAATAAATTATTCTTCTTGACTTGTTATTTTAGTTGTTTTAAGAGCGGATCCAGACTTTCAAATTATGAGGATTAAATACAGATTGGAGGTCAATTATATAAATTTTTTCATACATTAATGGGTGTCAATTTGACATTATCGATAGCATTTTATTCTAAATTATATAGAAAATCATATAAAAAAAAAAATGAAAATTAATGGAGATCAATTGACCGTCATTCACCGGCTCCGCTTCTGAGTTGCTCGGAACAAATTAAGAAAAAGTGTTAGAAATCTGCTATTAGAAACTGCAAATGGCTCATTTACTTTTAACGTTATGCAGTTTCTAATCTTAATGTGACCCGATTAATTAAGCCATAAATAGATCGTTCTATAATTAGAGCATTAGATCTGTGATTAATCTTAAGCGTTGAATTGGTATATGATGGACGTACCAGATTTAGAGTTAAATGTTATATAAAGGATTGGGTCCCCCCTCTCCCTGCCAAGAGTCGCATTCTTCTCCATCAAGAAACGCATAAAGAAATAGGGTTAGAGAGAGAAACCGAATTCTGAGAAGAAGAGTAACCGTTAGGAGTCAGAAGAAAGAAGATGGCAGCCATTACATCTTCCGCTGTTAATCAAGGTATGTCATCTTAAACAATAGATCATATTAAGTTTTGTAATGTGAAATATTCGGTATTGGTGATCTTTGGGCTGTTAATTGAATTGTTCATAATTAATCATGAAAGATCTCAGAAAGAACAGAATATTTTACAAAAAGAACGTGTCTTTTTTTGAAAAATAAGGAAAAGAATGTGTCAAACAACTATATATATGTTCACTAAGTCTACCTAGAATGTATCAAATAAGAACCAAAAAAAAAAAGTATCAAACAATTCTCGTACGTGGTGCAGAGATTAAATATATAAATGTAAAGTATAGCTGCACGCACGGAAGGTTGTATGGGTCCCGAAACAAAAGAACTAACCACTTCTTCGTCGGGCCTACTGGGTACTATTTGGAATCCAAGATTTATACAGCAAACAGCATTATTTTTTTGTTTTAACTTTTAACCCATAAACTCCCGATTTTTTAAAAAATATCCATTAAAAAAATTAATTTAATAAAAATAACCAGATATGAACTGAAATTTTAAAACTATCCAGATCGCAGATTTTTTTCGCGACCCAGAATTTTTATTCCGGGCCGCGGAAAAAATTCGCGCCCCAAAATTTTTTATTTTTTTTATTTTTTATTCCGAGCGCGGATATTTTCCGCGGCCCGGATTTTAAAATAAATTTTTTTTTTTAAGAGTTTGGAGAAAAAAAATATTGTTTTTCTGGCCCAATTTTGCACCTCTGGTTAACATAACAAAACACTTTCAAAAATCATGAAAATTTACCGACATGCATTCTTGACTTCATAGAATAAGACTGTAAAGTTTCATACAAAATCTCACAACAGATCGTGAGATATCGGCTCTCAAAAATTGCCCGAACTGCTGAAGGAGTGCTTCTGAGCCCAACTTTGCACCTCTGATTAACATACCAAAACACCTTCAAAAATCATGAAAATTTACCGACATGCATTCTTGACTTCATATAACAAGACTGTGAAGTTTCATACAAAATCTCGAAACAGATCGTGAGATATCGGCTCTCAAAAATTGTCCGAACTGCTGAACGAGTGCTTCTGAGCCCAACTTTGCACCTCTGGTTAACATATAAAAAAACCTTCAAAAATCATGAAAATTTACCGACATACATTCTTGACTTCATATAACAATACTGTGAAGTTTCATACAAAATCTCAAAACAGATCGTGAGATATCGGCTCTCAAAAATTGCTCGAACTGCTGAAGGAGTGCTTCTGAGCCCAACTTTGCACCTCTGATTAACATACCAAAACATCTTCAAAAATTATGAAAATTTACTGACATGCATTCTTGACTTCATAAAATAATACTGTGTAGTTTCATACAAAAGCTCAAAACAGATCGTGAGATATCGGCTCTCAAAAATTGCCCGAACTGCTGAACGAGTGCTTCTGAGCCCAACTTTGCACCTCTGGTTAACATATCAAAAAACCTTCAAAAATCATGACAATTTACCGACATGCATTCTTGACTTCATAGAATAAGACTGTGAAGTTTCATACAAAATCTCGAAACAGATCGTGAGATATCGGCTCTCAAAAATTGCCCGAACTGCTGAACGAGTGCTTCATTAATGGTTAAAGCCATTACTTGCATTATTTGAGATTCGAATCTAAAAAGTTCACGAATCAATTTCGAACAAACTACATGTACCTAGTTTGAGTTTGAGTTTGAATGACTGAATGACGATAGAAATGTAACTAAATTGGAGAGTTTCTATATTTTAGAAGGATAAATATGATACTTCAAATTTGGTGAGAAGTATGTAATATTAATGGTTTAGAAGGATAAATATTAGAGTTTTTTGAATTTTAGAAGGATAAATATATCATATGTAACATTAAATGGAATTTATAATTTTAAAAGTTAGAAGGATTACTGTGAGATATTTTTGTTTTAGAGAGGGAAAATGAAATTTAAATGTTTTATAAATATATGTATGAAATTTATAAAAATTAAAATTTATTGATCATTCATTTCATGTGAAAAGTCATGCCTTGCATTAGGCATCATAGTTTATGGATTATCATACATATTTTACTGATACTATAAAAGTTTGTTATGAAATATTTCTTAGATCAATAGTTTTTTTCTTGTATATTAAATTAATTCATGATTTTTGAAGGTGTTTTGGTATGTTAATCAGAGGTGCAAAGTTGGGCTCAGAAGCACTCCTTTAGCAATTCGAGCAATTTTTGAGAGCAGATATCTCACGATCTGTTTTGAGCTTTTGTATGAAACTTTACAGTCTTATTCTATGCAGTCAATAATGCATGTCGGTAAATTTTCATGATTTTTGAAGGTTTTTTGATATGTTAACCAGAGGTGCAAAGTTGGGCTCAAAAGCACTCGTTCAGCAGTTCTGGCAATTTTTGAGAGCCGATATCTCACGATCTGTTTTGAGCTTTTGTATGAAACTTCACAGTCTTATTTGATGAAGTCAAGAATGCATGTCGGTAAATTGTCATGATTTTTGAAGGTTTTTTGATATGTTAACCAGAGGTGCAAAGTTGGGCTCAGAAGCACTCGTTCAGCAGTTCCGGCAATTTTTGAGAGCCGATATCTCACGATCTGTTTTGAGCTTTTGTATGAAACTTCACAGTCTTATTTTATGAAGTCAAGAATGCATGTCGGTAAATTTCTATGATTTTTGAAGGTGTTTTGGTATGTTAATCAGAAGTGCAAATTTGGGCTTAGAAGAACTCCTTCAGCAGTTCGGACAATTTTTGAGAGCCGATATCTCACGATCTGTTTTGAGATTTTGTATGAAACTTCACAGTATTATTCTATGAAGTCAAGAATGCATGTAGGTAAATTGTCATGATTTTTGAAGGTTTTTTGATATGTTAACCAGAGGTGCAAATTTGGGCTCAGTGGCACTCCTTCAGCAGTTCGGGCAATTTTGGAGAGCCGATATCTCATGATCTGTTTTGAGATTTTGTATGAAAATTCACAGTCTTATTCTATGAAATCAAGAATGCATGTAGGTAAATTTTCATGATTTTTGAAGGTGCTTTGGTATGTTAATCAGAGGTGCAAAGTTGGGCTCAGAAGCACTCCTTCAGCAGTTCGGGCAATTTTTGAGAGCCGATATCTCACAATCTGTTTTGAGATTTTGTATGAAACTTCACAGTCTTGTTCTATAAAGTTAATAATGTATGTAGGTAAATTTTCATGATTTTTTAAGGTGTTTTGGTATGTTAATCAGAGGTGGAAAGTTGGGCTCAGAAGCACTCCTTCAGCAGTTCGGGCAATTTTTGAGAGCCGATATCTCACGATCTGTTGTGAGATTTTGTATGAAACTTTACAGTCTTATTCTATGCAGTCAAGAATGCATGTCGGTAAATTTTCATGATTTTGGAAGGTGTTTTGATATGTTAACCAGAGGTGCAAAGTTGGACCAGAAAAACAATATTTTTTTTCTCCAAAAAAAAAAATTTATTTTAACATCCGGGCCGCGGAAAATATCCGTGCTCGGAATAAAAAATTAAAAAAATATATATATTTTTTTTTTTCGGGGCGCGAATTTTTTCCGCGGCCCAGAATAAAAATTCTGGGTCGCACAAAAAATCCGCGATTTGGGTAGTTTTAAAATTTCACTTTAGATCTGATTATTTTTATTAAATTAATTTTTTTAATGTGTATTTTAAAAAAAATCGGTAAACTCAATAAATTCATAAGCTTCAAGCCGTACATCTCTAGCTGCAAAAACCACCGACATTTTAAAAAATATCCAATTAGCAAAATATTTTAATAGTTATTTTCTATTTTAATAATAATAACTAGGTTTTATATAGAAAATTAGAATTTTAAAAGTACCCAAACCGTTTAATTCGAAACTGTTAAAAAAATTCATGGTTCCAACTTTTTTTTTTTTTTTGCAAATCAGAAATTAAAATTTTTTTTTTTGTATTGAAATATTAGAAATGTTAAATATATTTCTTTGAAAATAGATGGAAAATAATATTATTTGATTTATTAGAAAGACTGCAACAAATAACCCGGATCAATATTTTTCAGGTCGGATTTTTCCTAGCGGTAAGAAAAATTAATATATTTCTTTATGTGTTATTGTAAAAAAATAAAAATGCTTGGATTCTGAGTTATTAATCCCGATTCAAAAGTCACTTCTAGGTAATACAGAAAATATTGACATCATTCTAATACATTTAATTTCTAATAAGTTGTATCTATTTTGAGAATTCTTTTTGAATAACAATCATTAAATAACTTAAATCTTTTATTTTTTTTCAAAAATAGATACAACTTTTTAGAAATTAAATGTACTAAAAGGATGACAATATTTTCTGTATTAGCTAGAAGTGACTTTTGAACCGGGATCAATAACTCAGAATCCAACCATTTTTATTTTTTTTCAATAACACATAAAGAAATATATTAATTTTTCTTACAGCCGCAAAAAATCCGGCCTGAAAAATGTTGATCCGGGTTATTTATTACAGTCTTTCTAATAAATCAAATTATACTGTATTCCATCTATTTTCAAATAAATATATTCAATATTTCTAATATTTCAATAAAAAAAATAAAAAAACCAACAAAAAAGCGAAACCAGTTATTTAGTAACCAAAACTAGTTTTGGCTTTTTTTTTTTGGCAAAACAGAAATTTTTATATTTTTGTATTGAAATATTAGAAATGTTGAATATATTTCTTTGAAAATAGATGGAATAAATATAATTTGATTTATTAGAAAGACTGCAACAAATAACCCGGATCAACATTTTTCAGACCGAATTTTTCATGGCTGTAAGAAAAATTAATATATTTATTTATGTGTTATTGTAAAAATAAATAAAAATGCTTGAATTCTGAGTTATTAATTCTGATTTAAAAGTCAATTCTAGGTAATACAGAAAATATTATCATCCTTCTAGTACATTTAATTTCTAAAAAGTTGTATCTATTTTTGAAAAAAAAAAACAAAAACTTTAAGTTATTTAATGATTGTTATTCAAAAAGAATTCTCAAAATAGATACATTTTTTTAGAAATTAAATGTACTGGAAGGATGATAATATTTTCTATATTACTTAGAATTGACTTTTAAATCAGAATTAATAACTCAGAATTCAAGCATTTTTATTTTTTTACAATAACACATAAAGAAATATATTAAATTTTTTTACAGCCGCGAAAAATCCGGCCTGAAAAATGTTGATCCGGGTTATTTGTTACAGTCTTTCTAATAAATCAAATTATATTGTATTTCATCTCAATATTTCTAATATTTCAATACAAAAACTAAAAAAAAAAATTTAATTTTTTTGTTTTGCAAAAAAAGAAGAAGTTGGAACCGTGAATTTTTTCCACAGTTCCGAATTAGAAAAAATTCACAGTTTAGGTACTTTTAAAATTTTATCTAAAACGTAGTTGTTATTATTAAAATATTTTACTAATTGAGTATTTTTAAAATGTTGGCAAAAACCATATGAGGTGAGAGTGCCGAGTTTAGGTCATTTTACGATAAAAATGCTGCTACATGAATGGAAATTAATGACAAATTCATCATAAATGAAGGGAAATTAATGACAAATAATTTGCGTCCTAACGCTCGACTGGACTCTGCATTTGTCTGATACATTTAATTAATAGCAGTCCGCATCTGCTTTATATTTGTTAAATTCCGCATCCATCTAATTCGCTTTAAAATATACCGATTTTTTTTATTAATCGAAAATAATAAAAAAAAATAACGAAAAAGAGTGGCGTTTCGGTTGAAAATTCAAAATATAAGTAAAACGAGACTGTTTATCTCATTTTACGGACAGGACATTCTGTTTCACAGACTGTACAAAATGTCTCGTCCGGATTAATCACCACTAATATCTAAGCAGAAAAAAATCTGGCCGAGATTATCTATTCCGTCCCAGATGTAGGGAAAATTTTTTTCGAACATTGTAATCCGTCCTGTTCTAGAATTGAAGTTCTAAAAGTTTCAGCCTTTTCTCTTTGATTTGCAACTGCAAGACCATATCTAAGCAAGAGGCTCGCTTCACCCAGTAGGTTCTTTATATCGTATTTCAATGCAAGGCTAGAATTGTAATTTGTTGCACCCATAGCCTCATTTTTGCGAGGAGATAATGGGTATTTGTCACTCTACGAAGGGATGGATTTCAGAAAAAAAGAAAAAAATTATGTGTCTGGACGAGACGGATTATCCCGGTCAGAATTTTTTTTTCTTTTTTTGTACGTAGCGGAGATACAGTTCAAATTAGCAGTGATTAATCTAAACGGGAATTTTTGTGGAACGGGATAAATAGTCCCGTTTTATCTACATTTCAATTTTTAATCGAAACGCTACCCATTCTCAATATTTTATTTATTTATCTTCGATTAATAAAAAAATCGGTAAAATATGTATGTATCGATTCAATATCAGTATGCATCCATTTAATAATCAGGATCGAACTGACGCATCATTCATTGAACTCAAATTTGAGTCAGACATACATCAAATCCAAATTATTCCCGTAAACTAGACCTGGCAAGTGTCAATATTTTTCCTAGACAAAGTAAGGTCTAGGAACAGTCCCTTGTCACACGAGATTACAGCAGATTTTACAACATAAATTCGTGCACAATCTGATTAAAATGCGCACATGGTACTACTACATGACATAAATACATGAATAATTGGGAATAGTGATAGTTTTATCTTCTTCTTCTTCTTTTTTTTTTAAATAAATAAAACACTTCCGTATGAAACGAACGTTTTTCATGTGCACAGTATATACGTCGGTACGTATCTGATTAAATGATAAGTAATTAATACGAATAGTTAGTAGGAGAAAAACTTAAGAAAATTAAATGATGGATCAATAATTCAACCGAGGACCTTAATTGGCCATCACATGTTCCCCAGCTTATTTGGCACACAGCAGCAAAAATTTGACAAAAGCAATATATAGAAACCGGGAACGGTTTTCAAGCTCGAAATTACCCCACAATTATGCATGTTGCTTGATAAATCACCATTATGTTTGTCAAGTGAATAAATATTAAATCAAAGTAAAGCTTAAATTATTTACTACAGGAGCGAAGTCAGACTTTTAAGTTATATTGGTCAACTGATCAAGCACACACTGAAATTAATTATATAAATTTTCAAGTTGAGTATGGAGATTAATTTATAGTAGCCATAGTATTTTACTCTAATCTATATAGAAAAATAATGTATAAGTACATAAATTTTGAAAATAAATGAGAGTCACTTAACACTAGCTCATTCATTCCATGGAGATTCACCTCTGATTTATGATAGTTGAAAAATAAGTAGAAATAATATAAAAATATTCTAAGTAAATTAATATGAATAAAATACATCAGAGGTTAGAGATCTCTAAACATAAACGTGTTAAGTTAAAAACAACTCAATATGTGCTTTAACATATTGAGTGTTTGAACTTAACACATTTTAAAAAAACTCATGTAACATTTTAAAGCACTTTAAATTATTACTAAAGTATTTGCCGAATGCTTACTGCGTTATTATTTTTAAAATAATCAAAATATTATTCATTACAACATAGAAAAGAGGGCAATAGTTAAAATTGGGAAATAATATGACAAACTAGGGAGACGCTTCCAAGTTTAAAAAAAATATGACAAACGACAAATGACTAGGCCTAGCTAGCACAAATTAAATCCTGTGATTGATTAACCTAAGCTAGCTACTGAATATAATAACGAAAGGAATCATATCATAATATCTGATATCATATCAAAGCATGTTGATTGCATCTTGTTTTGTTTGGTCGTGTTTCTGTCGCTAAAATTGACTCACTCGGGGCCGTCACGTGCAAAATTATACTGCTAATTAATTAAGTTGTAAGATTGGGCTTATGGGCTAGCTAGGTTGAGAATATTCGTAAAATATCCTATATAAAGAAAGCAACAGCCTACTGTGGTCCATGGACTGGGTCCATTCAACGCCAATTATTTGACCGTATGTACTATGTGTGGCATACTATAATATAAAAAGATGAACGCGACTATGGTACATCATATGCTACTGATATGAATTTTTTTATATTTTTAAAGTTCTTATTTTTTAAAATTAAAATGTACTTGCAGATTTAATTTTATATTTTTTTGAAAATTTTAGTATTTTCTTAAATAAGTGCAAAATCACTTTATTTGAAAATTGTAAATTATTCAAAATCAGTGATTTTTAATCTATCTAAAAAGCCAGTAAAAGAATTCTAAAAAAATATAAAATTTGATGTATAAGTATCTTTTTCATATGGAGATCATATTTAACGGTTCATAATAACTATCTACATTAATACATAGCATGAGTCGACCTGTAATATGCATATTACCGCAGCCTTACTCTAAAAAATATCAATTAGATAAAAGTATGGATTAATTAAAAAATGGTACCGAAATAATTCCTCGACGTAATGGTCAAGTTATTAGCTAGTCGCTTTTCACCACAAGAATTTTGTTTTTATTGGAAATTAAAACGTGGTTTCTCGGATGATGGAAGGTGGCTATAGAATGTGACATGCAACCAACAAAATATAGGAATTAATTGCCAAGTAACAAAGAAAAAAAAATTCAGTCTACTCCGAATATTATAATTTCAAAAGGAAAAAAAACAAAGTTAAATCTCTAAAAATATAATAGACGGAATTCTAAATTTAGAACAGCTGAGATTTAAAGTTCCGGTCCTTGTACACTTTTTTAGACTCAAGTCATTATTTTGAAATTAAAAAAAAAAATTACAAAACTATTGTTTCTTTATCCGACCCGAAGTTTGAATAGGCATTTAAAATACCGGTCCGAACATTTTTTATTTTTTACTTTAGATTGAACAACTTTTGGGACAAAGTTATCTGATAAGAAAAACAAAAATACATAAAATATCTTCACTTTGACAGTTTGACCTCGGTGACCTCAGAAGAATTGAAGAAAATTGGAAGTCAATAGGCGGGACAGAAAGAAGGAAGCAATTGGGGTCTGCGTTTTAAACACCTACCCAAATTTGAATTTGGATCCTCTCAGGTACCTGACGGGAACTGTTATGTAGAATTACTGGATTCGAACCGTTATTTTAACCTGATAAGAACTCTTACATTTAAATATTAAAAAGATATTGGATTGAGTTTGAACTTCTACTTAAGACGTATTTGCATCACATACATTATCAATAACAAAATCAAACAGGCCACTTAATTAAATATCAAAATAAGTTTATAACATAGAAATGATCAGAACAGACATAACTAGTAAACCAACTACTGTCATGCTTGTTCAATGTATCAATTTCTGAAATACAAAAGTAAAAATAAATAGTGGTTATTTGTATTCTTCCGCTTGACCTCACTCGCGATCTTGCTCAAGCCTTTCTTCTTCATTACTTAGAACCCACATAAAAGTGGAACGGGTGAGAAATTGAACTTTCTCTCAATGCGAGATTTAGTTCCAGTCCGGAGTTTTACAAAACCTTTGCTTTTAATGAAAAACATACATAACTTGGTTTGCAACACATAAGAGTTTAACAGTAAATCATATTCAAAATTTGATTTCAGTTTTTAGAAATTCCACGCTCTAGATCTGCCACTAGGACAGTCCGGCGAGTCACCACACAAGGACGACCTGAATTCAAAACAACTTCAAATCAATTTTTGAAATTTCACACTCTGGATCTGTCACAATGACAGTCCGACGAGTCGTCACACAAGGACGACCCGAATTATTCACACTCTGGATCTGTCACACAAGGACAATCCGGCGAGTCGCCACACAAAGACGACCCGAATTATTCACACTCTGGATCTGTCACACAAGGACAATCCGGTGAGTCGCCACACACGGACGACCCGAATTCAAATCATTTTTCGATTCATGCAACCTGTCAATTATTTTATGCATTTTCCAAAGCACATCTCAAAATCATACAACCTGTCAATTCTTTTATGCATTTTCCAAAGCACATCTCAAAATCATACAACCTGTCAATTCTTTTATGCATCAAAATCCTATAGTGCAATACTAAACAATTTCAAAAGGCGGTTTGATTTCAACATGCACAAGTCAACTACTAACAAAAATAACATGATACCAACCTTGATCCAAGCTGTCACACCCCGGAACAAGGGGTCGTGCAGTTACGCTGTGAATATATAGATGACTATACATTCACAAGGCAATTACGGTGTAAACCTAACATAATATCGGTTTACAACATCACCACTTATCATTTAAGTAGTCAAAAATCATATTTATACAAATATGATTTATATATTTTCGACATATACTCTCAATCATATAATACTCATTTCCAATACCATTTCAAGCACATTTAAAACATAATAATCTATATTAACATAAAGTATGTATATTTAGGTCGTATTTAGGGTTACAATCAACATGACATGGTCCGATAAGAGGCTATACAACAAATACCATACCAAAACCCTATCGACATCAAAATGGACTCAATGTGAGGCATACCCTATCGCTATGCGGCTTAAACCTCACTGGTCGAGCACTCAAATCCCTTCTATTCGCGTTTACCTGCAAACACATACAAAAGAATAAAGTTCCCCGAGGGGATAGGGGGTGAGAAAACTTGTCAACCGTTTTCTCAGTGCGGAATTTAGTCAGGGCTACTGGATTTGTAAGAAATCCATTACCAGAACTAAACACACACCGCATTTGAGTATCAATTCAATTATGCAATAATAATGAATGCACATGCACCAAGAATAGAATAAAATGAAATCGAAGAATTCATAGAATGGTTTGGTATAACAGATACAATTGCTAAGTCCGGTTACAATTGATAGATACCGACTATCCATCTCATTTGGCTTAACATTTCTCTGGTCTGGTTTATGGTCAAACATCCATATCAATTCGTCAATTTCCAATTTAGGATTGCATATCTCCCGATCATGCAACGGGTTGTCACTCTTCCAAAGAGATACCAATAACAATCAATTATCCACAGTTTCAATCCTCCTGCTATACTCTACCTTTTTGGTATCAGTTAACCTAGCTCTGCCTTTCTCCTTGGTTACCGATACCCTCCACAATTAGGGTTATTCACCGTATGCGCATATGGGCCCTGAGACAAAGTCTAGTAGCTAGCTAGACATTGTCCCTACAATTCACTCATTTCATTCACAATTAACTTATCATCTGCCCTCTTCACATTTCAGTACTGTGGTTCCATTCAATTATCAAAACGATAGAACAATCAATCGAATAACAATACCAACATGCTAGATCAACAATATCATATCAATTCAATTATATCATTACTTATTTTCATGCAATGCTGCAAATAATGCTAACAATAGAGATCCAACATGAGGTCATGCACAATAAGTCAATTAACAATTCAATCGGTATATACATATAAGCACATATATATATATATATATATACATGTACCGTTATTTAATTCTAAGTAATAGAATCCAAAACAGATCCCGTGAACCCCCGCACCTGATTATGAAGAGCGTATCTCGCACTTAGGGTTCGAACGTCTCGAAAGATTCCGCAAAATCTTGCTCAACCAAGCCTACACCTATATTAACATATATACTTAATTCAATATTTGTTCGACGATTGATATGCTTACTTGAGTGATATTATTTTCTATATACTTTCCTTAACATAATCCATATAACTTTGTATCCACCTTCTTGGTGTTAAAAATAGAGAGCGCTATTGGAGAAAGAGTAAACAAGAACACAAAATAAATGAAAAACGGAATTATAGACAGCAGCCCTAAATTCTGACCCTTGGTTACTAAAACTGCAATAACTTTTTATAGGAAACTCCAAACAACTTGAAACTTGAACCACTAGAAACTAGACTCCGAGACGCATCAAATAGACTCTTCATTTGTCCAGAATGATTTAGAATTGCCCATTCAAATTAGCTTCTTAATCAGCCTAAAATCTGCCCACTGTGCAGTCACAAATTTAATGGTAAATCAAGTTTGTTCATCAACACTTGCTATTTTGATTCAATACGTTGGACATCATAGAATATGCAAAGTTCACCTTTTAGGATTCCACTTGAACAACAACATACACCAAAGAGGGAACAAATAAAAGAGACCTATTTAATAGCCTTCCGATTTAAAATCCCTTTCGATTTAATATGAGGACTTTTCTAATCAATATAGAGACTTTCTCAATCAGTATCATCTATTTTGGAATAAATAATCAAGCCTTTCTCAATAAATATTAAGCCTTTCGGAGACAATATTAACACTTCCTCAAAAATATTATGACTTTGTTTAATTATCACCATACACAATAAATACTAGGCCTTTCGGAGACAATATTAACACTTCCTCAAAAATATTATGACTTTGTTTAATTATCACCATACACAATAAATACTAGGTCTTTCGGAGACAATATTAGCACTTCATCAAAAATATTATGACTTTGTTTAATTATCACAATACACAAAAGAGGGAACAAAGAAAAGAGATCAACACCAAATTGATTTCAGATTTTAAGAGAGTGAGAGAAGAACTTACCAATCAACACATTTGTTTGTTGGATTAGACTAGACAAATCAAAATATTTCTCTAATTTTCGAATTTGAACCAACCCTAGATAGAAAATCAAGATTAAGATAGAATTGAGAAGAGAATCACTAAATTAACAACCTAGAAGCATAATGGAGATAGATTACTCATCATTTATACAAACATTTCAGATTTGAGCAAAACCCTAGCAATGGAGATAAAATTCAGATTTTTGATGAGAGAGGAGAGAAAAACAGTACCAATGGGGAAGCTAGATGGCCACTAGAGAGAGATTCTCAACAATTTCCATTCTTTTCTTCAATTTCTCAAGGTTTCTTGGTGGATTTTTAAGAGAGAAGAGATGATCTCTCCTTCTCTTTCTTTTGGCAGCAAACACACAAGGGAGCAACGAAGGGAGAAAGAGAGGGTTGAATTGTTTATATGCATTTTGGACATTTTTCAAAATAGACCCTCCACTTGTTTGATATTACTAAAAGAAGAATATACATATATATATACAATTTAATTTAACACTTAGGCTTTTAATTCAATTTGCATTTAAAATTTTATGTTATTATTATTTTTTTTTTTCACGGTGTTACACAAGCAATTCAAAATTTTGTAAAAGTTCCGGGAAACCCGCACCTGTTAGCTTAGCGATTCCTTGATTGTTTCTCACGTCTCTTAATTTTTCAAAAGTCGAATCTAAGTTTTAAATATACTTCTATTTAATAATGCTCAAGTTCATGTGTTCTAATTTTCTAAAGTACTTATTTTATTTGAATAGAATGTAATAAATCCGAATGTAATTTATTTGTTCTAAATGAGTTTACAGATTCTCTATAATGCGAAACGAAAGAAAAATGAGGATTTTCGGATCAGCAGCTAGCGGTATGCGCAACAGTCACTTTTTTGGACCGTTCTCAGGGATGGAGACTCCGATCGGGGTGAATCTGGTGCTCACAGATCCGTATCTGCGAGCACTACAACTTTCATCTGGAAAGCTCCTTGAGATTCCGGACGTACAGAGTGCAGTTCGCCGTGGAACTCGGCTGACTGGTTCAGCTCTGTTTTCTGGTTTGAGTACGGACAGCAGTCACTGTTTTGGCCAGATCTTGGTGGTGGAAACTCGGATCGAGGTGAATCCAGCGCTCAATCGTCCGTATATTCGAGCACTACAATTCTCATGTGGAAGTCTCATTCATATTCGAAACGTACAGGTGCCAGTTTTATGCGGAAGCCGACTGGTCGGTTTGGATTCAGCAGGGGATTCAGACCTTTGAGTTTTTAGGTCTAGGAGAGGGTGGGGCTCGGATCTGAGGTGGAGGCTGCTGTGACGGCTTGGGAGTAGAGAAGAAGGGGTCTCGGTTTGGGAAAGGGGGCTGTGGTGGCGGCCGAGTGGGTGGCGGCCTAGAGGTTGAGGAAGGCGCGGGGAATTGCGGCGGCCGAAAGAGAGAAAGAGGGAGTGGCGGCTAGGGCAAGGGAAAAGAGAGGAGGGGGGGTGGCTGTGAAGAGGGGGGCTTTATATATGGTAGGGTTAGGTTTAGAAGAAGATTTGTGATTTTTGGACTTGAGTTTAGTGGGCCAACATATTATAAATTCGGATTTGGGGTCATGACAGAATTTTGTTTTAATGTTTGTTTTCAAATATTGAAATAACTGGAATTATAAGTTTGGAATTTGGAAAAAGTTAAAACATAAGAGTCGTAGGTTTTTCTGTTACAGTTCTAACCCAACTGGTTTCACCTTAATAGGAATTCTCAGTGAATAAGAAATTAATAAAATAGTCGACAAGGGTCTGCAGTTTCATAACAGCATTGTTTACTGACTTTGGAAATCTATAGACAATTTTATGTTCAGAATTTGGGATAAACTTCTAAATGAATATTGTAGATCTCGAGGTTAGATTTTCAAGTATTAAATTTCATTTAAATCCGAATTAATATGAATAATAAATGATTAAATTACTAACAGCTGTCTGTCTGAAATTTAGAAGTCTTCGGAGTTTTATTCTATTGTGCTTTTGAAATTTTAATTTGTCTATATAATTTTATTACGTAAATTTCATGGCGTTACAATTTTTGAGTAAATACAGTTTTAGAATCTTTTCTCCTAGCTACACTCCTCTCAATTTAATTTTGTTACATCTAAATTTATTTATTTTTAATTACAGTTTAATATATAATATTTGTTGTTATATAAAGATAAATTCAGAATATTTTATATATAACAATAATCTTTATTATAACAAAATTAAAAAAAACTCGTTATGGCTGGATAACAAGTTATGAATTATTTGATAAACAATAATAATTCAGAGTATCAATCAATTTGTTAATTTTTTCGGTGATTAAATAACGACATTGCAAGCAAAAACCTTTAATGGAGTAATAATTAATAAGTATTTCCAGGTTATTGTTTAACTATTTTATTTAATTATATTAATAATTATTAATTATTCTAGAAAAAAAAATATATTTTTTCACGACCAATATCACAGGACATTCTTATAATTCTCCCAGTATTTATCATAAAAGTACGAGTTTTGTAAATTAATATATAAATTTAATTCCGTATTCATAAAATTACATCTCACGTGATTATGTATCGATCAAACCCTTCTGGCTACGCCCAGAAATGGGAAGGAGATCACTAACCCTCTTAGTCACTGTTGGGTGGGCCAGTTATTGTTAAAGAAGACCGATCACTGTTAATTTTTAAACTGCCCGGCCTATCAACAGTAATTCTGAGAGTAGAAATTTTCTGTCCAGGAGTGGCGGAGGATTCGGTCTCCTCTGTGCTTAATTGTTAGGTAGTTCAGGTTTGAGTGCAAGCAACCTTGCATCGAAAATGCTGTAACGGTCAAAGTAATTTCTCGTGTAAGCGTTACAGTTCCAGGATATATTTTATAATCCAAATTCCAAAAGATTTGATAAGGATCGACATTTAAGATAAATTAATCTGAATGCTTTAGTTGATGGTGCGGACGAAGAAGATTTGAGGAAACACGTGGCGGTGCGTGCGTTGCAATTTTCTAATACGGGCCCTTCCAATGACAGAAAATTAAATGTTTCTCTAAACAAACAAGTAGGGTTAAAATGTAGAGTAGAACTAGGATGCTCTTAAAGTTCATAAAGTCTCTTAGTGAACTCAAATTTAAAATCTATTGAATCGGCTTCAAATAACGAATATGAACCATTGAAACTCACATGTACATTATCATCAGATTAACAATAATTCCCACATTACGTCTAATAAAGAACAAGAAAATCGTATCTAACGAAATATGCTTGCTTACTGACAGCTTGTGCTGATGTAAGGTAACTAACTAGTATTTATTTATAATTGACCGTCTTCTGAAAAATTGGTATGAATTTGAGCATAGCTGGCGGATATTTTGTTTATGTAAATTAAGTTAATTAAGAAACGATGGATTGAGGGTTGTCATTTCATATTTCATGGTTGGTGGGGCTGATCCATTTCTTTTGAAAAAAAAAATGTTCTCATTAAACTGATATAATTAGATCAATAATAAACATGAGGAGAGTTTGAATGCCTTTATTTTTTAAGCCTTCATTATGCATCTACATTAAAAAAAAAAATTTTGAAATTAATTTTGCATTGAGCCAAGTGGTAAAAAAAGATTCACAAAAATGAATGCATTAAAATTAATTTATTAACCTTCTAATTTTGAGCGCTTTACTTTATACTAAATTAATTCGAGTGTTTAAAATTTTCACATGTAGATACATTGCTCATAAGGTAAACGGGCTTGAATGGTTCGAATTCATCATTTGAAGCCGGTTCGATAGATTTTATATTTGAGTTCACCAAGAGACTTGGTGAACTTAAGACCACCCTAGTTCTACTCTATTGTTAGTTTTGTAATTTAATCATGATCCATGTATTTATTTTTATTTTTAAAGTTAGAATAATTGATCTGCATTGCTTATCATGGTTTTCATATTAAATATATTTGGAGATCAACTTTTATATATTTTTTGAATAATTTTTACTATTCTCTAGCTAGATACAAAATCACTGTTTTCAGACGATTATGCATCATCCAAAACAGTAACTTCGTACTTATCTAAAAAGATAGGAAAAAATATCAAAAAAATATAAAATTAGATCTCCAAGAACATTTTAATGTGAAGATCGTGTTAAGCGATTCGGATCGAATATTCGGACTTTGAAAATAAATATAAACATGTAGAACATGATTAGAGCATAAATTTAACTCTACTCATGTAATATATGTTATTTAGTATTAATTTGGCACTCAATTTTGTGTGAGATTCACTGTTACTAATAATATAAAATTAGGTCAAAAGCCACAGTATATCAGTATCTAATTATAATCCTAAAAACAAAAAAAATCTAAACTCCAATAACAAAATAATTTCAAAAGAAAGTCATGTATGCTCAATTGTACGAGAGGAAAATCATTTTTAGAAATTGTTCCTGAACGGATGGGCTCTAAAAAATTCTCTTAAAAATTCACAACAGGCGACCTACGACCTACACGTGTCATCTGATCAGTGGCACACGATACACCAAATCACCAAATATATATGGTCTATGGCAGATTGGCACCGGAGACGGAGACGGAGAGCGACTCACTTCTGTTCTAAGTATTCTAAAACTCACATGCTTCCCACGTGCTTTCACCACCAACCCCACATCTTCCCTTTTCGGCTCGGCTCGGCTCTTAGCCAGTGGTAGGTCCCGACCGGCTTCATTTTGAGCCGTTTCATCCTAGTTAGGCAAGTAATTAGTGCTTATTCACTGGCATTTACAACACAATTACTTGCTGTATGTTCTGTTCTGACCGCCAAGTTCTTCGGAGACTCCCCTATTAAATATATTTTTTTTATATATTTGGTATTTGGGCTGTTGAGATAAGCACATAAAAAAATTCATTATTGACAGTGAGATGTGAACATATTCTAGAGCAAGCTAATTTGTAAATTTGAGAAATTTTTGCATCTCTGTACAATAATCTAAAATGTGCTTCCTGTCGTTTATTTTTATTTTTATGAAACTGGATAGATGTCTTCACATTTTAGATATGTTATTGTAAAGAGTAGATTTTTGAATTGTATTAGTAAGCTCTCGCTATACATCAAATTGAAGGTTTGAAAATTAATTTGTATTGTGCTCCAAAATCACAGACAAGTAGATATTAATAAAAATAAAAATAAAAAGTATGGAGGTTGGTGCCTATTGAACCAAAAATTAATTTAAAATTTTAACTAGAAATTGGTGTGAATGTGTGATGGATGCCCCAGTTATGGTTAACCAGTAACATTATAGATTAATGGATTTGATAGAGACGTAAAATTTTAATTTAAAAGTTCTTATATCTAACAACTAAACTTTGATTGGACCGCTTTGATTTGGTCATTGGTCCCCCTCTTATATAATTTTTACTATATCAGATTAATAAATTGCTGGATCTATTGATGAAAGGACACATCCTTATTTATTTTTTATTTTTATAAGACACATCCTTAAAAAAAAAAAAAAAAAAAAAAAATAATTTCGAAATTTTTTATCGTTCGCGTATCGTTCGAATAATTTCGAAACTATTTTTTTTTTTTTTTTTTTGAAAACTGATCCCCGTCGTTGGATATTGAAAGTCATAAATCCGGGCGACCATACCTTTTATTTAAGAGGAGGGTTCAAATGCACTCAAATTTTTGTGCATCCAAATACATCATATCCTTTTTCTCCGTTTTCAAAGGTCGAATAGTCAATCCGAACCGTTAGATGCGATCTATATATTAAGATGTGCTTGGAGACCAAAAATTTACATTTTTTGGAATTTTTTTACTATTTATTAAGCCAACTTTGAAAAATCGCTGATCCAATGGTCCAGAAAATATAAAAACAGCGATTTTCAAAGTGACTTAATAAATAGTAAAAAAATTTCAAAAAATGTAAAATTTGGTCTCCAAGCACATCTTAATATATAGATCGCATCTAACGGTTCGGATTGACTATTCAGACTTTGAAAACGGAGAAAAAGAATTTGAAAAATAAGGTGCATTTGAGTGCACAAAAATTTGGGTGTATTTGAACCCTCCTCTTTATTTAAATATATATATAGTTGAGGGAGTAATACATAAAACACCGTTTATTTTTTCTTCCGAGCCAACTACCACACCCACAACCACACCAACCGCGCCTTCCGCTATAAATGTCGATCTCCTTCCCTCTCCCATTCTCTCAGGACCTACATCTCTCCTACCAAACACCCTTCTCTTCTCGTACAAGAGCACTCAGAAACAAAAGAAGAGAAGCAAGGCAGCAAGGGGAGAAACACTCACCTCACCAGCAAATAACAATGGCGCTTGCGAGTCACGCCGCCACCTCTCTCCAGGCCCAACCCCACACAGCTCACTCCCTCTCTTCCTCTCGCAATACCTCCTCCCCTTCCGTACTCCCAGTCTCACGCCGCCGCCGCGCCGCCTCCATATCAGCTGTGCACGCAGCCGATCCCTCCAGAAACCCGACCGTTGCTGATAAGCCCAAGGCCGCCTCCCCTCCCCTCCCAGCTCAAAGCTCGAAATGGAGCATCGACAGCTGGAGGTCAAAGAAGGCACTGCAATTGCCAGAATACCCCGACAAGAAGGACCTGGAAGCGGTGCTGAAGACGATCGAGAGCTTCCCTCCGATAGTTTTTGCAGGAGAGGCGAGACACCTAGAGGAGAAACTGGCGGATGCGGCGATGGGGAGAGCTTTCCTGTTGCAAGGAGGAGACTGCGCAGAGAGCTTCAAGGAGTTCAATGCGAATAATATCAGAGACACATTCAGAGTATTGCTCCAGATGAGCGCCGTCCTTATGTTCGGTGGACAGATGCCCATCGTCAAGGTATCTAATCTCACTTCTTTCTCAATTTTATTTCTTATTTTGGCTTAATTAGCTGGAGAGCGCATGATCTCAGGTCGTTCCTTTTAGATCTATAATCCAGGTCGTTCCTTTGACTTGTGCTTTTAGTGGTATTCATTCTTACGAGGGTTTAACTCAAAAACACACACAAAAATAAGGGTTGGTGGCGCCAGCTAAGGATTTTTTTTTTCATATCGTTAAGAAAGTTTGGCGGTCTCTGAAAAGTGGGACCGCTTGTAGTAAGGTGAAGATATTGTTCAGGCACAGGAATTTCCATGATGTTTTAATATTTTTTTCTTAAAAAAAGAAAAGAAAAATGAAAAGAAGAAGCCCAAGTTGACTGGTATCCGGGACCACCTAAAAAACATGGGAGGGAGAGAAATTTCCAAGAACGAACATTTTATATATTGCAAGTTATATTTTCTTTCCAAATTTTATAAACTGTGGAAATGTGGTGTCAGCTTAGACAATATTTTGACCCTGATTGAAAGACGACAATGATGGGCGTGGGCCTAGTGCCGCTGGCTGAAAAATAATAAAATAAACTCCTAAAAAAAGTTGTTAGTGATAAGTAGATCATGGAGCAAATATAAATCTGGATGCTTTGTTCAACATGCATTTATCTAAGTCTGAATTAATTGTCCCCATTATTATTATATAAATCATGCTTGTATCTTTTTATTATCTGCGGAATTCAAATCTTGTAATGTTATAAAATCCTATATAACCACACTATCTTTGGTTATCCATGAGATTTGACTAGAAAAGCACGTGAGGATATTGCTGCTGTTTATTTTGTTACATATGAACCAGCTCGGCGTCTTGGCACTAAAAAAGTGAGACCTATCAATGTCGAGAATCAAGTCAAGATGCAATTTTTAATTTACCATCTACTTTCCAACAGAAATACAATTTCTCATGGCATATGCAATATAGCAGTCTGCCTAGGAAGATGCTGAATAAATGCATCTCAGGATTACTGGCATGCCCTGCAAATTAAGAATGCGATCGTTTTATCAACTGTTACCTTTTAAAGGGCTATTGAAATAAAAATTTCTATGTTCCCCAGGTCGGTAGGATGGCAGGGCAGTTCGCCAAACCGCGGTCGGAGCAATTTGAGGAAAAGAATGGAGTGAAACTGCCAAGCTACAGGGGTGACAATGTAAATGGTGATGCCTTCGATGAGAAGTCGAGGACCCCAGATCCCCAGCGCATGATCCGTGCCTACTGCCAATCAGCAGCAACTCTTAACTTGCTCCGTGCCTTTGCTACTGGTGGTTATGCTGCCATGCAGCGCATTACTCAGTGGAACCTCGACTTCACTGACCACTCTGAGCAGGGTGACAGGTCTGCACTCTATAGTCATCATTTTTATATTTCTATTTGGCAAATTTATCTTTGATATAGTGGATTCAATGAGAGCATATCTTTGTTTATTATTGGAAATTATTTCACTAATCTTTCTTTCAACAAAGTAGAAATGAAAGCTAATTTCAGGAGAAATATTATAGAAATACTTCATTAATATTATATTAATGAAACAGTTTTCTTGAACTCTATAAATTAGTGGAACAACATGAATAAAGTCTATGATTATTCAATGCATTGCTTGGTGGCTCTGTAATTTAACAGAGATATTACAGATGTTTGTGAAAGATAATGTAAATTTGAATTAGCATGCTATTTACATAAATGAAAAGAACCTTAAAAGACATTTATCCCTCTGTAACTTGTTACTTAAAAGTAAATGGAATAGCACATGCCTTCCAAGCAAAGCATCACAATGTTCTTGCTTGCATGTTTATATCACAATTAATTGACATAGAATAACCCGTGTTTCTTGCGCATGTGTAACACAGGTACCGTGAGCTTGCCCATCGGGTTGATGAGGCACTCGGTTTCATGGCTGCTGCTGGCCTTACAGTCGACCACCCAATAATGACAACAACTGAATTCTGGACCTCACACGAGTGCCTTCTCCTCCCCTATGAGCAGTCTCTGACTCGTGAGGACTCCACCTCTGGACTCTTCTACGACTGCTCTGCTCACTTCCTTTGGGTTGGTGAGCGCACTCGCCAGCTCGATGGCGCCCATATAGAGTTCCTTCGTGGTGTTGCCAACCCCCTGGGCATCAAGGTAAAATAGTGGCCTTGTGGTATTTATTGGTCATAATTAAATAAGTTAATGATAGTCCAGCTTGTTAATTAATATATATTGTGTATTTGATGGATGTGTGAAATACAATACAGGTGAGTGACAAG
This sequence comes from Carex rostrata, assembly GCF_964058835.1. NCBI lineage: Eukaryota > Viridiplantae > Streptophyta > Magnoliopsida > Poales > Cyperaceae > Carex > Carex rostrata. The sequence goes on from NC_135921.1 coordinate 7,768,579, forward strand.
ATGGATCCGAAGGAGCTGGTGAAGCTGATAGAAATACTGAACCCCCAGAACAAACCCGGGAGGATCACCATCATAACAAGAATGGGAGCAGAGAACATGAGGGTCAAGTTGCCACACCTCATCCGTGCAGTCCGTGGGGCTGGCCAGATTGTTACCTGGGTTAGCGACCCCATGCATGGCAACACCATCAAGGCTCCATGCGGCCTCAAGACCCGCCCCTTCGACTCCATCCTGGTATTTTGTTTTCCTTCTCTTCTCACTTCCTTACTATATATCTATCTATGTGTTTGCTCAAATTATCTTGCCATTTTAGTTCATATACTTCCCATTGTGCAACAAAAAAATACTGCCAGGAAAAGAAACATGTCAGTACATTAATGTTGCTCTTTAAATCGAGCTTTTTTATGATAGTTGAATGCAATGCCACGTGGTATACTGTGCTAGACAGTACTTGCTCTCCCACAATGTGTGTCAGCCCTACCAGGTGGTTGTAAGATTTCAATCAGGATTCCCTGGTGGGTTTTTTTGGACCACTTAGCAATGAACTAGGATGTTCATTGGCAGCCCCATCAAACTTTAAAATATGAGGCCACAGAGAATAACAGATGGAAATAAAAGAGTGGGCAATGAATGGTGAGAATAGACCGGGTGGCTCATTTGTCTCTGTGGGTTGTGAAGAGCCATTTCTGATTTCTGTTGGATGTGGCTCTCAAATTATGATAACTGTAGTGGTGTTAGAAAACTTATTTGATAGGTTATCACTTATTAGGTAGTAGTGATACGACAGCTTTCCTGTCCTTTGCTAAAAATATTCCAGCCATCCTTATCAGTTCATTTTAGTGTTACAATGATTTTTTGTTTTGTTTTTCTTGCCTTTTAATGTCATTAGTCTTCCTCCACATCAGGCCAATTTGAGGCTGTTAGTTCACAGTATTTGATGCCTTTCTTTTTCCTTTTTTAAATAGGCTGAGGTGCGGGCCTTCTTTGATGTGCATGAGCAAGAAGGAAGCCAACCTGGTGGGGTCCACCTGGAGATGACTGGGCAGAATGTGACAGAGTGCATTGGTGGGTCACGCACAGTGACCTTTGATGACCTGAGTGATCGCTACCATACCCACTGTGACCCAAGACTCAACGCCTCCCAATCCCTTGAACTGGCATTCATCATTGCTGAGAGGCTGAGAAAGAGAAGGATCAAGTCCTCTGGCCTTGCTGCTGCCACCTCCTTGCCTTTACCACCTCTTGCTTTCTAAGGAGTTGATGGTAGGATAGAGAGGGAGGGGTGCGCTAAATGGGAAGAGAAGTAGAGAGATGCGAGTATATTTATTGTTTCTTTTCATTGGTGGGATGATGGGTGGGTCTTTTGTACAAGAAGAGATAATATGAGCTCCTTTGCTAGGGTGCTTGTGTTTGCTTTAATGGGTATATTTATGAATGTATGTATGAACACCTATCTTAGAATTTGGGTTTTGGTTATGGAAGATTGAATGAATAATAGAAAGAATAAGGTTGGTTTGAAGTTATTTATATTGCAATGTGTTTAATTGAGGATGGTATATAGATAGAGATCTCCAGTATTGGATCCATGGGAAAACAAAAATAAAATACAGCAAGCATCACTGTCAGGATGGCCAGAACATGTCTTATTTGTGACACACACACCAATACATTTCACATATCAGAGATATTTCCACCGTGTGTACCAAATTTGACTTGGATTTTTGTATGAATCGAGCGCACCACACTTTTCCCGTGCTTTGGCATACCCTGTTTAAACCGATTTTTTACTATAACATTAAAAGATAATAAATGAAATAAACTCAAAATGGTAACTTTGTATGAAACGCTCGTAGTGCCAGCGAGTATTGACCACTTAGAATCACAACTGAACTGCTATACTAGAAATAGTGGCACTGACACTAGCTTCCATATTTTGCTTTTATAAATTTACAGTCTATTATATTATATTATTATGCATTTAATTATTAATTATTTATTTATGAATACCATAAAAAAAAGTCGGCAGTTTAAAACCTGTCGGACTGGTCTGAGTACCAGGCCTTCAGGCCCTCGTCAGAAAAAGTTGAAGTTCACAAAAGATGCTGTTTCTCGACAGCACAGCGCCTTTACAAATGAGCAAGTACTGCATTTTCTTTCACCCTCTTTAGACTGTGGTATGTTTATAAATTTCATGACAGTATAAATATTGGTGATGCATTCATAATTGTTTGTATGAAACACATTTTTTTTTTTTTTTGCATTACATCACACCCATAGGCTATTACATACAAGGGAAATTAACATCATCAAGTTTTACCAGAATACCAGTTGTGCTAATGTAATGCTAATGTAAAACAGAGTACCAATTAACCTGAAAACACGGGGAAAGTAGAACCAGTGTTACTCCAAGTTGGACCTTCCATCCTTCCCTTCTTAGCCAGTTTATCAATTATCCGCTTATCCGCTAGTTCATTTTGTTCTCGAGGCAGGTATACACAGTGAAAGCATGTATTTCTCTTCATGATATCCCAAATTTTCGTCTCTTTAAAAACTTTCCAATCTGCCATTAGCGGTGGTTGATGTTGCATACCCAGTGTTCTCTTCTGACTGTCAGTGTAAATGGTGCATGGATAATAGTTCATTTCTGCAACATACCGGCTTGCCTCTCTCATTGCCCTTGCTTCTGCATGGAAGGGATTGCATGCCACCACCCCTGCTGCCTTATATGCTGAATGCTGTCAGAAAATCCATACCGCCTTGCCACCTTTCCTTCCAGGAACTTTCTGACATACATGTAATTTCATGCGGTTGATCACCATCTCCCTAACTGGTGTCAACAATAGGATGCTTTTACCCCTACCAGTAGGCAGTCCTGTTTCTTTGCTGATGCATGATAGATATCTGTTAAAATGTTTAGACATAGGGATCTTACCATTGTAGGCCTTGTCATTTCTGCACCGCCAATTGCCCGTAGCAAATTTGCCACCACCTCCCACTGCTGATCTGTCATCCTAGAAGCTATTACTTACAGAATAGTATGCTACTCCCCTGACAGTTCATCTGATATAAGAGAAATTGGCCCGAAGAACCAGCAGCTTCTAGCAAACGGGCATAGGAATGCCATGTGTATTGTGTCCTCCTGCGGTGCACAGGATGGATCCCCTTTAGAAGTTCTTGACAGTAAGATACTCCCCAAAGGTAAAGCTCTGTTTACCAGTTTCCAGATAAAAATTCTGACACGTGATACTACATTCCCTTTTCTCCAAATTAGCCTCCACACCTCTTTTGGAATCCTTACTGGCCCACTGGGTTCTGTTCTATCAGTGCATCATTTGTCAGAAGGGATTTTATAGGTTTTGCTGACAGAAAAGGCGTCATTTTTTTTTTTGATTGAAAATTAGAATGTCTTCAGAGTTGTCTTGAGAAGGGGGTATGACATTTACCAGTATCTGAATGCACCTTGGAGGCCACCTCAAAATGTAACATGAGAGAAATAGGTAGAGAATAGTGAATTAATATAACTTCAAGAAAAAACATTTCATTGTGGTGCTTGTAGCAATTGTTATGGATGCTGGTTAACGTATTTTTTACTGTCATTGTGTTCTATTTTTCTTTTTCTTTACTGTTTCATTCAGGTGCTTGGCTAATAAATTTGTAGTAGATAAATAAATAGATATTCAAGATAAGAAGTGAAAATAACTAGGCATAAAAAAGAAAGGAACAAAAAAAACCAAGCTTGTTTTACTATAACATTGCAATTTCTTGGCAACAATACTTGCTAACATAAGATTCCTTTTTCAATGGTCAATTGCAGTTGGTAAAATGAATTAGTACTAAAATTAATGTATCCGTGATATGATATAGTTATGTAAAATAGATCAGAAAAAAAAAAATACTTAATTGGGATGTGGGAGCAGGAGGCTTAGTATAAGAGCCTCTCTACTCTCCCCTGAGTTGCCGCTCTAGATTTTTTCTTCATAAAGTTACAGTGGGGTCCACGGCATCTCTTGTGGACCCACCATTACCTTCACCTTGCAATCCAAACCTGCACATGTATTTGTCTTCAAACCCTGGCCTCTGCTTCATGTTGGTATACACATTAATTACTGCCCAGTGAGTTGGCATGTTGTAAGTTACAACTTACAAGCGCAATTTTCTCATGAGGCTGCAATTTTTTTTTCCTAAAGTTGGGAGAAAACAATATGGGATATCTTTGTCTAGACTAGGGGTGTTCAAATTGTCAAAACCGAATTAAAATAGTCAAATCAAAATTTATTTGATTTTTAAAAATCTAACTGAACAAACTGAATTAAACTTGTCAACCGAATAACAACTTAACCAAAAAAACCAAAGTAAATTTGTGATTGTTTGGTTGAACAAAAATAAGAGAGATTAAATGTCAAAAGGACAAACCTCAATAGATACACAAAACATTTAATAATCGTAGAAATAATTATCAAGATATATATCAGTTGTATTGAAATAAGAGAGATTAAACCGAACTAAATATAAAAGGACCGAAATAATTCAGGTAAATATCAAGTAAATTTCGATTTGTTTGGTTGAATCAAAATAAGAGAGATTAATCTGAAATAAATATAAAAAACCTGAATTAATTAAAAAATTCAACTGAACCGTTTAAACAGAACAACCGAACCATTTAATTCAATGGTTGAAAACCAAATAAACTGGATCCGATGAACACCCCTAGTCTAGATGACTTGAACTTCTCTTGCTGCTTGATACTGGTACAGCATCCGGTGTTACCATTGATGCAAGAAATACTAAACCCAAGATGAGACGAAAGTCACGAAACCAACTGCAAGAAATCACTATGAAGAGGTTACTAATTCACGTCTAGAATCCTCATTTTTCACAACCAGAGTAGAGGCTCACAAAAAGTGTGTACTTTGGGACCACATGTTAGTCCCGGAAGTTCTATTAATTGTTCGCATGAACCTTCATTTATGAATGAAGAAATTTCTATGAGCAGTTTACCATGGCTTTATGTTCTGGTTGTCATGCTAAAGCCGTTGATAGCTACTTCGCTTTACGAGCGTTGTATAAAGACTTTTGGATTCATTCAAAACTGATGGCATTAGCTTTTTGCTGTCTACACGCCCAAGACGCCTGAGAAGATAGTTCACTCCTCAAATCAAAGTGGTAGAGGTAGCTTGAACGTTTGGGTGCAAGCATTAGTACATTCTGAGAAATTCTAAATTAATTACCATGCCAAGTATTTGTAAATGACTGGTTTTGAAGCTAAAAACATTAGGTTTTTCAAATAAGATAAATCACTCATGCCTTCTGAATTATGACAAGCTTCATATATAAAAACTAAAAAGCATTAAGTTGCTTGAAAGATCCAAACAAGGAAATAATTGTTGCATTAGTTGTGCAATACCGAATTCTATTTTTACAACAGGATCCCTTATTTTATTTTATGTAAATCTCTGCTAGTACTTCTAATTTTGATTGCTAATTTGTGCTTCACAGTAAGGACTGGTTTACACAATTGCAGTAGGTATTAATTACCACAATAAATGCATAACCGGAAATGCATTTCATGAATTGCATATATTTCCATTTAGAAAGAACGGAGAAGTAATGGCACGTACCGTAACTGAAGAATCAGAGGTTTAATAAAAAAAATCTTGGACAATTGATCACGCGCACGAAACAAAGAGAACAGAATCGAACTGAAAGAAAAACTAATAATAAAACAAGAAAAAAATCATTTCTTGATTTGTGCGTGTTATCCTTGTACAAAAGGCCATGCTAATTTTCTCTCTGTCGTTCAAATTTTATCGGAGGTCTCCGGAGAGACGTTTAGTCGCTCCAAGAATACACATATAATTGTCCCAATTATAATTAAATTCAATTCAATTCGTGGGACTAAACGGAGGATTTTGAGAGCGAAAGAAAGCTGTCTTGGTCGATTCATGAAAACCTAGGGTTTTCAACAACCGAGAGGAGGAATCGGACTGAGAGTGCGGTGTCTAATTCGGAGCGTAAAGTTTCTATTTCGATTAGGGAAGAGGGGCTGTCCGATAGCCATCGGACAACTTTTTTTTGTGATCTCTCACCGTTATATTTGCTTTAGGATTCGTGTGTACGAATTTTAAAGCAGACGTAAAATTGTGAACGCGAATTTTAAAGCAGATCCAACGGTGAAGAAAACCCATCGAACACAAAAGTGACCCGATGGGTGTTGGACGCCCCCCTCTCCCTTCGATTAGAGCACGATGGTATTAGATTTGATTATTGTTAGAGCACAGTGGTGATTGAAGAAGTCATAGAGAAAAATGATGATTAAAGTACTAGAGTGATCAAAGCGCAGTAACGATAAAAAAAACAAATCTGGTTGTAGAGTGAGATGATAATTAAATTATTAGAGTTATTACGAAAATTTTAAAATATTATATTTGTTTAAAAAAATTTAATAAAATTATTAATAAGTATTTAAAGTCACTAACTAAAAAAAAATTCAACAACACCAAATCGACAGTGTCTAAGGAGAAACCGATCGTTTTCATACGAGGCTCTAATTTAAGCCCATACATCATTTCATTTCGGCTTTCCTGGCTTAACAAATAACAAGCTATCGGCCTACTGCGGATGTTGTGCTCAAGTCTGTTTATTCTCCAAATAAAATGCTTTTTTTTTTCATTAGTAAAAAATTGTGTTGTAAAAAACGGTATTAACGGACAATTAAATGGCTGTTTAATTATTAATGACGGTCAAACTGTTACGAATACACTTAACGGATGCCTGTTTACGGATGAAAATAATTAATTAGTTGTTTTTCCGATTAATTGGCCGTTTTAATATCCGTTTATTTCAGTTTATTTTTGTTTATTCCAATTTATTCTAGTGAATATTTATTTTCACATTGATTTTTTTGTGTGATAATAAGTTATATAAATCATGTAATTTAGTTTTTTTTTTTTTGCGTTTGAACATATATCCAATATTTTTAGTATAAGTTTTTTCTTGTTATTTACTTTGAAATTGATTAATTCTTCTATTATTTATATACCATATATTTTTCTTACTTACTGATGTAATTTTTTTCAATTAGTATGACATGTTCATTTATGAAACTAAGTTGTTATCATAAATTAAATTTAGTGGTTTTATGTTGAAAAGTTTCATTTCTTTCAAATAATATGTTATTTTTGAAAAAGCTTATTCTTCAATTTATTTTTTCATTAAATAAATGTGTTACTTATACATATAAAGTGCTTACGCATTAAGAAAAAAATAAGCGTAGTGTCGTGTTATTGTAATAGAACTAAGTTAAATTAAGTTTATTTGATAAGTTTAATGAGTTAAATAAATTATGATATATAGTTATATACATAAATTTGATAAAAATATTAAATTGTCCGCATAATTCCGATTAATTGACCGCATACCGATTAATCGCTTGGCGATATCTTGTCCATCCGACGACCGCATACCGTTATTTACAACAATGGTAAAAACATGCACATCATCGAGGAGGGTGGTTCGAATCTCCAAATATAACTCAAATTTTGAATTTGAATCCAGACCGTCTAATCGGATTCTACAGGAATATTAATAAGAGATTCACTTTAGGAGATCCGGACACTCAGGACTCAGGAGCGGAACTAGAAAATAGAGATTGAGAGTGCTGAAAAATCAAATATAGTGTAATTCCATTTTATAAAGAGAGCTAAAATATATTAATGCATATGAAATTTACAAAATTTAATAGACTAAGCTACAAATTTCAAACTATAGGGTGCTTAGCACTCTTTCCCACTACTATGTTCTGCCCCGGCGGACACTCGGGGTTGGCACAATTCATTTTGCATTATCATTTCAATAATGATTAAGCCTACGCGTACATTTAATGATTCATTTTAATTAAGGTCAAGGAAAATGATCATTTTTTTTCTCTGTCTCCACTCTCCATACTCGCCACCTCATTACACATGTTTTCAGCTTGGTAGGCTTCTTTATTTGTACAAATGATCATCGTTCGTATTTTAGATTGAGTATGAATAAAAATGCAAGTGAAAAAATAAAAGACCCTGAATAAAGTTTGAAATCATAGTAGGGAGTTAATTTTGCACGACAGTAATCATTTCATATCATCATGTTGATACTTGATAGGGTATGACATCATGCGCAGGGGCGGAACATAGTATAAGATAAAGGTAGCTAAGTAAACTCTAAAGTTTTTAATTTTTGCTAACATGTATAAAGAGATTTGACTAATATTGTTATTTTATATATAGTAGCTACCCCTATAATAATACAAAAAATTTTAAAGAACATATGTATAAAAGTAACATATCTCTTCTTTTGCTTTGGTTTACCAACTTATCAAATCACGTGAACAACTGACTTAAAAATATGTTAAATATATAAATGTACAAAATAAATTAGGAAAATAATGACAGTGCGCTTACCGAATAGAAGTAAAAGTTATTGAAATTTAGAATGCACGGTTAGAGAAAATAAGTTTTTTTTCATACCCTTAGGCCTACTTTTTTAAAGAGGAAACTTCTAAATTTAAAATAAATAAAAAAGCAGAAAAACTCTTTTTTCTTTCGCTATTGAAAATTTAGAAATTTAATAAGGAAGTTACAAATTCTCTAACCTTGCATTCTAAATTATACATATAAAAGAAAACTTATTTTCTTTGCTTTCTAATAACCGTGCATTCTAAATTTGAAAAAACTTTTTTTCTACTAACTTTTTAAATTTAGAAATTTAGAAACAGAGAAAAGAAAAGAGAAGCCACGAATTAAAAAGCGGAAATAGAGAAATATAGAAAAATTTAAAATAAGGTATATGAATATGTCACCGTTTTTTTTTATAGACATGTCATTTTTTTGTATGAATATGTTTGGTTCAATCTGATAATGCCAGTACTGTAACTTTTATATAATCAAATAGTGAAAAATCATATTATCTCATGTTATATAAATTTTGGTTTTTATTATGATGTTTTCTAAATATATAATGTTTCGTCAGTCAGCTACCCCTATACTCAAAGTCAAGTTCCGCCCCTGATCATGCGTTCCGTAAGATTAAAGATCACGATGTATACCTCTTCAAAATATGTTTTAAGGACAAATTATAACTGATAAAACCGATCTACTTTATGAGTGATGTATTTATATACAAAGATTATAGATTTATGAATTTATTTGATATAAAGTTGAGCTGTCAAAAAATAAAAATTTATAAGTTAATTTTAATATATTCATTTTTCATTATTTTTTTACTGCTTAACTTTATACTAAATAAATATAAAAATTTATAAATTTTATATGTAAATACATCATTGGTGAAGTAAATTGGTTTCAACATTTTAAATTCATCATTCAAAGTCTATTCAATATTTTTTTTTAAAGAAATAACATAACATGTCACTGTGTTGTAGATAACACAAATATCAGACTTCAATAGTTCAACTGATACATAACTTCTCAAATTAGACTGATTGTGCTGATTATGTTATAAAAGATTAATTTCACTGTTTTTCTTCTTTTTTTTGCATATCGCCTACCTAATCAAAATTGGACACGTAATCTTGGGTTAGCACTAATCTGGGTGCATTTGGATGCAATCTCAGAAATAGCAAGAATAGTACTAATTTAGGGTTAGCGCTATTCTACTGTTTGGATGGATTAGCAAGAACAACGCTAACCCTAGAAATAACTTTATTCTTAGAATGATTCAAACGTAATAGTGGAGAAAAACAGTGCTAACGATCCAAACACACCTAAATAAAGTGACGTCCAAACGTAGTACGAGAATTTTACAAATTTATTAGTTATTTGAAAATTTATAGAACTTCGTTTTTTTTAATTATCTATTTAGTTACCACTTACCACCAATGAACAATCAAACTAGTTTGAATTGATTTTAATGCGGTGGTGATTTTTATCAATCGTTACCTTCATTAAATTGTTATGTTTAAAAGATAGCAAGCCAGGCCCAATCTAACAAGAAAGATAAAAGTCCATTCAAACTAATTCTGAGTTAAGGCCCACCACCAAATATGTGCACTTCCCAGATATCAATAATAAATATATCTTTTATTATTTTGGCAGTGATTTCTTAGTTTATAAATAATAAAAATAATATTTCTCAAACAATAACTCTTGGCTCTTGCCCGTAGCTACATCTATGTTCCATTCCTCAAATAACAACAAAACGTCATCAAATTAAACCGCCAAAAACATCAACCAATATCCCATAATCGGTCTAGCAAGCAACTGATAACAACCTATATCATCTCTGAATCCCAGTAAAAAGTAAACAAACAAGGGTAAGGCTACGGTGCTATGGGTTGCATAGAGGACTACAGTGCTACGACTCAATATTTGAGTTTTCAAAATCCTAACGGTCGATTCAAACCGTTCATCTTGTTCTCCGTATTAATGTGTCTGTAGACCAAATTTTACATTTTTTGGAAATTTTTCACTATTTTTTTAGATAGGTAGAAAATCATTTGATCTAAAAAATTCTGCACCATTCAGATATTTAATTTTCTACCTATCTAAAAAAATAATAAAAAATTTCCAAAAAATATAAAATTTGATCTCCAAACACATATTAATATGGAGAACAAGATAAACGATTCGGATCAACCGTTAGAATTTTAAAAACTCAAATATTGAGTCATAGCATTGTCTCTATGCAACTCATAGCACTGAAGCCTTACCAACAAACAAAAGAGAACATGGGGCCAAATCTCTCCTGTTTCAAGCAATCCAAATGCAGGACAGTAACATACATGGATAGAGAAGATTGGCCATAGAAAATCAAAGGTGTGGCTATGAATCTTTGGAGTGCGTGTCCTCTGAAATATCTCATATTTTGCGTGAACGACGTGTCCGGTGGCTATTCGGGGACTGAGTTTTGAGATCGTGCAGAACGTATTTGAACGGTTGAGATTTTTCAAAAAGTCACGCAAAATATGAAATATCTCGGAGGATGAGAATTGGAATCTTTGTGCAGACAACAAACAGTCACCGTCTCACCGACTCATCGTCCCTGCATTAATATCACCTGAGGTAACAGAAATTTTGAGTTTAGATCCGCACCGTCCGATCTGCTTTGACACGAATATTGAAGAGACACATATATTTTACCTCGGATCAGATTGATATGGATTCTGATCGGACAGACCACATCTAAACTCAAAAAGTTTCTGGATGCGGATTCTCCTTGCAAGTTGCAACTAAAAACAAAAACAAAAAAACAGTGACCGACCGACCAATCAAATTTCCCGAAAACCTCCACCCTTCGTCCTTGCAACTCGGACAACGGAATTGGGGTTCATTTCATCAGTTGCTCCTCTTTTTCCCCGCTTGTTTTAATTAGTTACACAACTTCCCACAACGTGTTGAATGCGTTGTGCGTTGGGGTCGCTCTATTGTCTTCTTCTGCTACCGAATCCCACTAAGCTAAATCATTCACCTGTTTATTCCTCTTTCGATAGAAAGTAACCTAATATAACATTATAACATGCATATCATAATCAAAGAAACATTCACGACATTAATTATGCATCATCTGTTCTGAATTTCTGGTCACCGGAGAGAGTCTTGGTGGAAGTCATGTTTTCCACTACAAGCAAATATTTGACAGCGATAGTTATTATAACAAACAATATTTTTACAAAGTGAGAGGTCTCAGAACACTATGCACACTTAATATAATTGTCAAGTTTACAAAAGGAATGTAAAAAATGTGAAAATTATTTTGATAAGTCAAATTTTTAATGTCAAGTTTAAAGTTTTATTTTTCTAGATTATAAAAATGTTACTGAATATTTTCTCACAAAATTTGGAAATAACTTAAAATATAGCAAACTTCTCCGCTCATCCTTGTTGGATGTAATGATCAAAATTAATTACCAAATTTATTTGTCATAAAGTTTGACATATTGAACATTGCTCAAAAGATTATTTTCAATTTCATTAATGCTCGTTTGATTTACAATCTGAACTATATTTTTTTCTAAAGATTTATACAAATCCTATGGACAACGACCAACTAATCAATAGCTAAAAAACCAATATTTTCTCCTTACAAACAATATCCGAATAATTACGCGTTAATCTCATGTGACTTGAGCCATATCTCCAATACACATTAGCAAATCTGATTCCCTTTTCCTTTTTTAAACAAATTCAGTTGTTATATGAAAATATTTATAGCATGTAAGAGTTTAATTTGATACTTATTAATTACCATAAATACTAATTTGTCTCCTTATGATCTGCATTGGACACAAATGCGGAGGTAGAATGAGATCAATGTGTAGTCAAAATTTGAGTCAGGAATGACAAAAATATTAACGATTCAAATTTATCAAAATATTAAACTACAAATTCAAAAAGTACAATTTGCACCATGCGTTGGGAAATTTGAACATCACATAGAAGAGCAAAAGAAAATTCAAAGTAGAGCTACAACCCAATACAATATGAGTTTATAAAAGAATTCAAAATCCAGGATAGGGTAGATGTCCAATTCTAAACAATAGTGGCTTCGTCACTGAATGAAGTCAATTGATCTTTATTTATTTTGTATTTATGTATAATTTTTTATATAATTTATAGTAAAATGTTATGGTATCGTAAAATTGATTCAATTTTCAATATGAAAATTTTATATAACTGATTTTATTTATATTTGATTTTCATATTTTGAAAGTCTCGCTCCGTCTTTCATTGAACATCAGACGGTCGATATTATTGGTATACTATATAGTGTTATGATTTTTTTTTTGTTTCAAAAGGCCCGTAGGCTTACAGTCATGCAATGATACAACCTTTTGAAGAGTCCGGCTAGTATGACATTGGTGTCATATGACACTAACTTCAAAATTGATTGAATAGACTTCAAACAATTAATCTAAACCGTTCAAACCGATTTACTTTATGAGTGATGCGTTTACATGCAAATTTTTTATATTTTTGAGTTATTTTAGTATCAAATTAAGTGGTAAAAATGTTGAAAAATGAATGTATAAAAATTAACTTAAAAGGTCACTCATTTGACCGCTTGACTTATACTAAATAAATTCAAAATTTTATAAATGTGCATGTAAACACATAACTAATGAAGTAGATCGGTTTGAGTGATTTAAATTTACCGTTTGAAGTCGATTCGATAAATTTTAGAATTAATGTTATATAAATTTAAATGATACTAATATTATACTAGCGGGATATGATGATGATAAAAAATAAAAAAAAAAATTTGATAATGATACCTTATTCAGAAAAAGACGTTAAAAAGTTAATAGTTGCTGCCATCCACCCGCCCGCCTACCGCCCAGTCCCTACTCACCCACCCACAACTCTCTACTCTACTCTACAGTACATACCACCTATAATATGATCCGGCTCCTCTCCAATCGCACTCAATCTTTGGACAATCCATCCTTCCCATCTTCAAATCTTCAAATCTTCAAATCTTCAAATCTTCATCCACTCATGTGCAGTTAAAAAAGAATTGAAAAAATTATACATAATAGTTTGATTATAAAGGTATTAAATTTCTCAGTGGATTCTATCTAATTTTCTACAAAATAAAACCTTTTGTTCATAGAAACTCCTTACAAATTAAGTAAATTAATGACTTTAATCAAAATTTATTTGTCATTAAGAAAAAAAAACACCAGTCTACAATTAATGAGACATTGAGAGGTAAATATTTATCTTTTATAATGCATTTTCATTAATAATATATATGGAAACAAAATTTACTGTGCCTTGTATTTTTCGTTTTTATACGAACCACTGAAAGAGATTATTGCTACCTGTCAATAATCTAAAACATGCAGGACGATCCAATGATTCAGTAGCATTGTAGAGGAGCCGGATGACCCGCCAATTGAAAAGGCAAGAAGAGAAGAGAGAGCGACTGAGAGAGACACAGTGTGTGTAACTGTGTATGCATTAGTGAGAGAAAAATCAAATGGCACCGACGACAGGAGAGAAGATAGACTACGTGTTCAAGGTGGTGCTGATCGGCGACTCTGCGGTGGGTAAGTCGCAGATTTTGAACCGATTTGCGCGAAACGAGTTCTTGCTCGACTCGAAAGCGACGATTGGAGTCGAGTTTCAGACGCGAACGCTCGTGATCCAGCACAAGAGCGTCAAGGCTCAGATCTGGGACACCGCCGGCCAGGAGAGGTTTTATTTATTCTGTTTTTACTTTATTTATTTTTTACTCGGAATCTGTTGCTGGGGTTGCTCTCTCTAGTGATGAGTAGTGACACTTTGCATTCTGAATTAGAGGTTGGAGCTCACACTTGTAATTCAATAAAGTTGATAGCGAGGGAAGGGGTGTGTTGTTACTTGTTAGATCCTGTGATGGTCAGTATAGGTTCATTCTTTCTTGATAGAGCCAATAACTTTAGCTGTCACTTAAATTCTGGTTAAAAAAGTTATTCCTGTAATACCATTTCTATCATCATTTGTTGAACTGCTGTTTATTGAAAGTCTATACTTGGTTCATACAAAATGTGGAGCAATTTAACTGTGAAAATGATAATCTCTGTAAGGGCAACTTGGAAATTCCAATTCAAAAGTGTGTTTGGATTGCAAGGAAAGTAGAAGTCAGCAGCTTTTAATTTTACTTGAAGATGGCTTTGTTTTTTTTTAGTTGCAATATACAGCAACCATTTCTTAAACCAAACTACATGAACCTCTCCTTGGTAATTATAAAATTTGGTCCATTAAGAATTTGATCCCATTAACTAGTCTGATATGCAGATAACAAGTCAGTGAACTTCCATGATTGTGCTAATCTCTTGGTGCTATATCAAACTTTTGATTCTAGTAATTTCTAGTTTTCGACATTCAAATTGTTCTAAATAAAGTGTGCTTCCATTTCACTCGTCTAGCAATCTTGTTGATCTTCTATGTTTTCTGTGAATGTGTCAACTATTTTTGTTTTGAAAGGGTAGTTTTGGCCAGAACATTTCATGTTTAAAATATAATTATCACAAGAATGTGGTTACATTTGGGTACCTTTTAGGTTAATTCCCCATGTTCCTTGCCTATAAGAATCTATTATTGGGACTTTGATCTAAAGAAGTATCAATTGGAACTCAAGTAACCTCAGTTATGTAAAGAACAGCTGCTTGAGGGCGTGTCAAGTTTGGAGTGGGGGGGGGGGGGGGACCCCAGATCAATTGGAATGTGATAAAAGTGCCAAAAGAAATTAGTACTGGCACACTTGATGACAATTAGATATGCATGGCAATGGATCTTACTTGTCTGGTGCTAGTATTATTTTACTAAAAAAATTTTTGTCAACCTCCAACTTACTGATGAAATAAAATATTTGATGTTTCTAACCTGTTGTTTGGGTCTTTTACATGGCTGGGTCAGGTTATAATAAGGAAAGCTAAGCTGAACCCAATTGCAATCATGTTAAAGTATTTATGACATTAGAGTCTGGACCTGATCATGTACCTATGCATGGTATGAACTAGGTCAGGTTGAGTTGAAATATAGCAGTGTCTAGGTTAATATCTCCAGCTGCACACTAGCAACTTGTCTGACAATGTGGCCCACAAATGCAGGTACCGAGCTGTCACTAGTGCATACTACAGGGGAGCTGTTGGTGCACTGCTTGTGTACGACGTGACAAAACGCCCGACATTTGAGCACATCCCACGATGGCTGGATGAACTTCGAGCCCACGCAGATCGCAACATCGTCATCATGCTAGTTGGCAATAAGATTGATCTGCAGGATCAGAGGAGCGTCACCACCGAGGAAGCGAAGGAATTTGCACAAAAGGAGGGTCTCTTCTTTCTAGAAACTTCCGCCCTTCAGGCAACCAATGTGGAGAGTGCATTTCAAACGGTTCTGACGGAGATCTTCAGCATTGTTAGCAAGAGGAGCCTGGCATCTGAGGGTCAGGCGAATGGGAATGGAAATGGTACAGCAGGGCCCACCTTGGCAGGGAAGAAAATTCTTGTGCCAGGACCAGCACAAGTGATTCCTGATAAGAATAGAATGTGCTGTTCAACTTCTTGAGCGTTGGCGTGACATCATTGCAGTTGAAGGTGTGAGACTGAGGCAGTAAATCTAACATCTGATTGTTGTAACTAGGAGATACTGTTCAGGATTTGATAGATGTAATTTGGGGAGGTAAGTCAACTGGTGGCTGGCAGTCTCTTTTTCTTCAATATTTTATTTTGTTTTGTTTTGTTTTGGAACTAGAAAATATGTAATAGTTGATATAATGAGGGTTGCAAGTGTTTTGTTTTGTTTTGTTTTCTTCAATATCGCCTTATCGGAAACACTGGAGGCTGGAGCAGTGCATTCTACCCTGTGCGAAAGTACCCCGAGCTCTGTTGTTACATCTACAAACAAAAAAGAAAAATTATAAGATTTGGTTTTGCTTGGTGTGGTCCCAATTATTCTGAAGCTGCATTGAGAAAATTGCAAACTAGACAAACAAAGAATCGAAAAAATTATTTGAAGAAGTGTTTAAATATATGATGGCGTTGGAGTTATCATTTATTAGTTTTGCATGCCTGCTGTTACAAAAATGTGATTTTTGAAACCGTCCCAAAGATTTCAGTGAGATGTGCAAAAAATATTCGAAAGGGACGGGCCGTATGATTGCCATGTCTCATCAACAATTTTTTTCGGGAGGGATCAAGTAGACCTGCTATACTTTAACCCAATTGCATATCTATTTATTTTTCTGTCTTGCTATACTTTTATTTAGTTCAGGACCGCCTCCAAAATTAAAACTGTTTTGTTACTTTCTTGCTTTTAAAAGCATTTAGTATGATAGGTGGTACACATTGATTCACGTTTTTAAACTTATACTGTGATTGTTGTCAAGCCAGTAGCCAGATCAATATTATTTCAGTATTTGTCCAGGCAAGAAATGAAACAGTAGCAATTGTAAACACAAACAGCACTTCTTCTCTCTCTTGACAAGTTCTGACCATTGTGTTTCCATATAAAATCGCCACCAAACTAAATAGAAAAGTAAGCAAGCGAACGTCAATTAATTTGTGGTTTAAACATGTGGATTAACAAGTAACAACACAAGGGAAGAGGGGACATTTCTGGGTTGGGATTTGTTTATATAATGAATATTTTAATTCATTGATTCTTTTGCCAATATATATTTGTTTCTAAAAAATAATAAATTTCATAGCCATGTTGTTGGCCTTATGAATCAGTAGTGTATCAATTTTTATATAATTTAAGTGTTATTTGATACTCCATCAAAGTGTTCAACATAGACCATTTCAAAAGTCATTTAATAAACGATAATACTTGCATCAAATTTCATTATTATTATTTTCAAATACATACTATAAATATAGTATTGATCATATTCAAAATGTTAAAAAAATTTAGTACAACTTATATTTTATCATAATCAAAGTTTTGAAGTTGGGAAACAATCTTTAATCTAGTAACTAATTATTTAAAAAATATCTAAAAAATATTATCAAGTTAATGCATTGTAAATTCCAACCTGTTTTTTGGTCTGATAATATTTTAAGCATCATCCTTTCATCCGAATTTAGCTTTTAAACGGTTGGTGAACACTTTATTCGATCCAAACATCATCGATTAAACAATAATCGTGTTTTTTTCCCATTAACAAATTGAATGGCGAATTGACCTCCGTTAAAATTTTACTTTATAATAACTTTGTTCCGTTTCGTCACCGTGACCAAAAACGAAGAAAAACGAAAACTTACGGATATTGAATTACTGATACAGTGTCGTCAACGCGTACGCGGCTAAGCAAATCTAGTAATATTCTCCCTTTTTTTTTAGGGAAAATTTCCTGTGTGTCCATTCAAAATTTGAAAATATGAATACATCGTAATATCCAATACTACCATACAAAATTGACTTTCTTTCTTCTATCCCCTTTCAACCATTTTATCTTTTATTTAATTAATTTAAAAATTGTATTGACCAATATATCCTTTTATTATAATGGAGTCGTCCATTAAATTTCTCACCATGATTAAATAAGAACTAAAACAGGAAATGCTTGTCTTCCTTCTTTCCTGTGCCACAGACTCTTTAGCTACTCTGCCGATCGTGTCTATTTTAATTTTTAACAATAAAGGATCAATAATTCATTTCTTAATCTTTCAAATTCAAAATTAAATAATAGTGCATACGGCTGAAAGCTACAGCATAAATATGTAACAGAAAGGCAAATTGAAGGCACGAGCTTCAAAAAGTACTGCTCAACTTTTTGATCAATTGTTAATTGTCTCGAACCTGCTCTACCATTTGCAAAGATTGACAAATTGCTTAGTATGATTTGAGGTTGGCCGAATTCTGTCATGGGAATAAACGATGGAGGACTATTGAAGTTAGGGGCTGCCTTGCATGATTTCGCTCAAAGTAGATCTGGTTACCAATCTAATCCATTTGAATACAACACAAAATCCAAATTGTCTGTATTTGTATCTTCACCACCCACCATGCTACTCTTCACAAGCTCCGTTATGAATAGTCGTGCAAAGCTTCGAGCTCCTTAGACAAATCAGTCATGCCATTACATTCTTCAATGCCTCTTGAACCAAAATTGTGCTAGCATTGCTATTGAACTCAGTTGAAGAACTAAAGGTGCTACAGTGCTACTTGAGGTAGCCTCATTATTGCCGCAGTTAGAGGATGTGTAAGATTAATTTGGAATCATAGATGAGTCTGCCGCATTAGAAAGAAGAAAGATGAACAGTTTTTTGTTTTTGCTCTTATTTAATTATTGTGAGCAATTTAATGGACACCTCCATTTTAATGAAAGGGTGTATTAGTCAATATAATTTTTAAATTAATTAAATAAAAGATAAAATGGTTGAAAGGGAATAGAAGAAAGAAAGTTAAGTTTGTATGGGGATATTGGATATTATGATGTATTCATGGGAATATTGGCTATTTCCAAATTTTGAATGGGTAGATAGGAAATTTTCCCTTTTTTTTAAGAATAAATAAATAAAATCACCAACTTTTAAACTTTGAGCTATCATACTTACATGAAATATTCAACCCTCGGATTCCAATCGGATCCCCCTCCATCTCCCGCGAGCGCGTAGAGCCGACGCACAATCTTTCTCCTTTGTAATTTGTCAACAGCCCTCGTATTAAAATTTATTCTCTTTCTGCTCTGCACAGTTTAGTTTCCTTTGGTAGCTGCTCCAAATGTCTGATTCGGCCCCAGCTTTGACCGATCGCCGCGTTGATGCGCTCGGCGCTCTGAGAATTCTTCCCGATGAAACCATCTGTGCGATCCTCGAATTGCTCTCTCCAACCGACCTTGGTCGCCTGTCTTGCGTCAGCAGGTCTCTTCCTCTCCCTCTCTCTCTTTCTATCATATTGTCTCTTTTCTCCCTTCCTACTTAATATGATGCATTCTTCTCATTCTCCTTGTTTACAGTGTCATGTACATATTTTGCAACGAGGAACCACTTTGGATGAATAAATGCCTTTCTATTGGGGGCTCAATTGACTACAAGGGTTCTTGGAAAAAGACAACTTTATCAAGGTCTGCAATATAATAAAATAAAAACTCTTCTTTGGTTCATAATGAAATAGCTATCTATGTGATACAACATAGCTGAAAACCATGCAATGCAAGGTGCTCTTGGGTACATTTGTAAAGTTATGATGGTAAGCCATAAGCCCTGAAGTTGTAAGTGTAAAACATGTGCAAATTAGAAATAGCTAGAAAAAAGAACTCTAGTGCTTATACCTAGGCTTACTGGCTTAGTAAAAGGTTATTTCCAGAATTATGAAGGTAAACCCAGAATGTAATGAATATGTTAAATTAAAGTTGCTGTCTGTGGTGAAGCTGCATGTGTTAGCTCCCGGTGATTTTTTCTAAAATATACAAATGAGAGTTACAACAAATGTTGTTGGTGTAGGGATAACCTTTGCAAGGACGCTGCTGAGACTTTCCATAAACCCCTTACATTTGGTGGTAACAATTTATCTTTCTTCATGGCTAATTTTTAAAATTTTCAATTTCTGTTATTTTTACATTTCATAATCTTTTCTCCCCTTTCAGGGTTTTTTTCTCTGTTCTTGTACAGGAGATGGTACAGATGCCATACTTCATTGAGTTCGTTCTCTTTGGACAATGGCTACCTTGAAAGGAAGGAAGATCTTTCACAGGAAGAGTTTTCTTTGAATTACGATGGCAAAAAGCCGGTAAATCATTTTGTATTGTTTTTTATAAGTGTTTGTGTAGTTCTCTCTGTTTTCTCCGAGATTTTTAGTTGTTTCTGATTATTTCTAAGTTGTACACAACATTTTACTGTATTTGCAAACTACATCCAACATTTTTATTTGTTTGCAGTTAGTGTCCAACACTTATTGGGTTATTTGTAAATAACAACTATATGTTAAAATTAAAGTCTAGTGAAGTATTTTTTTTCTTCTAAAATGCTAAAATGCCCTAAGCCATTTAAGCCTCCTAATGACTAGTTTATTTCACTTAACCCAACTCTAATTGGATTAGCTTAATTTTTGTTTTGACTTGGGTTCAAAAAGCAAGAATGAACAAATTCATGGTTGACATTCATGTAATATGTTTTATTCCTCCTTTTTGTGAATTTGTTTTATTCCAGATCATGATTACGGGTCTTGCAGAGACTTGGCCGGCAAGAAAGAAATGGACAATTGAACAATTGGTTGAAATCTATGGGGACACTATCTTCAGGATATCTCAAAAGAGCTCCAAAAAAGTAACGATGAAGTTTAAGGACTATGTTTCCTACATGCATGTCCAGCATGACGAAGATCCTCTCTATATTTTTGATGACAAGGTAGGTATTTTTGTTTTTACCAGTTTGAAATTTGACCAGTAAGAAAATGAAGCAAGAGTGTTTCAAATGTTGTTGGATTACTGCCTTTGTATCAGTTTAATCTTATTTAATTATTACTGTGCAGTTTGGAGAGAGAGCACCTCCGTTATTAGAAGACTACGAAGTACCTCATCTATTCAAAGATGACTTCTTTGATCTGCTAGGCCATGACCAGCGGCCTCCCTTTAGATGGCTCATAATAGGTCCTGAGAGGTCCGGTGCCTCCTGGCATGTTGATCCCGGCCTCACAAGTGCTTGGAACACCCTTTTATGTGGCAGAAAAAGGTTTACTCTTTCACTCTTTGATCCCACCCTCACAAGTGCAATGGCCATTTTATTTTATAGTTGCTTCTCATATAGGTTTTTGCTATTTTACATTCAAATAGATGGGCATTATACCCCCCCGGCCGGGTACCTGCTGGAGTGATAGTCCATGTAAATGAGGAAGATGGTGATGTCAATATTGAAAGCCCCACATCAGTGCAGGTTCGCTATTATTTTTATTATTCTATTGCTGTTGTTTTGCTTTTGTTCTAGATATTTCTTATGGTGCTTTTCAGTTATCTTGGCAGGTTCTTTCAGAAATTTCATTTTGATCCCTAGTAAAATTTCGACTGTAATTTTCATCTGTGAAATTTTGGAAGCAATAAATTTTTAAAAGCTTCTTACTGTTTTTTATTAAGATTTAGAGCGCCTAATATTTTGGTTTGTAGATTTAGCACAGATTATGGGTATTAAGAAATTAATTCGTAAAATAAGGATTATTTCAACCATTATTATTATATTCAAAAGTTCCTTTCCTTTCTAAGAAGGATTATTTCAACCGTTATTATTATATTCTCACTACTTAAGCCGACCTTCTTGACCATTAAACAAAAAATAGTTAATCTCTGTATAATCCTAAGCTAAGCTAAATCTATCAATAAAATCCAAGATGCTCTATATATGAATAATGAAGTTTTGTTAATGTAATAAAATGAAGCTAATAGTATGGGGACTTTTTGTGGAACTATGTCCCGCACCAGCTAGCAAGTAATTCTTTTTGAGTGTTGCAAACGATCCTTTGCCTTTTCAAATTGGACTTGTTTGTAAAGCATGTTGACATGTTATTTCTAGAAATTTTCCTATTGCTTCATGCTTGATGACTAATTTGTTATTCCGTTTTTTTGTTTTATAATATTTTTTTTGTGTTTTACAGTGGTGGCTGGATATATACCCTCATCTTTCTGATAAAGACAAGCCAATAGAATGCACTCAATTTGCAGGAGAAACCATATATGTCCCTAGTGGCTGGTGGCATTGTGTTTTAAATCTTGAAACCACAATAGCTGTCACACAGAACTATGTTAATAAGTCCAATTTTGAATTTGTTTGCCTTGATCTGGCACCCGGCCACTGTCACAAGGGTGTGTCCCGGGCAGGATTTCTGGCTTTATCAGGTCATGACACAGAAAATGTACTAAATTCGGACAGGTTTAATCACCCTGAGGTGACCCAAAAAGGAGACATATTAAAAAGCCCCACGGAGATTTATGATGGGACAATTAATCAGGTCTTTTCATATGATATTGAATTCTTGTCTCAATTTTTGGAAGAAGAAAGAAACCACTACTGTTCTGCTTGGAGCCCTAATATCTACATTGGGCAAAGAGAAATGAGAGAATGGTTGTGCAAATTATGGGTTGCTAAACCTGACATTAGGGAGTTAATATGGAAGGTAAGCTGTCTCGCTTACTGTTAACTTAACATTGGGCAAAGAAACCACTACTGTCAACAGATAGCAAATTTTTTTATTATACTATCTTATCCAGTAGAAAAAAAATATGTAGATACTGATTTAGAAAACCTTCCTAAATGATGCACGTGAGAAAAAAATAGATATAAACAATTAATTAAAGTACTACAAAGCTGAATGATGGGTAGAGAGACCAATTTTCTTTCTGTCAAATTTGTAGGTTTACTTGTATGGTCTTTCTAAACAAAAGAGTGACCAATAATGATCGATGTCCCAGATGTTAAACTTATATATTCTAAGAGCGTGCCTTGTAAACATGAAGATGATGTTTTGTTTCAGGGGGCATGTTTAGCTGTAAATGTGGAGAAGTGGTACAAGTGCTTACTAGAAATATGTTCGAATCATAAGTTGCCAGCTCCTTTGGATGACGAAAAGCTACCAGTAGGTACTGGTAGCAATCCTGTAAGTGGCCACTATTTCCAGTGTCTATTTTTTATTTTTTTTGGCTTTTTAAATGCTTGAGATTGTTTTTGTGTTATGGGTTCTTACATTGCAACAGTCAGCATTTGTCTTTAGCTTTTCAGTAATTTGGGTTTTCAGAATGGATTCTGAACGTCAGTATGTTTCAGAGGTATAATCATATTTTTGTTCTTTACAAATTGGTATTGATTGTATTTCTTTTTACTGTTTGTAGGTTTTTGTTATTTCAGATAATATAGTGAAAATTTATGCTGAAGGAGGTTTTGAGTGCGCTCTCCATGGTCTAGGCACAGAGGTTTTTTTTTTTACCTTTGCTTTTCTCTATTAACATTGAAATATTAATATGTTATACCAATGAACAATACTAGTTGTTGATGGTTATCGGATGGCATAAACAATAGTTCGGATGATCTTTGACCAGTCTGAATCTTCTGGTATAAAGACGAACAAAGTATGACCCTAGTTACCAAGTCCATAAAAATAAATGTCCTTGTGCCAATTTATTCACAAGTTAGAAAATCTCAATCTGTACTCAAAAACTATAACCTGTACTGACCGTCCTATTGCTAATCCAGCTTTGCTATACCAATTTATCCTGGGCATAATGTATCTACTCTTATCTATATTTTTTGTAGCTTGAGTTCTACAACCTCCTTCAGAAGTATGACTCTCCTCTAAGGGAGCATGTTCCCGAGATTGTCGCTAGTGGTTTTCTTGTGCTAGAAAACGGGTCCCACAAAACAATACCATGGGATGGGAGAGGTTTCCCAGGAGCTATTTCTCAGTTGTATCCAGATACAATAGGAGGCATTTCAGATGACAGTTTCAGTTTTGGCGTGTTCCGAAAGATGCACACTGCACTAAAAGGGTTTAATGCTTCATGCAAGAATATATGGCCATATCTCGTGACCAAAAGATGCAAGGGGGATATATTCGGTAAAATGTGAGTTATATAATTATGAAAATATTTTTGTACTATTCTCAATTCTGATAACCAGTCATCAGGTAAGCTTCATGCAATTTAATATTGCACAAGTTAAGAAAATCAAAAAAATTAAACTCAAGATTGTAACCCTTGCCTTCCTGATTTGCATTTTGTAGAAGGGAGAAAATGTCGCAAGATGATGCTTTGAACCTAGCTTCTTTCTTGGGCGTTCAGCTTAGATTACTTCATCAGCTACCACTTCCTCCTGTCAAAAATAAAAGTCATTCTGATATGAATCAGATACATTTCAATAAGAGGACGCGAGAAATTCATACAGAGGAATGTAGAGATATTTTTGTGGAAAATTCTGACATACCTTCAGAATGGAATTTGTTTGCTGATTCTCTTCATGCAAGCAAACGAAACGTTAGAAGACGCCTCGAACAATGGTAATGTCCTTTTTCCTCTCTTATATTATTTGGATAAAATTGTTCTGTCTATCTTTCAATTGGAAAAAAAAATGTTTTGACCTTCAGAGATAATACTGGTTTTTTTTTATAGCTTTTGAACGTGACACTTAACTGATTTAATTTAATATATTTTGAACATTCTGATTTGTATAAGATAATTGCAGGGGAGATCCAATTCCAGCGGCTCTAATCGAGAAAGCGGAAGATTATCTTCCCTATGATGTAACACATCTGCTTGATATTGTCAAGGTTGATTTTCTATATGACTTTGGTATCTTTTTACCAGAAAATACTTTACTAGAGTTCTAAGTAGGTAAAGGCCTGATTATATGTGGGTACAAAATCAATTGTTGTGGCTGTGCCAGTAGTTATTACATACAGTTCCTTATAATCAGGTCAACTGCTGGAGTTAAGAGTTGAGGTTCAACTTAACAACTTAGAGTGAACCTGGCCCTGTTGGCCTAGTCAAGTTGGAAACGTTACTAATTCTGTTGGTTTGGTTATCATTTACCAGGATGATCATGGTTTATCCACCTCAAGTGGTCCTTCATGGATACATTCAGATATAATGGATGATAACATTCTTTTGGAGCCTGCTTCAACTTCTAGCTCCGGCAAGCTGGCACCAGAAGATGGTCCTGTTAAAAATGGAGTAAATAGTTTATCTAATGGCATTGGAGGAAACCAAAAATGGATCCCAACGCACATCATTGATTTTAGTGACCTATCTATCGGTGAGCACAACTCTTCATTATTATTCTTTTTTAATTGTGTGCGCAGGCGTATCTGTGTGCATAATAGGGGAAGGGGCCTCATTGAGTAAGTTTCAACTATTCATATTGGTGTGAGGTGCATTGTCAAAAACAAAAACAGCATAGAGCTAGAACTTAAATAATAATTTGGTGGTAACTCATTTGAATTTTTTTAGTGTCTGCTTTGGGTTTATAATTTGGTGACTTGTTCTTTTAGATTTGAATTTATTTGAGCTGATAAATCTGCATTTGTTATATGTGTATGTTTTGTAATTGCATATTATGTACCTACTATATAAGATATCTTTATGTCTTAATACTCCAATTTGGATCTGACTAGACTATGTAACAAAACATATTATTTTAGATATTTTGTATATCACATTTTTTGTATGCTCAACATGGACATGCACGCGTTCTTATTAGATATGGTGTGGTTGTGTTTAACAAAGTAGATTCTCAGTTGTGTTGAACTTATTTCAGGAGATCCATTGTTGGATATAATTCCAATGTATCTCGATGTACTCCGGGGAGATACGCCTCTTCTAAAGAAATTTCTGGAGAGTTATGCACTTCCTTTTTCCAAGGTTAAAGATCAAGAGGCACCTACCAATGGGCGACTTGAACAGTCAAAGTTAAATAGAGTATCTTATCGTGCCATGTAAGTACTTCCAAACTTAGATTATTGTATTAATATCAAATTAAGGACTCAGTTCTCAAATTTGGTACCATGAGTTTTGGTACATGTAGGTTGTAGGGACTGGCTCGGCTAACTAAAGGAACCCCTTTTCTTTGGGGCTTGCAAATTGCACTCACATTTTGTTGCATTTGCACCAATACTTTTAATGTTTTTACTTATAACCATCAACATTTTTTTTAATACTTTTGAGACTCCAACCATTAGATTGGTGCAATGAGAAGGACAGCACATCATTTGTTAACAGTCTTACTGCAATGGAACCATTTTGAAACTAAAAATAGGCTGGCCAAATTTTAGTGTTGAGGTTTAACTTGGGAAGATTCTAATTTTTCGTTAACCTGTTTCAATTATTTGTGGGGAAAAAATGACTGGGGTGTTGTAAAACAAAAATCTGATTCTCGAATATGCTGGGGCCTAGTTAAAAAATTGAGGAATGTTTTGTTGCTCTTTGCAATGTAAAGAGTGACTCTTAAAAATACTTTTAATTTTTTTCCGGCAAATGGTGCTGTGGATTGCATTGCTTGAAGAAAGACTCAAAACTCCAAAGCATTTGATTGTGCCAAAATTATAAG